>NC_091284.1:377774828-378086751 GCF_032444005.1 Ranitomeya imitator | reverse complement strand
CGGGGCACGACAAGATCTCCAAGGCGTGAGTGGCGAGATCAGGCCATTTTTCAAGATTGGAAGCCCAAAATGAGCAAGGGTCCAGTTCCACAGTCATAGCATCGATGTTAACTTGGAGATACTCTTGTAACATCCTCTCTAGGCGTTGGCTGTGCGTCAGACTTCTTGTCTCCTGTGGCCTTACAAAGGATGGTCTAAAAAAATCTTGAAATGATTGGAAAAAATTGACTCGATAGTCCCACGGTTGGCAAGTTAGAACTCAGAGATTCACTTCGTGCACCACTGATGTTTTGTGGAAAAGCAGATGTTAGATTCTGTAACAGTCTCTGCTGATACTCCTGCATGCGTGAATCCCTTTCTAAGGCAGGAATTATTTCGCCAAATTTGCTTTTGTACCAGGGATCTAAGAGTGTGGCAACCCAGTAGTCGGCATTACTTCGGATTCTGACAATCCGAGGGTCATGTTGCAGGTAGTGCAGCAAGAAGGCATTCATGTGTCTTGCGCATCCAGGAGGACCAAGTCCTTGTTGTCTTGGTGGTGGCGAGGTGAGAATCATGCTTCCTTCGTCTGCCCTCTCCCCCCAACCTCGCACAACAGAAATTTGATCAAGGTCTCCCTCATCTGATGAGTCTTCCATGCCCAGCGCCAGTTCGTCCTCCACTTCTTCCTCGCCTCCTGCACCTTCCTCAACAGTTTGGCTGCTACCATGCACCCTCGGTATTCCCTCTCCCCCAGCCTCCAATGCCAGCCGCATTGGTGCTGCCAACCTTCTTGACCTTGGAGATATGATCCCTTCTGCATACGACTCCTCCTGTTCCTCCTCCTCCTCTTGTTCCACCACCTGACTCCGAACACTGTGTAAGGTGTGCTCCAGCATGTAAATCACCGGAATGGTCATGCTGATAATGGCATCGTCAGCACTAAACATCTTCGTTGCTATTTCAAAACTGTGCAGAAGGGTGCATAGTTCCCTGATCTGAGACCACTCCTGCAGCGTGATTTGCCCCACCTCTTGATCTCGTTGGCCCAGGCTATACGTCATAACGTATTGTACCAGGGCTCGTCGGTGCTGCCACAGTTGCTGCAACATGTGCAGAGTTGAATTCCACCATGTGGGCACATCGCATTTCAGCCGGTGAACTAGCAGGCCCAACGACTTCTGTAGAGATGCAAGTCGTCGAGCTGCGGGATGCGAACGGCGAAAGTGAGCACACAGCGACCGTGCCCTCTACAGAAGCCCATCTAGTCCGGGATAGTGGGATAAAAATTGCTGGACAACTAGGTTTAAAACGTGAGCCTAACAAGGCACGTGTGTGACATTGCCCCGGCGAAGGGCCGCACCCGGGTTTGCAGCATTGTCACACACAGCCTTCCCTGGTTGCAGGTTGAGTGGAGACAACCATTGATGGAACTCTGTCTCCAGAGCTGACCACAACTCCTCAGCTGTGTGACTCACATTTCCCAGACATTTCAATGTAAACACTGCCTGATGTCATTGAGCCCTGGTGACAGCATAGTGAGGAGGTGTGCAGGATTACTTCTGCCCAGTTACAATGCGGGTGGCATTACCAGACAAGCTTTGGGTGCAGGTGGAGGACCGAGAGGCGGTTGAGGAGGCAGAAGCAGTGGAGGAACTTCTTGATACAGCGGATCGATGAGCAACTCATGGGGACCGCAAGACTCGGACAGCAGCCCCTTCTCCTGATGTCGCCGTAGTTACCCAGTGCCAAGTCACCGACATGCAACGCCCCTGTCGATGTCTACTCGTCCAAGTGTCTGTGGTGAAATGCACCCTGTCACACACAGAGTTTCTCAAGGAAGCGGTGATGTTGTGTGCGACATGCTGGTGTAGCGCAGGCACAGCTTTCTTTGAGAAGTAGTGGTGACTGGGCATCTGGTACTGGGGCACTGTGACAGACATAAGGTCTCGAAAATCCTCTGTGTCTACCAGGCAGAAAGGCAGAATTTCTGTAGCCAACAGCTTGCAGATGGAGAAATGCAACCTCTTAGCTTTGTCATGGCTAGGAAGAAATGGTCTTTTGTTATGATACGGCGGTCTAGGAGCAACATGGAACGAGCTCTGAAGGAAGTGGTAACTGTACTGACCGCAGTCCCTAAGCTCAACACAACACTAGAAGTAGCCGTGGAATGCTCCTAACTCTCCCTAAGCATCTCGTCACAGCCTAAGAGCTAACTACCCCTAAAGATAGAAGCAGGAAAACTATCTTGCCTCAGAGAAAATCCCCAAAGGATAGATTAGCCCCCCACAAATATTGACTGTGAGTGGAGAGGGAAAAGACATACACAGAATGAAACCAGGATGAGCACAGGAGGCCAGTCTAGCTAAATAGATAGGACAGGATGGAATACTGTGCGGTCAGTATAAAACACTACAAAAAATCCACGCAGAGTTTACAAAAAATCTCCACACCTGACTAAAGGTGTGGAGGGTAAATCTGCTTCCCAGAGCTTCCAGCAAGACAGAATTAATTCATACTGATAAGCTGGACAAACATAGAAAGCACAGAACAGATAAGTCCACAATCAATGGACAGAAAAGAGCAAGCAAAACTTAGCTTTGCTGAACTGGTCAGGATAACAGGGAAATCCAAAGAGATGTGAATCCAACCAGAAACCATTTACAAGTGGCACTGGCTGAAGGACAGAGCCAGGCATAAATAGCCGAGCAGAAAAGACGATCAGTGGAAGCAGCTGAAGACAGCTAAATCCAAGGAGCAGCCATACCACTAGAAACCACAAGAGGGAGCCCAAGAGCAGAACTCACAAAAGTGCCACTTACAACCACTGGAGGGAGCCCAAGAGCGGAATTCACAACAGTCTTTTACTTCTCCACATCTGAGGGACTGAGGGCTGGCTGCCGTGCTTAGACGGAGTAGAGTAGAGTGTCCCTGACAAACTGCTGGTCTGTCAGGAAGGTGCAGGCAGAAATGTTATGTTGCCTTGATCAAAATGTGGTGTTGATGTCGGAGAGCGCTCAACACCAGCAGGTGTTTCCACGTGCAAGTGTCCTGATGACCTGCCAATCACACTGGCTGTTGCGGGTAAAGAGGTGGAAGGTCTGCATCCAAAACCATGTGCGACTGCTGTCCCCACAGTCAGAGAGGATGAAGAGGATGCGGATGCACTTGATGGGGCAGACGGTGGTTGACCCGGCCCACTAGGCTGCATTGTAGCACAGTGAGCTTCCCACTGCAACTTATGCCTCATATCCATGTGACAGATCATGCATGAAGTACTCAAGCTAGTGATTTTTTGGCCTCTACTGAGATTTTGTTGACAAATCTTACAGACAACATGAGTTGGGTCATCCTTTGCGATGTCAAAAAATGCCCAGGCTATGCAAGGCTTAGAGCCCGTACGACCTGAAGAGCCACCACGACTTTGCATCTGGAGAAGAGAAGGTTTTTCCACCAACATAGAAGAGGATTCTTTACTGTTAGGGCAGTGAGAATCTGGAATTGCTTGCCTGAGGAGGTGGTGATGGCGAACTCAGTCGAGGGGTTCAAGAGAGGCCTGGATGTCTTCCTGGAGCAGAACAATATTGTATCATACAATTATTAGGTTCTGTAGAAGGACGTAAATCTGGGGATTTATTATGATGGAATATAGGCTGAACTGGATGGACAAATGTCTTTTTTCGGCCTTACTAACTATGTTACTATGTATGTTACTATGTTACTATGACTTCTGGTCTGAGGCACAGTTGGGGTTGAGGATGCAGTTGTTGACGTGCTTCCAGTACTCCGTCTCTGTCCAGGAAGGTGCACCGTTACCTCGTCATCAGACTCGTCACTAGCATCCTCCTCCACCTCCTCTGCTGAACTCATGGACTGGCGGACTGTGGGTTGACAGTAAGTGGGTTCTACAAACTCGTCACCATCATCCTGTGTGTTCTCACGCCCTTCGTCCTCAGAGCCAACCTCTTCCTGCCCCGACTGAAAAGTCAAGTTTTCGTTCCAATCAGGTATCTCAGTCTCATCAACATCTTCCTCATTGTCTCCACCAACAGGAGTTACAGTTTGGGAATGAGGGTCTACATTATGCTCAGAACCTTCTTCATCTGGGCCTGGATCCGACTCAAAAAGATTCTGGGCATCAGTGCAGATCATTTCCTCGTTTGGATTCACAGAAGCTCTGGAGCAGACCTCTGATTCCCAAGGCTATAGTATGTGTAAACAGCTCTACAGACTCAACCATGTGTGTTACCCCATGCTCAGATGCGCAGCTGGAGACTTGGGAGCTGTGAGGAAGCAAGTGCGATTGGGGTGACAACTCTGAGGACTGGAGTAGTTGTGATGTTGAAGTTGACATGGAGGAGAGCCCACTTGAACGAGCACTTGATATCCGTTCAAGCACCTGCTGTTTTTGTGCCTCATCTGGAATTTTTTAGCGATGGTCGTAAGAGAGGAATCATATCAGATTGTCCACGAAAAGAAGTAGACATCTTACTTTGGCTGGAAGATGGTCTTTCTTCTGCAGATGTTATTGTTGCTTGACCACCTACCCCATGGACACAACCTTTTTTCCCCTTTCCAACACGCCTATTCCCCTTTCTACCAGCAGCAGGCCTTTTGCCACTCATTTTAGTGCTTAACTAATTGGCAACTCTGTATCTGTAGTTGTTGGCACAACAACCGATGGATGAAAACCGAGCAGAACTGAGTGGCCAAACTGTAGTACTAGGCCCAAAACTAATAACTGGATTAGATGCAGTGAAAATTGAGATACACAGGTGTTATAGTTAGTTTCACAGGCGGGCTACTCTGCTGACGTGCAGACACTGCTCCTAGGCCCTAAACTATCAACTGGATTAGATGCAGTGAAAATTGAGATACACAGGCAGTGTAGTTAGTTTCACAGGCAGGCTTCTCTGCTGACGTGCAGACACTGCTCTTAGGCCCTGAACTATCAACTGGATTAGATGCAGTGAAAATTGAGATACACAGGCTAGCTTCACAGGTGGGCTACTCAGATGATTATCAGACAATGCTACTATCCCAAAAGGATTGGCTGAGCTAGATTACACCAAATGCTGTGACAAACACTTGCACAGCACTGGCACAGACCTGCCTGGCAATGAGTGCTATGAACTGCTGTAACCTACCCTGAAAAGGGCTGATATTACAACTCCGACTCCTCCCGACTCCCTAAACCTATCTCTCTGACAATTCGACTCCAAAAAAACACTATTAGTCTGTATAGCGCCTGTGACGGGGGGTATGGCAGAGCAAGAAGGGACAACAGGCCGAGGGATGATTCAACAGATTTATTATCAAGAACGCTGGAACAACACATGCAGGTAGATCTACAGAGTCCACAATTAGTCCAACAGAACAGGTTCGGGGGCACCTCCCGATAATCCTTGTGCCAGCTAACAAAGTAATAGTCCACACAAGTCCAAGGGATACCAAAACAATCCCACGAGCGACGAGATATGTCCTCAGCTCAAGTCTCGCCCCATTCGCTTCCGCAGTCACAGATGGACATGGGGTCTTGCCTCAGCTAAGAATCCTCACTCCTTCTCCTTCAAGGATCAACTCACATCTGATCTCAAAATAAGAATGGATTGTCTGAGCTCCTGGGATCCGCCCATGAAGGGGTAGGGGTTACACCTTCTATTCAATGGTT
Source organism: Ranitomeya imitator (assembly GCF_032444005.1). NCBI lineage: Eukaryota > Metazoa > Chordata > Amphibia > Anura > Dendrobatidae > Ranitomeya > Ranitomeya imitator. The sequence continues at coordinate 378,081,101 of NC_091284.1, read as the reverse complement.
GGGTCCACCAGAAGATTCTAGACTGGTGGGCTCCAGGCAGTCTATGTAATATGTACATTTGACTAGCCACCTGCTGTGAGGAAGAATGGCTATTCCTCCACTAGTGATGTTGACAAAGCTTAATTACATTAGAGCTTAGGGCTGCAAGTATTGGGGGAAGGAGACATTGTTACAGGTGAACTCCCAGCCAAGAAAATACATAAATTACAGCTAATAGAAACAAGAGAACAGTTACATACATCAAATGGCATATTATTCAAATACAGGACAGGGCAAAAGTACATATCATGACAATCCCTTCCCCTCCCAATTTGTGTACGTACCAGGGACCTCTACAGGTCGCTGGTTAAGTACACACAGGCAGAGCGTAACTTACATGTGGCTTCATGCAGCCACGAATTGGCATCGTAGCTCTCCCACATCATTGCCCAGGAGAACATCTGCAGGCAGACCACCCATCACCCCAACCACACATCGCCTGACCCCAAAACCAAAGTTCAGATCCACAGTGGCTGTGGGAATAGTCCTCCATTGTCCACCAGCCAGTTCAATGACAATCCCAGGTCCTCGATGGATTGCCTCAGGCCGAGCCACTCGAGGATCAGCCAGTGTGAGGAAAGCCCCTGAGTCACAAAATCCAATAAGTCTCTGTCCATCCAGCACGACCTCCTGCAAGTGCTTACCTCGATGAGCAGAAGTCGTCATAGCTGCGGGTCGCACACCATAAACTCCTAGTGGTGCAACATGGGTGGGTGAGGCACTAGGCCAGTCCTCACATAGTGGTGACACATCGTCCTCCATGGCACTTGGGTGTACATAATTAATAATACGACTGGGTACAGGATTAATTCTCATTTGAACAGCTGGGCAGGAGGCTTGCAGATGCCCCGGCTGTCCACATCGATAGCATCTCTGCTGGGTCTCACTCCATCCAAGGCGTCCTCTTGGGCGAGGGGTAAGGGAACCTGGAGGCCGGCTCCCTCCTGAAGGTGCTGTAGGGGTTTGAGGACGACTTCTCCATGAGCTGGCTGGGCATGAGGCCTGCAGATGCCCCAGATGCCCACAACCATAACACCTGCGCTCTGCTACTTCCTCTCCTCGTCGTATTCCAGAAAACGCAGTAGAAGCAACTGGAGGCACATTTACACGGGTATCAGCATGAGGTGGTGGCTTAGAGGAACGGGGAACAATGGGGACAGAAGAACAGGGGGCCACCGGTGTTGTGGAGCTGGTAGGCCTCTCTCCATCCTCCAACAGAACCCTCCACTGAGGCTTGATGGTGAGAGACTCATCAGCTAGAGCTGCAGCTTCCTCCACAGTGGCTGGTCTCCTCTCACGCACCCATTCCCGGATCTCAGCAGGGCACTTGAAGTAAAACTGCTCTTTTAGGATAACCTGGAGGAAGGTCTCCCAGGTTAAGGCCTCCTCTGCCTCCAGCCAGCGATGACATATTTGTTTGAGTCTGTGGGCATACATCTTGAAAGACACTTCCTCATCACAGGCTAAAGTACGGAACTGAGTCCTGTAAGTGTCTGGGGTAACAGCATAATGTTCTAGAATAGTCCGTTTAATCTCCGCATACTCACAGTTCTCCTGAGGGTCCATAGCTCTATAGGCTGCGGCAGCTCCACCCTCTAAGAGCCCCACCAGATGTTGGACTCGGTCCCTTTCCGGGACTTCCATTAATCGACACTGATGCTCAAAGTCCTGGAAGAAGCCCTCAATGTCGCCTGCAGCCTCATTAAAGGGCTTGAAGTGTTTGCGGGACACTCTGGGGAGTTCTCTCATGGTGGGTGCTGGGGTTAGAGTCTGTCTGGAGCTTCTAGCTGCTTCCAAAGCGATCTGCCTCTCCAGCAATGCCATCTCCTGAGCTCTGTCCTCGGCTCTGTGAATGGCCTCCCTCTCCCTCTCGGCTCTGTGAATGGCCCCCTCTCCCTCTCCTGAGCTCGGTGAATGGCCTCTTTCTTATAGTCTATGGTGGCCTCTTCTCCCAGCAATGCCAACTCCTCCTCGTACCACACAACCCACTGACTCCTTTGGGCATTTACCTCCGGCTGCAGTCTTTCCTCCATTTGCTGTGAGGATCCTTCCTCAGCGTCATCTTGCAGGCGAACTCCTTCCAAAGCCTCAATAAGCTGCTCCTTGGAGAGTCCTTTAAAACGGACTCCTACTTCCCGGGCCTTTGATTGTAGGCTCCCCAAACTCCAGTTCTTGTACTCTGTGGTGCTGGTTCTCGATGTTGATGGGCCGTTGTCCTCCATTCCTTCTGCTCTGGTCCCACTGCTTGCCACCAGTTTGTGACAGGGTGTACGGCAGAGCAAGAAGGGACAACAGGCCGAGGGATGATTCAACAGATTTATTATCAAGAACGCTGGAACAACACATGCAGGTAGATCTACAGAGTCCACAATTAGTCCAACAGAACAGGTTCGGGGGCACCTCCCGATAATCCTTGTGCCAGCTAACAAAGCAATAGTCCACACGAGTCCAAGGGATCCCAAAACAATCCCACGAGGGACGAGATATGTCCTCAGCTCAAGTCTCGCCCCATTCGCTTCCGCAGTCACAGATGGACATGGGGTCTTGCCTCAGCTAAGAATCCCCACTCCTTCTCCTTCAAGGATCAACTCACATCTGATCTCAAAATAAGAATGGATTGTCTGAGCTCCTGGGATCCGCCCATGAAGGGGTAGGGGTTACACCTTCTATTCAATGGTTGGGTCCACCAGAAGATTCTAGACTGGTGGGCTCCACTTAATCTATGTAGTATGTACATTTGACTAGCCACCTGCTGTGAGGAAGAATGGCTATTCCTCCACTAGTGATGTTGACAAAGCTTAATTACATTAGAGCTTAAGGCTGCAAGTATTGGGGGAAGGAGACATTGTTACAGGTGAACTCCCAGCCAAGAAAATACATAAATTACAGCTAATAGTAACCAGAGAACAGTTACATACATCAAATGGCATATTATTCAAATACAGGACAGGGCAAAAGTACATATCATGACAGCGCCCACAGCAGCAGCGGTGCCATCTAACACTAAGCTGCAGCAGTGAGGAAATGGTGGCGACGGGGAAAATGGCTGGTTCTTATAGGGCAAGGACATATGACTAACACAGCCAATGACACATGCCCTTGCTTGTGTGCATCACATGCACATTGCTGTGTGTGTGCACACTGCTGATAGGCTGAGAGACTGCACCGCCCCACTGTAAATGCGGGAAAGAAAAAAAAAATGGAGATCGGCGTTATTTCAGCACAGATCTATACCCCCGCCCCCCCCCCCCCCCCCGTTCACTATACACTGAAAGTCTATTAACAATGATAAACAGTTTTAATATGCAAATCAAGCGAGGCTTTTGGTGAACGAACAGTTATCGAACAGAAACTCGAACAGCCGAATTTTAAGCAAATTGTTCGGGTTCGTCGAATGACTCGAACACCGCCCAAACCAGCTCGAATTTGAGATTGGCGAACAGTTCGACTCGAACACCGCTCATCTCTAATCCTGATATGTGATTCCAGGATGTACTGTCTCCAACAAGATATCAAATGTGGGTATTGTCATGCAACAGTACTGGAAGAATTTTTCCAGATGTGTCCGCAGAGATGAATATAGCCTGTGAAAATGGCCTTTAGTGAGGCGTTGCCGAAAAAGTGGATGCACCCACATTCTTCTTCTCCTCCTTCGCGGATCAACTATCACGGGGTATGGGTGGCCAAAGTGGCATGACAAGACCCAATTAAAGAACACCCGCTGAGTTTTATGTGAATTGCAGGAGGTCACACATGTTGCCCAAGTACCACCAAAACACCTACACAAGCACAGCTTTAAAATGGCTATATGGGAGGGTTCCACCTGTTGTAGAGGCCTTAAATAGGATTATGCTGATGATTTAAATTAATTTCAGGCCTGAAAACCGTTAAATGTCCATTTTGTCTGGTTGCGAGAAAAAAACGTATTACGGATGCCATATGGATTACATACGGAGGTTAACAAGCGTAAAATACGCAGACACACCCTGCCTACGGCTGACATACGGATCACTGTTTTGGGATCATTTCTGCGTATTACGCATGTAAAATACGGACCGTATTTCCCTATGCTGAGTGTGACTCCGGCCTAAGAATTAAAAAAATAAATTTCGTGTACCAAAACAACCATACTAATAGATACAGACATAAAAGATATGGATACTACTTACTGATTGCAACACTGTTTTACATTTTGTAATCCAAAAATAGTTTTACAATTTTTTTTCTGGATGACTTGTGAATTATTGTGTAACTATAATCAGCAGATGTCTTGAGCAGATGGCAGACGGACACAGGACTGCCTGTCCAGATGCCATATGCTCAACTCACATGACTGCCTAGGAATGCATAGCCCTGACTTGATTGTAAAACGACATGAATACTTAAGTAAGTCATTCACTTTTTACTATAAACTGAATGCAAGTTTAGTTTTAAGACCATTGCTGATCTCTTTCTAACAAGATTTTTGTTTTCCTTTAAGAGGATCAGTTCTGACAAAAAAAAGTGACAATAGATAAAATAATGTGTATATGTTCACACAGAGCTTCTTGGAGGTTAACAAATCCAACATGATTTTCAAGAGAATTCAACATCAGAAATCCATGTAGGCATTGATGAGATTTTCATGTTTAATGTAACATAGTAACATAGTAACATAGTTAGTAAGGCCGAAAAAAGACATTTGTCCATCCAGTTCAGCCTATATTCCATCATAATAAATACCCAGATCTACGTCCTTCTACAGAACCTAATAATTGTATGATACAATATTGTTCTGCTCCAGGAAGACATCCAGGCCTCTCTTGAACCCCTCGACTGAGTTCGCCATCACCACCTCCTCAGGCAAGCAATTCCAGATTCTCACTGCCCTAACAGTAAAGAATCCTCTTCTATGTTGGTGGAAAAACCTTCTCTCCTCCAGACGCAAAGAATGCCCCCTTGTGCCCGTCACCTTCCTTGGTATAAACAGATCCTCAGCGAGATATTTGTATTGTCCCCTTATATACTTATACATGGTTATTAGATCGCCCCTCAGTCGTCTTTTTTCTAGACTAAATAATCCTAATTTCGCTAATCTATCTGGGTATTGTAGTTCTCCCATCCCCTTTATTAATTTTGTTGCCCTCCTTTGTACTCTCTCTAGTTCCATTATATCCTTCCTGAGCACCGGTGCCCAAAACTGGACACAGTACTCCATGTGCGGTCTAACTAGGGATTTGTACAGAGGCAGTATAATGCTCTCATCATGTGTATCCAGACCTCTTTTAATGCACCCCATGATCCTGTTTGCCTTGGCAGCTGCTGCCTGGCACTGGCTGCTCCAGGTAAGTTTATCATTAACTAGGATCCCCAAGTCCTTCTCCCTGTCAGATTTACCCAGTGGTTTCCCGTTCAGTGTGTAATGGTGATATTGATTCCCTCTTCCCATGTGTATAACCTTACATTTATCATTGTTAAACCTCATCTGCCACCTTTCAGCCCAAGTTTCCAACTTATCCAGATCCATCTGTAGCAGAATACTATCTTCTCTTGTATTAACTGCTTTACATATCATACAATTATTAGGTTCTGTAGAAGGACGTAGATCTGGGTATTTATTATGATGGAATATAGGCTGAACTGGATGGACAAATGTCTTTTTTCGGCCTTACTAACTATGTTACTATGTTACTATGTTACATAGTTTTGTATCATCTGCAAATATCGATATTTTACTGTGTAAACCTTCTACCAGATGCATTTCTTTTTTTTTTTTTTTCTGCAGTTTTGAAAAGGTTTTTATTCATTTTCTGTTCCAAATTTATTTGGCAGTCTTTGACTTAACAGTGTCAGTTTTGGAGTGCATTCTGTAGGGAATCTGCATTAAAGAACTGAAAACAAATCAATTATTATTTTTCTGCAGTTGGGTTTTCAAAACATTGCTGGAAAAACTGACAAAAAAATTCTGTACATAAATAGCAATGTAGTTTTCAAAGAGTATTTAAAGCAGTTTTTGATGTGGATTTTGAAGTAGATCAGCCTCATTCAGATGTTCATTTTTCAGATCCAGTGTTGAGGGAGGATCTACATTGATGTCCTCCGGGGGGCAGAGGCGTTCCTGTTTGGGGCCCCACAGTCGGGCGCCAACTGTTGAGCGAGGATCTAAATTGATCCTTCACAGTTGACCCAGTGATTTCCAAATCAATCTACAGGGCGTTGCCGGCAACTGAAAATGACCAGACGGAGACGTCTGGCCCCCGTTTATTGTGTATCACTTTTCATAATCATAGAAATTATGCTTCAACCAATCAGCATAAGAACACGCTCACAGTTCTTAACCTATAAGAATGCAGGAAAAACTTAATCCATGAGGATACAGAAAAACCAGAAACTACAGATCTGGCATGTCTTCTTTGCATAGAAAAAGCATACCAACAGGTGCCTCAGAGTCCTGTATAGCGATACACCCCCGAGTCCATTACCTGGTTCAAGAGAACACTCTGGCCTTGTAGCAGAACATAAACAATAGCCTAGTTGAATAACAGACTTGTGAACAACAAGATAAAGTTACTTCATGGCAGCTATAACCTTTTACCTAATTAAATAACAATTTATCTTTAAGCAACAAGAAAATGGAGTCAAAAGCACAAAATGGAGAATCTTTCTTAATTTGCTCCTTCAAATTCCCCCCCTAGATAAATTTTGCTAATTAATGTCCAGCATCAGAGGTACTATCCCAAGCTATAGGCTCGAGGGGTACTGGTCTTCATATGACTGGTGCCATATTACCAGCCATGGCAGTTTCGGTGTACCCGTCCACCCTGTATACTAGAATTTACGGATAACTATTTTTTTGATGATGGTGGAGGAGGTCTTTTGAAGATAGCCATGCCCTTCGCTTCAATATCTTCATCAGGTAACTTTGTGAAATCGATGTAGAGAAGAGCAGGGGTGGCAACGCTTTTGGTATCATCATTAGTTGTCCTAGTGCAGAATTTCCTAATACATACAGAAATACACCAAAGAACAAGTTTTAGTATTACATACATGACAAGGATAAAGGCAGCGATGTGTTATGACCTGGTGGTTAGGAGCACCCGGAATGACCTGATAGTTAAAACTCACGCAGGACAAGCTCTGGGATGTGGGAGCTCTGCTGACCGCAATCCCTAATCCTATCACACACACTAGAAATAGCCGTGGAGCGCTCCTGACGCTCCCTAGGCGCCTCGTCACAGCCTAAGAGCTAGCTAGCCCTAGAGATAGAAAATAAAGCCTACCTTGCCTCAGAGAAATTCCCCAAAGGAAAAGGCAGCCCCCCACATATATTGACTGTGAGTAAAGATGAAAGTCACAAACGCAGAAATGAAACAGGTTTCAGCAAAGGGAGGCCAGACTTACTAAATAGACAGAGGATAGGAAAGGTAGCTTTGCGATCAGCACAAAAAACTACAAAAGACCACGCAGAGTGTGCAAAAAGACCTCCGCACCGACTAACGGTGCGGAGATGCCACTCTGCATCCCAGAGCTTCCAGCTAGCAAGACAAAATCATGATATCCAGCTGGACAAGAAAACAATGAACGAATTAGATACTATCAGGAACTTAGCTTTTGCTGGAGTAGACAGGTCACCAGAAAGATCCAAGAGCGAACTGAACCAATGCAGAAACATTGACAGCTGGCATGGAGTAACGACCTAAGTGGAGTTAAATAGAGCAGCCAACCAAAAGGATAAACCACGTCACCTGTGTAAGGAACCTCAGAAGCAGCAGCTCCACTCACAGCCACCAGAGGGAGCCCACGGACAGAACTCACCAAAGTACCATTCACGACCACAGGAGGGAGCTCGACAACAGAATTCGCAACAGCGACGTATAAGAAACTTTGCAAGATTCCAGCTATCCAGCCCCAAGTCCCTTAAACCAATTTGCTGGATTAAGAAAGGAGAAGGTGTCTGCCCACCAACTGTCCTTATTACGGTCATTGCCTTTATCATATTAATCTCTGAGTCTTTGAATGTCTTCTAACTTTAACTTTAACTTCATAGTGCTATTGGGATCTATATAATAACAGCATGCGGGTCTAATAACCTGACACATACCACCCTGTGCTGCTGTTAAGTAATCCAGTACTACAGTATGTTGATTAGTGTCTATGATAAGTTGGTTTTGGACAACAACAGTAGTATTAAGTATATCCAATATATCCCAAATTTCATCATCTAGATAGTCTATGGCCCTAAGCAATATATCCCACATTTGTGTAGTCATAGGGTAAATGAAAATAGAACTGACAATTTTATTGGCTATACCCATCTGTACTACTAATCTTTCTTGATATTATACAAACTTATTATTCAAGGATATTGGGGAATTTAGGCTGTCCCATGCGGTTATCAATATTATTATATGTAAAATGTGAAAAACCAAAACTTTGTCCCCTTATTTGCTACTAGTCTGTTTGACCAGCTTGCAGTGCGATACGTGGATCCACGTCGGCCTTCCTTCCAGCTTTACTGACATAGGAGTAATGAGGAGGACTTGGTAGGGAACATCATACAAGGGTTCTAGTCTGTGTTTTCTGACATAGCTTTTCACGACCATAAAACTACCAGGCTTCAAACTGTGACAAGTGTCGGTTTCTGCTGAATCTGGAAGGGAAGAAGAAACTAAAGCATGGGTGTTAGCAAGATTTTTACTAAGCTGAATTACATATTGAACAGCACGGTAAGCTTCTTCTAATAACTACTGAGGCTGGAAATTTGCAACTGAGGGCCTGGTACCAAACAATATCTCATATGGGGACAGGCCATGTTTTGCTTTAGGGGTAGTACGAATGTGGTACAGTACATTGTGTAGGAGCTCTGGCCATAGAGCCGTAGTCTCCTGCATCATTTTGGTCAATTGTCCCTTCAGTGTGCCGTTCAGCCTCTCAACTTTCCCACTAGATTTTGGATGGTACGGAGTATGGAGGGCTACAGTGGATCCAAGCATTATCAAAACCTCCTGATACACATGAGAAGAAAAGGCCGGAACTTGGTCACGTTCGACGACTTCTGGAACAGTATAAGTGCATATGACTTCCATCACCAGTTTCTTTGCTGTGGTCTTTGCAGTCATGTTGGTAACGGGGAATGTTTCTGGCCAACTGGAGAACATGTCGACAACCACCAGACAATATTCATACCTTCCAGACTTAAGCAACGTGATGTGGTCCACCTGAAGCCTTTAGAAAGGATAGTCAGGCTTAGCAAGATGCTTTGGGGGTACACGTTGAAGTTGACCGGGATTGCAGGTCTGACAGATATTACATGCACGGTTGAGTGCTGTCAGGACTGTAGAAATACCTAGTATAGAAGATGCAAAGCACAGCTGAGGAGGGAGGTGCACAGTCAATAGGTGCCCAAACCTTGATGTATAGATTACAAGTGACTAGCACACTCCAAGAAATTGTGATGCAAAATAAAGGGGTTTATTACATACAAAGTCACAAACGTTTCGGTCAACTCTTGACCTTCATCAGTGTGCTAGAAAGAAAATTATATACAGAACAAAAAATATATTAACAAAACTGGGAGTGTAACAAAAAATTAGGACATGGTGATAACAAAACAACAAAAGTATATACATCACGAGAACAACAAAGTCATAAGACGTAAAGAAATTAACAATCATGGAGTACAATCAACAAAACCACGTCTATGTATGAATACAGCTGCAGATCGATATATGTGCAAGGAACCACAAGAATAGATCATAAGCACCAGTGTGGGACTATAAAGAATATAGTGGCATGACAAGGAGAAGACTATAGTAGCATGGCAGTGGAGAGAGGGGGGTGGCATAGTCTATGATATGAGACCTACCTAAGTACACCTGTATGCTTGAATGAGCCCCAATGTAGAGTACTATATATTGCATCTATAGAGAAAGAAAATAAAATAATGACCTATACAGCAGTGGTGCCGTTGCAGTGTGCTATGTGAGACTAAACATAGTCGTAGCATAGGGGTACATACCAATTAGATAGTTCTGGTGAGATTGAACCAGATAGGGTTGCAGATAATGGTCTATAGAAGAGAATATGCTGAATAAAGCGGGGGGGTATATATATAAGATCGAAGAAATATATATAATATAATATATAGTAAAATACCAACTGGCTAAGACAGGGGTACATACCCGGTAAATAGATAGGCCAAAAAGGAACCTTGCGGCTGTAAACCTAGACCGCCAATCTATGAGGGTGAAAAATGTATATATATGTAAACAGAACGGCTGCTGGGAGGCCTGCCACATGAGCGATAGGTGGGAATAGTGTAGGGGAAAGCCTGATATAGAGAACTTACCAGCGCACAGGGGGTATGGGTCTCCGCGGTGTCCACCGCAAGAAGGTGTGAGGTAATGTGCCTAGTTCTGCTATATATAGTGAGTGAAAGAGCGCGCAGTATCAGCCGGCATGTGGTCCGGAAGAGGGGCGGGGCGGTGATGACGCCGGTGTCAGCTGGCCGCAGGGGGCGGTAACATGTGCGTTCCACAGAAGAGAATCAAGATGGAGGTGCGTTCCAAAAGAGAAAGCGGTGAATCGCTGTGCAGGTGGCCGTGGAGTGTCACAGGCAGCAGAAGCATGGAATCAAAACGGACGGTTCTGTAGAAACAAAACTACAATTAGTATATGATGGTAATGGTGCTTGGGGCCACACATGGTACATATTAAAGAAACCAAGAAGATACTATAGGCATATCATAGTGTTAAAATATGTACATATAAATGCAGTAACTCTACCAAAGGGTAAGGCATGACTCATACAAATCCCAAAACTGGTTACATGATAAATGTAAATGTACTGCTACTAAAAAACACATACTACTCTATATCTTGTCTTTATGAGACGTGGGGTTAAAGACCCCTCTGGGTAAAATAAATGCCCATGGTATAACAGAGAGTGATGTCAGGGATAGGATCCCAAAGTACGTTTACAAAGACCTGGTATAAGGACATCATGTGTGGTTCCCAATACGTAAAATTCTTCTGTTCCAGGGGAACGGCTGCAAGTTATAGATGGTGGTGAAAAAAATTGCATAATAAATAGCAGAGACACATGTATCATCTAGCTCGCAAAAAGACACTAATTACATAAAGGACATTAGTTCATAGTCCCTATTAAGTCCTCTAGGGGTGAGGGTGTTGAGCTCATGGATCCAGTATGCCTCCCTACGTTTAAGCATAGAGATGCGATCCCCGCCGCGTCTAGGTGGTGTAACTTGTTCTATAATTTGAAATTTTAATTGTGACAAATTATGACCCTTTTCAATAAAGTGTGATGGAAGGGGAAGCAAAAGGTTCTTACACCGGATGGTGGATTTGTGTTTAGATATCCGTGATTTAACCGGTTGGGTGGTCTCACCCACGTACAACAAACCGCAGGGGCATTTGATTAGATATACTGCAAAATTGGTATTGCAGGTGAAGAAACCGTTAACTTGATATCTTTTCCCAGTGTGTGGATGGTGGATGCTATTGCCCTTTATAACGTTATTGCACTGGTTACAGCTGAGACAAGGGAAAGTACCCGTTTTTGGATTACTCAAGAATCGCTGGGATGGCCCAGGGTGTATAGGACCTATGTCTGCACGAACCAGACTGTCCTTAATGTTGCGGGGTCGCTTGAAACATGGAAGAAATGGGTGTTGGAACTCTTTCACCATAGGGAATGCTGTTTGGAGAATATGCCAATGTTGGCGGATGGTTTTGTGTAATCTGTATGCCGCGGGATGGTATTGGTGCACAAATGGGATACGTGACATGGCAGAATCTCTTTCCCTCGTGGTATCGTTGGGATTGACGGTATCCAGGATACGAGGGGGATACCCTCTCTCTCGGAATTTGGACTTCATCTCTGATGTCCTCTGTACTTTGATAATGGGATCAGAGACGATTTTGGTAACTATGTAGCTGTGATTTAGGGATGGATTTTTTCATGTTTCTAGGATGGAAACTATCATAGTGTAACAAACTGTTACGGTCAGTGGGTTTGGAGTATAGATCTGTCGAAAGATTGCCATTGGTATCCTTGATGACTAAAGTATCTAGGAAGCTTATTTGGTAAGGATCATGTGTCATAGTGAAATCCAATCCGGGCCACGATGTTCTAAGGAATTGAAAAAAATCTTGTAAAGAGTCAAGTCCACCCCTCCAGATACAGAAGACATCATCTATATAGCGCTTCCATGTCAAGACATGGTTCTGGAAGAGTTCGTGGGCATATATAGATGTGTTTTCGAAATGGGCCATATAAGCATTCGCGTACGGAGGTGCCACATTCGAGCCCATAGCTGAGCCCCTTATCTGGAGATAGTAGGTATCTTCAAACAGAAAAAAATTGTTGTTAAGAACAATAGACAAAAGATCACTGCATAGGTCGATAAGATCAGGATCCATGTCACTAGTGGAGAGAAGCCACCGGGTAGATTGTATACCATTTGTGTGGGGTATTGACGTATACAAATCTTTAACGTCGAATGAGACTAAGAGACTGTCTGGAGGGATGGGTGTAATGCTCCTAATGATTTCAAGAAAAGCTCCAGTATCTAGTAAAAAAGAACTGGTATTCCTGATGAGAGGTGTCAGGATTTTCTCCAGATAGATGGAGATAGGGGCCAAAATCGAGTCTGTGGAAGCTACAATAGGTCTGCCGGGTGGATTTTGCAGACTCTTATGTATCTTAGGTAAGATATAAAAAACTGGTGTGATTGGATGTTTTTTTGTTAGGAACACTCGTGTTTTGCAGTCAAGAATACCACGGGACTGAAAATCCTCTAGAATTGTCTGAATAGTATTTTGAATTTTAGTTGTAGGGTTATGAGGAAGTTTTCTATACGTGGTCGTGTCACCGAGTTGGCGGTATATCTCATTCCTATAAAAGAGTTTGTCCATAACCACTATAGCTCCTCCCTTATCCGCTGGCTTAATGATAATACTTTCCTCCTGCTGTAGGGATTTCAGGGCTTGACGCTCAATTGTTGGAGGGGTAATGGATCTTACCTTTATCAATATCATTACGTAATTTTTGGAAAGAACTATCGACAAATTGGATAAAAGTCTCTAGGGGGTGTGATCCTTTGGGTGGCTGATATGTACTTTTGTCTCTCAGACCAAGGCTAGCTGCTGTGATGCCTATAGATGGAGGGGTTTGTGAGCTGGATGGTACAACCTGGTCAGTATTGGAGAAGTGTACTTTCAACCTTAGAGATCTGTAAAACTTTTGTAAGTCCATGTCCATTTGAAATGTATTATGTCTGTAACTAGGACAGAAAAATAGACCTTTTTGTAAGGCGCTATATTCAGCCACTCCTAGGGATTTTGAGGAAATATTCACAACTAGTGGTTGTATACCTGTGATCGTGTCACTCTCGTGAAGTCCATGTTTCTTGGTCCTGTGGAGCCCCCGTCTAGTCCTCTTCTTTTCCCCTGTCATTTTTGTCGGCCTAAAAAAGGACCTGGGTAGGGGTATCTGGCTGGTCGCTCTGGGTCCGAATCGGAGGTAGTATAGTCCATGGATGAGCGATATCCATCCTGTCTGGAGGGCTTTCTGATTGTGGATTTGTCCTGCCATTGATAAACTCTATTTTGTTCGTAGCTGCTGGGAGGCCTGTTTGTGGCAGGCCTCCCAGCAGCCGTTCTGTTTACATATATATACATTTTTCACCCTCATAGATTGGCGGTCTAGGTTTACAGCCGCAAGGTTCCTTTTTGGCCTATCTATTTACCGGGTATGTACCCCTGTCTTAGCCAGTTGGTATTTTACTATATATTATATATATTTCTTCGATCTTATATATATACCCCCCCGCTTTATTCAGCATATTCTCTTCTATAGACCATTATCTGCAACCCTATCTGGTTCAATCTCACCAGAACTATCTAATTGGTATGTACCCCTATGCTACGACTATGTTTAGTCTCACATAGCACACTGCAACGGCACCACTGCTGTATAGGTCATTATTTTATTTTCGTTCTCTATAGATGCAATATATAGTACTCTACATTGGGGCTCATTCAAGCATACAGGTGTACTTAGGTAGGTCTCATATCATAGACTATGCCACCCCCCTCTCTCCACTGCCATGCTACTATAGTCTTCTCCTTGCCATGCCACTATATTCTTTATAGTCCCACACTGGTGCTTATGATCTATTCTTGTGGTTCCTTGCACATATATCGATCTTCAGCTGTATTCATACATAGACGTGGTTTTGTTGATTGTACTCCATGATTGTTAATTTCTTTACGTCTTATGACTTTGTTGTTCTCGTGATGTATATACTTTTGTTGTTTTGTTATCACCATGTCCTAATTTTTTCTTACACTCCCAGTTTTGTTAATATATTTTTTGTTCTGTATATAATTTTCTGTCTAGCACACTGATGAAGGTCAAGAGTTGACCGAAACGTTTGTGACTTTGTATGTAATAAACCCCTTTATTTTGCATCACAATTTCTTGGAGTGTGCTAGTCACTTGTAATCTGTAGAAATACCTGGAGCCCAGTAGAATTTTTGTACCAGGGCCTGGTTTTTTCCTCGATTTGTGGGCCCATTTGCCGACGTGGCAATAGCAGAGTACATCCGCTTAGGGAGACACACAAGTTGGTCCTTTTTCCAGAGACCATTGTCCATACATGCTCCATCAGCCTTTCCACTGCTTCACTTCTTCCTTTGGGGACATTCTCTGCATCGTCATTAAGCGGTCTCACGGGGTCCAACAGAAAACTTCAGTCTGTTGTGGATCATCAGGTTCCTGTAGAGTCAGTGTTCCATGCAACTGTTTACGCTGAGAGCGTGTGGTCACCATAGCTGGTATGGTCAGTTCAACGGTAGGAGAGCAGCAGCTTTTGCTTGCATATCCGCAAAGGCGTTACCAACAGTCTGTGGACTGTTCCTAGGACTGTGCGCCTTAATTTTGATAATGGCCACCTGGGTGGGTAATTTGATTGAGTCCATGAGGGTTTTAACAGCTTCAGCATTCTCCACTGGAGTCCCGGCAGTAGTAATAAACCCTCGATTGGCCCATAGGGCCCCGAAATCATGAGCAATAACAAATACATACTGTGAGTCCCTGTATATATTAGCCCGCCTGTCTTTGGCCAGAACACATGCAGTAGACAGAGCCTGAAGTTCTACTTCTTGTGCTGACAGTGAGGGTGGGAGTGCAGCTCCGTGCACTACAGTATCCTCCGTAGTAACAGCATATCCCAGCGTATCCGGTGTGGAATCTGCCAAAATCATCAGCATATCTTGAACCGTCTTTCAGGGCATTGTAGAGGGGCTGCATTATGCGGGATGCATCCGGTATTCACTGACGACAATAAGTACATAGTCCAAGAAAACGCTGGAGTTCAGTCTCATCTTTCGGAAAAGGAAGGGAACTCACGGCTATTTCTCTTTCTTTTGTGAGGTGCCTGACACCCTGAAGGAGACAGTGACCCAAAAATGTCACTTGACCAAGACAGAACTGAAGTTTCACGGCCGAAACCCGACATTTCAGATCTGCCAGATACTTGAGGAGGCTAACAGTGGCAGCAATGGCTTCCCGCTCTGTTTGTGCATACAACCAAAGATCATCCACATACTGAAACAGCATGACATAGGGGTGATTTAACTGCTAGGGTAAAAGACACTGGCCCATATTTTTTGCAAACTGATTGGGACTGTTTTGGGCCCCTTGTGGCATAACTGTTCACGTCAATTGTCGTCACTGATAAGTGAATGCAAACAGAAATTGGCAATCTGGGTGTAATGGAATGCTGAAGAAGGCATTGGCAAGGTCGATGACTGTGAATCAAGCAGCATCCTGAGGTATCTGGGACAAAAGAGTATGTGAGTTAGGCACCACTGGAGTTTCTAGAACAGTAGCTGCATTAACTGCCCATAGATCTTGTACCAGCCGGTACACAGGGGGTTGGCCGGGTGGGGTCTTTTTCTTAACGGGAAACAAGGGCATGTTACATAGGGGAAACACAGGGTACCAGGGCACCATTATCTAGTAACATTTGTATTTGACCCTTGAGGCCCCGCTCCTGATCATGTTTCAAAGAGTATTGATGGACTTTGGGAAAAGGGGCACCAGGTTTGAGAAACACTTTTACTGGTTCTACAGGTATTATTGAGAGTGGATCTGGGCCTATCAGGGCCATCATAACCATGGGAAGGGCATGTAGGATACAGATCTCCTCATTGTGTTCATCTGCATAGGGTTTATATAACGTAAGGACCATCTGACCATCATCTTGGAATTATATTCTGGAGCGGAACTGTGATAATAAATCTGCCCCCAGTAAATTTACTGGACATGTGGGAGAGATTAGGAACTTAGCAGTAACCTCAGGGAAAGGTCCCACAGGGATGGGTTTTGTAAGAGTAAATTTATTGGGTCTGCCATCTACTTTAATTAAAACAAGCTATTGGTCTGAGAATTGACATGGCGGGGCTTGGGAGGGAGATTCCCAGACTTAGGGTTAAAAGGGATATTGGAGTATGGGACTGGATTTGTGTAAGGTGGGAGGGCAGGAGCTATTGCGTGAACTACTGATAAGGAACTGAGCTGTGTCCTGGTAGCTGGGGTGAGGGCTGAGGTTGGAGCAGGAATCGCTGTGGCCGTTGATTTAACCTTTAATTTCCCTGTTGATGCAGAGCGGGCTAAGTTCTGAAAACTTTGTACTACTTTTAATACATCATCCGGAGTGGAAGTCTCAATATCGGGTCTGACTGACATTATTGCCTCTTTCAATTCAGATTTAAGGCCGGACATTAAAGTAACTACAAAAAGGTGTGTATGGGTTTTATTTTACAACTAGATGGTGGCCCGATTCTAACGCATCGGGTATTCTAGAATATGCATGTCCCCGTAGTATATGGACAATGATGATTCCAGAATTCACGGCAGACTGTGCCCATCGCTGATTGGTCGAGGCAACCTTTATGACATCATCGTCGCCATGGCAACCATTATGACATCTACGTCGATACTGTGCCCGTCGCTGATTGGTCGAGGCGAATTCGCTGCAGACTGTGCCCGTCGCTGATTGGTCGAGGCAACCTTTATGACATCATCGTCGCCATGCTGTGCCCGTCGCTGATAGGTCGAGGACTGGCGGCCTCAACCAATCAGAGACGCGGGATTTCCAGGACAGACAGACAGACAGACAGACGGAAAAACCCTTAGACAATTATATATATTGATGAGAATCGCAGATCTTTAAATACTACCATAAGACGCCCATAGAACTTCTAGGCAGTCCAGGATATATTGGTGCCTTGGGGTTAAGGGGCATAGGGCTTACAGTCGGGAGTAGAGGCTTAATTTCCTGGGGAGGGACCATATTATCTAGCAGGGAGACCCCCTGTCCCAAACTTTTAATTGTTTGCTTTCCCGACACATTAATCTCAGTCACTTTCTCAGTTCCTTCTTGCACCACAAAACATCCAGTTTTTTGTCATAGTAATAGACAACTTTCCTATTTCAACATAACAAAAATCAGAATTCACTTCCCCTGTTGATCCTCAATTTGCTATATATCAACCACTCAACTTGAAGCAGGTGAAACTTTTACCAATCTTTCGATCACACTGATAACGAAACAGTCACTTACAAGTTTCCTTCTAAAACTAGGCACCATATGTAACTTTCAACTTCCAACTTCAACTTACAATATTTCTTTCTACTGCAAAACAATATTGTTGCTTTAAACAAAACACAGATCTCCCAACTCGTACTACACCAAGGACAGAAAATACAAAGAAACTTGAACGCAGCCACGTGCCCCCTCCCATCCGAGACTTGAGCGGAAATAATAATTCACAGCATTCGACAACACAGAAAGAAAAAAGCAAAAGCACAGCTGTTTGACTCACCCCTCCCATCAGGTATTTTAGAAATTTCCCACAGAAACAAAATACAGCAGTTCTCAGACAATTAATTTCTACATAACCTTCATCACACAATTCATGAGCCAGACCACCTTAGAAAAACCTATGACTGAGAATATCTTTCCTGCATTCTTAACAGATTTCTTTCCCCATATTTGGGCTAACAATATCAGATATATCACACAAATTCAAAGTCTTCTTTTTCTTCCACGGAAACTGATTCTCCTTTAGAGCTAAATATCCTTACTTTAGTCGTGCACAATACCAAAGCGACCATATTAGTTTCTTCCACTGGGTCTACCTGTCCCCCTCTGGGACAACCCAAAAACGTGGTACTCAGTGAAAGGAGGAGGGCATCTCAAACTAACCCTCCAGATACCCCTGGACATATACATACTGTATATATCTATATATTCCTGAGTTATGTATCCTACCCATCTTCGATCACCTCACCGTGCCTGATTCTAACAGTGATCAGGAATTCAGGATATTTTGACTATAAAGAGAATTACATCACTGGTCAATCCGGGGTGTCCGTCCCTTATGAGGTACGGTTCGAGCTCTGGGTTCTCAACGGAACTATACCTCTATATGATTCCACCCAAAAATCACCCCACCATCAGGGACAAACCTCAGATCCTCTTTGCAGCACAAATGCAGGAAAACGACACCAAACGGTCAGTCTGGACAGTATAGCTGCCAACTTACCATGGTTGTTGTGGGGGATGATCAGTCCCAATTTTCCAGTGCCTGTGTCTGGTCCGAGGGTCCTTTGTCTTGTTGTACTCCAGGGGGCAGAGGCGTTCCTGTTTGGGGCCCCACGGTCGGGCGCCAACTGTTGAGCGAGGATCTAAATTGATCCTTCATAGTTGACTCAGTGATTTCCAAATCAATCTACTGGGAGTTGCCGGCAACTGAAAATGACCAGATGAAGACATGTGTCTCTGTTTGGGGGGATCTAGCAGATCTCTGGCCCCCGTTTATTGTGTATCACTTTTCATAATCATAGAAATTATACTTCATCCAATCAGCATAAGAACACGCTCAAGAATACCAACAGGTGCCTCAGAGTCCTGTATATTGATACACCCCGAGTCCATTATCTGGTTCAAGAGAACACTCTGGCCTTGTAGCAGAACATAAACAATAGCCTGGTTGAATAACAGACTTGTGAACAACAAGATAAAGTTACTTATTGGCAGCTATAACCTTTTACCTCATTAAATAACAGAATTTATCTTTAAGCAACAAGAAAATGGAGTCAAAAGCACAAAATGGAGAATCTTTCTTAATTTGCTCCTTCACACCAGTATTTATGTAGATGACGCCAAAGTAGAAGTTTTTGGGCTGAGTGCAAAGAGTTATATGTGGAGGAAAACTAACACTGCACATTTCTTTGAAAACACTATCCCCCCTGTCAAACATGGTGGTGACAGTATCATGCTGTGGGGATGCTTTTCTTCAGCAGGGACAGTGAAGCTGGTCACAGTTGATGGGAAGATGGATGGTGTTAAACACAGGGCAATCCTGGAGGAAAACTTGTTAGAGGCTGCAAAAGACTTGAGACTCGGGTGTTGATTCACCTACCAGCAGAGCAACAAACCTTAACATACTGCCAGAGTTTCAATTGAATGGTATAGATATTTATGTGCTTGAATGGCCCATTCAAATTCCAGACATAAATAGAATATGTGGCAAGACTTGAAAATTGCTGCTCGCAGACACACTCCATCCAATGTCACTGAGCTAGAGCTAGTTTGCAAAGAAGAATGGCCAAAATGTTCAGCCTCTAGATGTGCAAAGCTGGTAGAGACCTACTCCAAAAAACTTGCAGAAGTAATTGCAGTGAAAGGTGATCCCAGTGCCGTATTGGAGTTCATGCTGCCCTAGGTACTTTAAGTGGTCACACCCCACTGATAGATCAGACTAAGACCTCATTAACAAGTCAGTAATTTTTGATCAGTATTTGTATGCCAAAACCAGGAGTGTCTACAAAATACAGAACAGGAGTCAATCTTTCATTTATATTTGTTCTCTGTAAGTTCTATTTCTAGCTGTGGCATACAAACATTAATGGTAAATACTGACCAAATACTGACATGTAAATTAAGACCAAGGCTAGGTTCGCATGACCCTTTTTCTCTCATCTAAGAAAACCGGGCCGATTATGCTGACTAGAGATGAGCGAACCTTTTAAGCGAACTTCCCGATGTTAACAGAACAGTTTGCCAAACTAATCTGAACCTCATTGAATTCAATGGGAGGCTAAACCAAACATATAAAGAACATGTTGAGGCAGGGCCACCATCAGGGCATAACTGCACTTACTGGCATATGAGGCCAGGAGAGCAGAGGGGGCTCGCAGTGGGCCCCTTCTCTTCTGCTCACCAGGCCCCAGTGGCAGGATTCTACCTCTTCAGTAACTGATGATCGTGCATCCTCAGATGCACGTTCAGTTAAAACCTGTTGCTGTACCTGCAACAGTTAACAGCGGCCAGCCAATCAGAGGCCGGCAGCTGACGTCAGAACGCACGTTGCTGGTGTATGCCGTCACTGTCATATGGCGGAGTGAAGGTCCGCGCCTCAGATTAATCCTTGCAGAGGACACCACTGGACCTCAGCCAGGTAATGAAACTTTCCTTTTTGTAAAGCCACACTATGGGGGTGCATTCTACTACTATGGGGGGTGCATTATACTGCTATTGGGGCACATTATACTCCTATGGGGGCATTATACTATTTTGAGGCATACTATACTGCTATGGGGGTGTATTATACTCCTGTGGGGCTGCATTATACTACTATGGTGGTGCATACATCTATGGGGTGTAGTATAGTCCTATGGGGGTGCAATATAATACTAATGTGGTGCATTATACTACTATGGGGGTGCATTAAACTGCTATGGGGGTGCATTATACTGCTATGAGGTGCATTATACTATTATAGGAGTGCATTACACTGCTGTGGGGGGCATTATACAATACATGACTATGAGATGCATTATACTACTATGGGGGTGCATTATACTACTATGGGGCTGCATTATACTGCTATGGGGTGCATTATACAATACATGACTGAAATACATTATACTACTAGGGGATGCATTACACTGCTATGGGGGTGCATTATACTACTATGGGCCTGCATTATACTGCTATGGGGTGCATTAAACTATATATTACTATGAGATGCATTATACTACTATAGAGGTACATTATACTGCTATGGAGGTGCATTCGTTATACCACTATGGGAGTGCATTATACTGCTATGGGGGTGCATTATACAATACATGACTATGAGATGCACTATACTACTAGGCGGGTGCATTACACTGCTATGAGGGCGCATTATACTACTATGGGGCTGCATTATATTGCTATGGGGGTGCATTATACTATATATGACTGAGATGCATTATACTATTATGGAGGTGCATTATACTCCTATGGGGGTGCATTATACTACTATGGGGCTGCATTATATTACTATGTGGGTGCATTATACTATATATGACTATGGATTGCATTATACTACTATGAGTCTGCATTATACTGCTATGGGGGTGCATTCTACTGCTTTGGGGCTGAAATATGCTATGTATGACTATGGTGCATTACACTATGGATACATTATACTGCTATGGGTGTGCATTATACTACTATAAGGGTGCATTATAAATGACTATGGGGTGCATTATATTCCTATGGGGGGCATTATACTGTAAGGGGGCATTATACTACTAGAGGGGTGCATTATACTGCTATAGGGGTGCATTATACTACTATGGGGCTTATTATACTATATATGGCTATGGGGTGCTTATACTACTATGGGGGTGCATTATACAATTATATATGACAATGGAGGTGCATTAGTGCATTATACTTTATGCATGACTATGGGGGTGCATTATACTACTATGAGGGTGCATTATACTACTAGGGGGTGCATTGCACTGCTATGGGGTGCATTATAATCCTATGTGGCTGCATTATATTCCTATGGGGGTGCATTATACTGCTATGGGGGTGCATTATACTCCTAGAGGGTGCATTCTATTGCTATGGGGATGCATTAAACTGCAATGAGGGTGCATTTTACTATATGTAACTGGGGCTGCATTATACTTTCCCCTTAAACAACCCCACTTCTACATCTGCATCCCAGCTTCTATCACTAACCACTTCGCTCGGCCTCTCACAGCTCTCAACCTCTGAGACACACAAGGACGGTAACACCCTTGACCTGGTCTTTGTCCAGCTGTGTTCAATCTCCTACCTAAATAACTCACCGCTTCCCCTCTCTGACCAAAACATTCTCTCCTTCATGCTCACAAATCCTCGCTCACCCCAGCACCCTTCTACCTACCATTCAGTCAGAAATCTACAAGCCATTAACCCTCATACACTTTCAGACTCTTTACACTCATCACTCTGTCCCCCAATCTCTTCTTTTTCCTGTCCTATCTGGCAGTACATAACTACAATGACACTCTTAGATCCACCCTAGACCAAGTAGCTCCCCTCACCCTCAGAACCTCCAAACACAAAGTAAAACAGCCCTGGCTCACATCACAAACCCGATTTCTTCAGCAAGGCTCTAGGAGTGCTCAACGCTTATGGAGGAAAACTCGCACACCAGAAGACTTCATGCACTTCAAATTTATGTTAAAAACCTATAACTCTGCCCTTCACATCACCAAACAGACCTACTTCACCACTCTGATCTCCTCACTATCCAACAACCCCAAGAAACTTTTTGACACCTTTCACTCCCTCCTCAGGCCAAAAGCTCAAGCCCCTATCACAGACATTTGTGCTGATGACCTGTCCTCCCACTTTATAGAGAAAATAGACAATATCCGTCAGGAAATCCGCTCCCAGACACCAAATTCAGTGACTCCCATCCCTCCCTGCATCTCCCCTGGCTCACTCTCTGCATTTGATCCCATCACAGAAGAAGTCTCCAGGCTCCTCTCTTCTTCTCGTCCGACTACATGCTCTACCGACCCCATTCCCTCTCATGTCCTCCAGTCTCTCTCTCCAGTCGTCACTACTCACTTAACTACAATCTTTAATCTCTCACTCTCCTCAGGCATTTTCCCGTCCTCTTTCAAATAGTCTATGATTACTCCGTTACTAAAGAAACCCACCATCGACCCATCCTACACAAAGAACTACAGACCGGTCTCCAATCTCCCCTTCATCTCTAAACTCTTGGAGCGCCTAGTCTACTCCCGCCTTACCCGTTACCTCTCCATTCACTCCCTCCTAGACCCTTCACAGTCCAGAGCAGGGAGAGGTAAGTATTTCAACTTTGCAAGTGCTGTGATCCTGAGCAAGCAGGGGGGCCCACTCGTTGGCACTTGGCACTGGCACGGGGCCCCTCATAGTAAGGCGGTGTGTTTGACGGTGGGTGGCGCCTCCCACTGCCAAAGACACTTTTGCGTAGTATGAGGGGCCCTGTGCCAGTGACGTCGCCAATCAATATGCCCCCCAACCTGATGAAGGAACCTGCACTTTCATCTGCACCTTCCTCTTTGTCCCTGTGTAAGGTGGTATAGTATGCGGGAAGGGGGACCCGACTTTCAGCAGGGTCAGATTCTGGCTGTGTAGAGTGCAAGGGGAATGTAGTGGTCTGGGTCAATGTACCAGCAGACTCATCTAGCAGTGGCTGGGCAATGGGCAGGATGAGGAGGAAACACAGACATAGGCCCAAATACTGTAATAAAGTAGGCTAAATGCAGTTCAAAATTGGTAACAGGACTAAAGAGGCGGCATAGCTTTGTTCAGTGGAGGACAATTGTAATGAGTGGCGCAGACACATGTAGTAGGCCCAAAATACAAAAGTAGGCTAAAAGCAGTTCAAAATTGGTAACAGGACTAAACAGGCGGCATAGCTTTGTTCTGTGGAGGACACTTGCAATGAATGGCGCAGACACAGGTAGTAGGCCCAAAATACAAAAGTAGGCTAAATTCAGTTCAAAATTGGTAACAGGACTGAACAGGCGGCATAGCTTTGTTAAGTGGAGGACAATTGTAATGAGTGGCGCAGACACAGGTAGTAGGCCCAAAATACAAAAGTAGGCTAAAAGCAGTTCAAAATTGGTAACAGGACTAAAAAGGCGGCATAGCTAGGTACTGGGGTGGGCTCCTCTGCTGAGTAGCAGACAGTGGTAGTAGGCGCAAAGTATTAACTAGTCTAAATGGAGGCCAGGGCCCCTGCATATTTTAACTATCTTCTATCATTTCAACAAATTTGTATTGGCAGTGCCATTGAAGGATTTAATAGCACAGACTATACAGTGGTGGAGCAGGGTGAGGTAAGAATTGCAAGTGGTAGAGCACTGTTCGAGCTGGGGGGGAACACTCTCTCGTGGGCGGCGGTACTGGCACAGGGCCCCTCATATTACGACAGTGTGTCTGACGTTGGTTGTGCACCACCACCATCAGAGACACTTCATTGTACTATGAGGGACCCTGTGCCAGTGCCGTCGCCCAAGAGTGGGCACACCCACCTGTCCAGGCAAACGGCACTCACACGGGTGCTTGCGCCAGGTGGTGACCATGGCCCTGTGGGGGGAGTCAGCCCATTTAGGGAGGTATAAAATGGCCTATGGTGGACATTCAGCAGCTGCAAATGGAGGAATTGGAGAAGTCAGTAAGAGGAGGCCAAAAGCAGGACATTTTTCAGGCAAGCTCCGTGTCAGCAGGAGAAGGTGGGGTAAAATAATTTGAAATCCATGATTGGTTCATTTTAATGAAGGTTAGATCATAAACATTCTGGGTAGCCAGACGTGTCCTTTTTTCGGTTAGTATTGAACCAGCAGCACTGAAGACTCTTTCTGATAGCACACTAGAAGCAGGGCAAACGAGTTCCTGTAATGCATATTCTGCCAATTCAGGCCAGGTGTCTATTTTAGATGCCCAGTAATCAAAGGGGAATGACCTGTGAGGGAGAACATCGATAAGAGAGGAAAAGTAGTTTGTAACCATACTGGACAAATGCTGTCTCCTGTCACTTTGAATCGATGCAGCAGTACCTGTCGTGTCAGCGGTCATTGCGAAATCACTCCACAACCTGGTCATAAAACCCCTCTGTCCAACGCCACTTCGGATTTGTACAACTCTAACACCTCTGCCATGTTGCCCCCTACAGCTTGTGTGAGAACCATCACCGCCGCTGTGTGCTGGGAATGCCTGAACCAAACGGTCTACAAAAGTTGCTTGTTTGGTAGCCAATATTTGCTCAAGGTTCTCATGTGGCATGATATTTTGTAATTTTCCTTTATATCGTGGATCCAGGAGGCAGGCCAACCAGTAATCTTCATCGGTCATCATTTTGATAATGCAGGGGTCCCTTTTTAGGATACGCAAGGCATAATCAGCCATGTGGGCCAATGTTCCAGGTGTCAATTCACTGCTTGTGCTGGGTTGAGGAGCACTTTCTTGCAAATCAACATCACTTCCTTTTTGGAAGTGCTTTGAGCAGCAAGGTGGATTGCAGCTGAGGGGGATAAAGAAAAAAAATATATATTCTTTAAATCTGCAGCTTAGCGAGTGTGAGCGAGCTGAGTGTGACCTGAGTGTAAATGTGAACGGCGGTAAGTGGGACTTGTGATTCAGTGATTTTGGATTCAGGGAGTTTCCAAGGGAGGAATTGCGGTCTGTTTTTTATTAATACTTTGTATTTATTTATTTTTATTTAAGTCTTTTGTCTGGTGCAATCCCCATTAGGAAATGTGCTCCACTCTTGTTAATGCCATCCAGTGCACATCTTGCCACATGTATGCAATCCTTGAGCAGCCGGTCGAGGGTGCATACTGCTGTGCGAGATGTGAGCACGTTGTGCATTTCGAAGCCCAGATTCTGGATCTAAATGTGCAGCTGGCAACACTGAGATCCATTGAAAACATGGAAAGGAGTCTTCTGCTCACTGAGCAGACGCTCAATGGGATAGATGAGGCGGGGGATGGTAGGATGGAGCTGCAGGACGGTGAAGTAGCAAGCTGGGTGACAGAAAGCCGGGTAGAGGGAAGAGTGCCAGGGAGGCTAGTCCTGATGTGGCACACCCCAATAAGTTTGCTAAGTTGGCAGATGAGGTGGATGCCAGTACAGGGGTAGCACTGCTGCAGCCAAGCATGTCCTCTGAAAGCCGGAGGAGTGACTGCTACAGTAATGAGGGAAATAGGAGTGTAGGGCAGGCCAGACAGGTGCTGGTAGCGGGGGACTCAATTATTAGGGGAACAGATAGAGCAATCTGTCACAAAGACAGGGATCGTCAAACAGTGTGCTGCCTACCTGGCGCTCAAGTCTGACACATCGCTGATCGGGTGGACAGATTACTGGGAGGGGCTGGTGAAGACCCAGCGGTCATAGTGCACATTGGCACAAATGACAAAGTTAGAGGTAGGTGGAAGGTCCTTAAAGATGATTTCAGGGAATTAGGCTGCAAGCTGAAAGCAAGGACCTCCAACGTGGTATTTTCCGAAATAATGCCTGTAACACGTGCCATGCCAGAGAGGCAACGAGAGATTAGGGAGGTTAATAAGTGGCTCAAGAATTGGTATAGGAAGGAGGGGTTTGGGTTCCTGCAGAACTGGGCCGACTTCTCAGTTGGCTACAGGCTCTACGCTAGGGACGGGCTACACCTCAATGGGGAGGGTGCAGCTGTGTTGGGGGAGAAAATGGCTAGAAGGTTGGAGGAGTGTTTAAACTAGGGATTGGGGGGGAGGGTATTCATTTTATAGGAGGAGAAGATAGTGCAGACAGAGACCTGGGCACAAATAAGGAAGTTGGGGGTGGCGGTGGCATGGGGGGTGGGGTTAGAACAGTTAATAATTTAAGAAAGAATAGAGGTGCAGAAAGATATATAAAATGTATGTATACTGTATGTATGTATACTAATGCCAGAAGCCTCGCCAACAAAATGGATGAATTAGAATTAATGTTGTTGGAGCATAATTATGACATGGTGGGGATATTTGAAACGTGGCTGGATGAGAGCCATGACTGGGCTGTTAACTTGCAGGGCTATAGTCTGTTCAGAAATGACCGAATGGATAAGAGAAGGGGAGGTGAGTGTCTATATGTAAAATCATTTTTAAAACCCATCCGGCGTGATAATATAGGTGAATCTAATGAAAATGTAGAGTCCCTGTGGGTGGAGATAAGGGGAGGGGGAAAAAATAATAAATCACTGATTGGGGTTTGTTATAAATCTCCAAAAATAATGGAAGCCATGGAGAATATCCTTGTAAATCAAATAGATGAAGCTGTGACTCAAGGGGGAAGTCATTATTATGGGGGACTTCAACTACCCTGAAATAGATTGGGGAACGGAAATCTGCAGTTCCAGCAAAGGTAATCAGTTTTTGACAACTATGAGAGACAATTACCTTTCACAACTGGTTCAGGACCCAACAAGAAGGGGGGCACTGCTAGACCTAATATTAACCAACAGGCCAGACCACATATCAAATATAAGGGTTGGGGGTCACTTGGGGAATAGTGATCACAAAATAATAAGTTTTCATGTATCCTTTAATAAGATGTGTAGTAGAGGGGTTACAAGGACACTAAACTTCAGGAGGGCAAATTTCCAACGGATGAGAGAGAATCTTGGTGCAATTAACTGGGACGATATCCTGAAACATAAAAATACACAAAGAAAATGGGAGACATTTATTAGCATCCTGGATAGGACCTGTGCACAGTATATACCGTATGGGAATAAACATACTAGAAATAGGAGGAAACCAATATGGTTAAATAGAGCTGTAAGGGGTGCAATAAGAGACAAAAAGAAAGCATTTAGAGAATTAAAGGAAGTAGGTAGTGATGAGGCATTAAATAAATACAGAAATTTAAATAAATTCTGTAAAAAGCAAATCAAGGCAGCAAAAATTGAGACAGAGAGACTCATTGCCAGAGAGAGTAAAAATAATCCCCAAATATTCTTTAACTACGTAAATAGTAAGAAACTAAAAATGATAGTGTTGGCCCCCTTAAAAATAGTCTGGGTGAAATGGTGGATGAGGAAAAAGCCAATATGCTAAATGACTTTTTTTCATCAGTATTTACACAAGAAAATCCTATGGCGGACAAAATGACTAGTGAGAAAAATCCCCCATTAAATGTCACCTGCTTAACCCAGCAGGAAGTATGTTGGCGTCTAAAAATCACTAAAATTTACAAATCTCCCGGCCCGGATGGGATACACCCCCGAGTACTGCAGGAATTAAGTACAGTCATTGATAGACCATTATTTTTAATCTTTAAAGACTCCATAAAAACAGGGTCTGCACCACAGGACTGGCGTATAGCAAATGTGGTGCCAATATTCAAAAAGGGGGCAAAAACTGAACTCAGTAATTATAGGCCAGTAAGCTTAACCTCTACTGTGGGTAAAATCCTGGAGGGAATTCTAAGGGATGCTATACTGGAGTATCTGAAGAGGAATAACCTCATGACCCAGTATCAGCACGGGTTTACTAGGGACCGTTCATGTCAGACTAATCTGATCAGCTTCTATGTCTGGGTCGCCTGGTTAGCAGTGGGGTACCACAGGGGTCAATATTGGGCCCTCTTCTTTTTAACATATTTATTAATGGCCTTGTAGGGGGCATTCAGAGCAGAATTTCAAAATTTGCAGATGACACTAAACTCTGCTCTGTCAGGCAGCTGCTACAAAGGCAAATAAAATAATGGGATGCATTAAAAGAGGCATAGATGCACATGAGGAGAACATAATTTTACCTCTATACAAGTCACTAGTTTGACCAGACTTAGAATACTGTGCACAGTTCTGGTCTCCGGTGTATAAGAAATACATAGTTGAAATGGAGCGGGTGCAGAGAAGAGTGACCAAGGTTATTAGAGGACTGGGGGTCTGCAATACCAAGATAGGTTATTACACTTGGGGCTATTTAGTTTGGAAAAACGAAGACTAAGGGGTAATCTTATTTTAATGTACAAATATATGAGGGGACAGTACAAAGACCGTTCTGATGATCTTTTAAATCATAGACCTAAGACAGGGACAAGGGGGCATCCTCTACGTCTGGAGGAAAGAATGTTTAGGCATAATAACAGACGTGGGTTCTTTACTGTAAGAGCAGTGAGACTATGGAACTCTCTGCCGTATGATGTTGTAATGAGTGATTCATTACTTAAATTTAAGAGGGGATTGGATACCTTTCTTGAAAAGTATAATGTTGCAGGGTATATATACTAGATTCCTTGATAGGGCGTTGATCCAGGGAACTAGTCTGATTGGAGTCGGGAAGGAATTTTTTTCCCCAAAGTGGAGTTTGCTATTTGCCACATGTTTTTTTTTTGCCTTCCTCTGGATCAACATGTTAGGGCAAGTTAGGTTAGGCTATGGGTTGAACCAGATGGACTTAACATCTTCCTTCAACCTTAACAACTATGTTACTATGTTACTTGTGTCCCGCAAAACCCTGTACCTGACCTTGCAATGCCACCAGTTTCTAATGCCCTCTGAGAAGCATCCTCCTCCCATAAATATTCATCCCCATCATCCTCCTCCTCCTCCTCTTCGTCCGCTACCTCGTCCAGGAGAGTTCCCTGAGCAGACAATGGCTGACTGTCATCAAGGCTTCCCTCCTCCTCAGCTGCAGACGCCAGCTACTTATTGTGCGTCAAACTTTGCATCAGCAGACGCATTAGTGGGATGCTCATGCTTATGAAGACGTCGTCTGCAATTACCAGCCGTGTGCATTCCTCAAAACACTGAAGGAGTTGACAGAGGTCTTAGATAGAGTTGAGCGACCTTGACCTTTTTAGAGTCGAGCCGGGTTTCGCGAAACCCAACTATCTCAAAAGTCGGGTCGAGTGAAATCGGCCGATTATGACGTAAAGTCGGGATCGACCGAAACACGAAACCCAATGCAAGTCAATGGGGCAGCATAGTCGGCAGTGAGTGGGGGCAGGAAAACACCTAGAGTGCCCATTTTAATGTCAAAACCATCCATTCTTCTTAATGAAGCTTGTCAAGCGTAATTTACCTTATAATAATTGGAAGGCAGTTGAAATTGGGGGTCATTTGGCTAAAGTTGTGGTGGGTAGGGCTGGTTCAAGTAATTAGTGGGCCCAGGAAATCTGGACCACGTCACGGCAGTGGAGCAGGGAGAGGTAAGTATTTCAACTTTGCAAGTGCTGTGAACCTGAGCAAGCAGGGGGGGCTCACTCGTTGGCATTGGCACTGGCACAGGGCCCCTCAAAGTACAGCGGTGTGTTTGCACGGCGGGGGCGCCTCCCACCGGCAGCAACACTTTTGCGTACTATGAGAGGCCCTGTGCCAGTGACGTCGCCAACTAGTATTCCTCCCCCCACCTGATGAAGGAACCTGCACTTTCATCTGCACCTTCCTCTTTGTCCCCGTGTAAGGTGGTATGGTATGCGGGAAGAGCAACCTGACTTTCAGCAGGGTCACAATGTTGTTGTGTAGCGTGCACGGGGAATGTTGCGTTATGGGTCAATGTACCAGCAGACTCATCTATCACTGGCTGGGCAATGGGCAGGATGAGGAGGAAACACAGATATAGGCCTAAAGAATAAAGTTGGCTAAATGCAGTTCAAAATTGGTAACACAGGAATAACCAGGGGGCATTGCAGTGGAGGACAACTGGAATGAAAGGCTGACATAGAGAGTAGGCCCAAATCAGTAAGTAGTCGAAATGCAGTTCAAAATTGGCAACCGTAGTAAACAGGCGGCACAGCTTTGTTCAGTGGAGGAGAACAGCAAGGAGTGGCAGACACCGATAGTAGGCCCCAACCCAACTAGTAGGCCAAATGCAGTCTAACATTAACAACTACTTAACGAGCGCCTGAAAACGGAATTTCAGGACAGGAAACCAGGAGAACAGCAAGGAGCGGCAGACACTGTTAGTAGGCCCCAAACCAACTAGTACGCCAAATGCAGTTGTTCCATTTAACCACAATTTAACGAGAGCCTGAAGATAGAAGCTCAGGAAAGGCAACCTGGAGAACACCTTGGAGTGGAACACACCATCTCTCTCCACCCCATACCCATTTTGTAGGCCTAATGCAGTGTAGTTTTCTACAACTACTAAACGAGAGTCGGAAGACCGAAGCAATGGCAAGGAAACCTGGGGAACACCTTGGAGTGTAACACACCATCTCTCTCCACCCGATACCCATTTTGTAGGCCTAATGCAGTGTAGTTTTCTACAACTACTAAACGAGAGTCAGAAGATCGAAGCAATGGCGAGGAAACCTGGAGAACACCTTGGAGTGTAACACACCCTCTCTCTACACCACGGAAGGGCTGATTCTTAGGAAGGAAGGCTGTCGGAAAGAAGCAGGGCGCGTCCGAGGGTGATTATATTCTTATTAGGTATATACTCACCCTCGGACGCGCCCTGCTTCTTTATTTGTAATTGTAATGAATGTTTATTTGCAATGTGGTTTTGACTTACTCTATTTTTTTGGTAAATAATGATTTTATTATTTTCATTGTTTTGCATCTTCTTGGCAATAATATAAAGAAGACGCGACAGGACAACACTCGGTGGATGCCATATCTGTGTTTTAAATTGAAAAAAACTTTCAGTTAACTACTTGCAGGAGAAAGTTATTGTAGCTGGTGGCCATTTTTAGTACTGTACCAGTTTTTTGTTGCATGTGTTTGTTTTTAATGTTAAAATGTCTGCATTTGATATCTCTCCAGTATTTTCTTTTTTATAAGCAAAATACTTATTTTTATATTTTCTGATGTTGGTTCAAGGGGTACACGGGCAGCAGTAGACAGGTCAGTGGAGGCCTAGTGGAAGGAGGGACCGCAGACAGGCTTCGAAGGCCTAACATAATAAATTGGGCTGGCTGTAGGCAATTTAAAATTGGTTCCAGGGGAACACGGGCAGCAGTGGCCTGGTCTGTGTAGTAGTAGTAGTGGAAAGAACGGGCCGCAGACAGGCTTCGAAGGCCTAACATAACAAAAATTGGGCTGTAGGCAATTTAAAATTGGTTCCAGGGGAACACGGACAGCAGTAGACAGGTCAGTGGAGGCCTAGTGGAAGGAGGGACCGCAGACAGGCTTCGAAGGCCTAACATAATAAATTGGGCTTGCTGTCGGCAATTTTAAATTGGTTCCAGGGGAACACGGGCGGCAGTAGCCAGGTCAGTGTAGTAGTAGTGGAAAGAACGGGCCGCAGACAGGCTTCGAAGGCCTAACATAACAAAAATTGGGCTGTAGGCAATTTAAAATTGGTTCCAGGGGAACACGGGCAGCAGTAGACAGGTCAGTGGAGGCCTAGTGGAAGGAGGGACCGCAGACAGGCTTCGAAGCCCTAACATAATAAATTGGGCTTGCTGTCGGCAATTTTAAATTGGTTCCAGGGGAACACGGGCAGCAGTGACCTGGTCAGTGTAGTAGTAGTGGAAAGAACGGGCCGCAGACAGGCTTCGAAGGCCTAACATAACAAAAATTGGGATGTAGGCAATTTAAAATTGGTTCCAGGGGAACACGGGCAGCAGTAGACAGGTCAGTGGAGGCCTAGTGGAAGGAGTGACCGCAGACAGGCTTCGAAGGCCTAACATAAGAAAAATTTCAATACAATGGTATTGACAGTGCCAGGCATTGAAGGATGTCAGCGCATAGACTAAACATTGGTGGAGCTGTGAGAGAAAATTTTGCAAGTGGTAGAGCACTGTTTGAGCTGGGGGGGGGGGACTGTCTTGTGGCCGGCGGTACAGGCCCAGGGCCCCTCATATTACAACGGTGTGTCTGACGTTGGGTGCGCACCACCACCGCCAGCCACTTTATTGTACTATGAGGGACCTAGTGGCAGTGCCGTCGACCAAAAGCGGGCACACCCACCTCCTCAGACAAACAGTACTCTCACGGGTGCTGGCGCCAAGTGGCGATACCACGGCCCCGTGTGGGGACTTTGGCCATTTAGGGAGGTGTTAACATGTCGGATGCTGGACAATCAGGTGCTGCAAATTACGAGATTGGAAAAGTCGTTCAGAATAGTCCACAGGCAAGACCTTTACATAGGAAAGCTAGGTGTCAGCCGGGCAAGGTGGGGCAAAAGTTTTCGAAATCCAGTTGTGGTTCATTTTAATGAAGGTTAGATCATCTACATTTTGGGTAGCCAGACGAGTCCTTTTTTCTGTTAGTATTGAACCTGCAGCACTGAATACTCTTTCTGATAGGACACTAGCTGCCGGGCAAGCAAGCTCCTGCAATGCATATTCTGCCAATTCTGGCCAGGTGTCTAATTTTGATGCCCAGTAATCAAATGGGAATGACGGTTGAGGGAGAACGTCGATAAGGGATGAAAAATAGTTAGTAACCATACTGGACAAATGTTGTCTCCTGTCATTTTGAATTGATGCTGCAGTACCTGTCCTGTCTGCGGTCATAGCAAAATCACTCCACAACCTGGTCAGAAAACCCTTCTGGCCAACGCCACTTCTGATTTCTGCCCCTCTAACACCTCTGGTCTGCTGGCCCCTGCAGCTTGTGTTAGAACGATCACGGGCGCTGTGTGCAGGGAATGCCAGAAGCAAACGGTCAACAAGAGTTGATTGTTTGGTTGCTAATATTAGTTCCAAGTTCTCATGTGGCATTATATTTTGCAATTTGCCTTTATAGCGAGGATCAAGGAGGCAGGCCAACCAGTAATCGTCATCGTTCATCATTTTTGTTATGCGTGTGTCCCTTTTGAGGATACGTAAGGCATAATCCGCCATGTGGCCCAAAGTTCCAGTTCTCAAATCTGTGGTTGTGCTTGGTTGAGGGGCAGTTTCAGGCAAATCCACGTCACTTGTGTCCCTCCAAAAACCAGAACCCGGCCTTGCCGCGCCAACAATTTCCACTGGCCCCGGAAAAGCTTCCTCATTAAAAATATAATCATCCCCATCATCCTCCTCATCCTCCTCCTCCTGTTCGCCCGCTACCTCGTCCTGTACACTGCCCTGGCCAGACAATGGCTGACTGTCATCAAGGCTTTCCTCTTCCTCAGCTGCAGACGCCTGATCCTTTATGTGCGTCAAACTTTGCATCAGCAGACGCATTAGGGGGATGCTCATGCTTATTATGGCGTTGTCTGCACTAACCAGCCGTGTGCATTCCTCAAAACACTGAAGGACTTGACACATGTCTTGAATCTTCGACCACTGCACACCTGACAACTCCATGTCTGCCATCCTACTGCCTGCCCGTGTATGTGTATCCTCCCACAAAAACATAACAGCCCGCCTCTGTTCACACAGTCTCTGAAGCATGTGCAGTGTTGAGTTCCACCTTGTTGCAACGTCTATGATTAGGCGATGCTGGGGAAGGTTCAGAGAACGCTGATAGGTCTGCATACGGCTGGAGTGTACGGGCGAACGGCGGATATGTGAGCAAAGTCCACACACTTTGAGGAGCATGTCGGATAACCCCGGATAACTTTTCAGGAAGCACTGCACCACCAGGTTTAAGGTGTGAGCCAGGCAAGGAATGTGTTTCAGTTGGGAAAGGGAGATGGCAGCCATGAAATTCCTTCCGTTATCACTCACTACCTTGCCTGCCTCAAGATCTACAGTGCCCAGCCACGACTGCGTTTCTTTCTGCAAGAACTCGGACAGAACTTCAGCGGTGTGTCTGTTGTCGCCCAAACACTTCATAGCCAATACAGCCTGCTGACGTTTGCCAGTAGCTGCCCCATAATGGGAGACCTGGTGTGCAACAGTGGCAGCTGCGGATGGAGTGGTTGTGCGACTGCGGTCTGTGGACGAGGTCTCGCTTCTGCAGGAGGACGAGGAGGAGGAGGAGGGGGTGCGAACGGCTACAGCCAACTGTTTCCTAGACCGTGGGCTAGGCAGAACTGTCCCAAACTTGCTGTCCCCTGTGGACCCTGCATCCACCACATTTACCCAGTGTGCCGTGATGGACACGTAACGTCCCTGGCCATGCCTACTGGTCCATGCATCTGTTGTCAGGTGCACCTTTGTGCTCACAGATTGCCTGAGTGCATGGACGATGCGCTCTTTAACATGCTGGTGGAGGGCTGGGATGGCTTTTCTGGAAAAAAAGTGTCGACTGGGTAGCTCGTAGCGTGGTACAGCGTAGTCCATCAGGGCTTTGAAAGCTTCGCTTTCAACTAACCGGTAGGGCATCATCTCTAACGAGATTAGTCTAGCTATGTGGGCGTTCAAACCCTGTGTACGCGGATGCGAGGCTAAGTACTTCCTTTTTCTAACCATAGTCTCATGTAGGGTGAGCTGGACTGGAGAGCTGGAGATCGTGGAACTAACGGGGGTGCCGGTGGACATGGCAGACTGAGAGACGGTGGGAGATGGTATTGTTGCCGCCGGTGCCCTAGATGCAGTGTTTCCTACTACGAAACTGGTGATTCCCTGACCCTGACTGCTTTGGCCTGGCAAAGAAACCTGCACAGATACTGCAGGTGGTGCAGAAAATGGTGGCCCTACACTGCCGGAAGGGATGTTGCGTTGATGACTAGCTTCATTGGCCGAGGGTGCTACAACCTTAAGGGACGTTTGGTAGTTAGTCCAAGCTTGCAAATGCATGGTGGTTAAATGTCTATGCATGCAACTTGTATTGAGACTTTTCAGGTTCTGCCCTCTGCTTAAGGTAGTTGAACATTTTTGACAGATGACTTTGCGCTGATCAATTGGATGTTGTTTAAAAAAATGCCAGACTGCACTCTTTCTAGCATCGGATACCTTTTCAGGCATTGCAGACTGAGCTTTAACCGGATGGCCACGCTGTCCTCCAACAGGTTTTGACTTTGCCATGCGTTTTGGGCAAGATACGGGCCCGGCAGATGGAACCTGTTGCGATGTTGATGCCTGCTGCGGCCCCTCCTCCTCCGCTTCAGAACTGCTGCCGCCTGCACCCTGTTCCCCCAATGGCTGCCAATCGGGGTCAAGAACTGGGTCATCTATTACCTCTTCTTGTAGCTCGTGTGCAACTTCGTCTGTGTCACCGTGTCGGTCGGTGGTATAGCGTTCGTGATGGGGCAACATAGTCTCATCAGGGTCTGATTCTTGATCAGCACCCTGCGAGGGTAATGTTGTGGTCTGAGTCAAAGGACCAGCATAGTAGTCTGCTTGTGGCTGTGCATCAGTGCACTCCATGTCAGATTCAACTTGTAATGGGCATGGACTGTTAACTGCTTCACTTTCTACGCCAGGGACGGTATGTGTAAAGAGCTCCATGGAGTAACCCGTTGTGTCGCCTGCTGCATTCTTCTCTGTTGTTGTTTTTGCTGAAGAGGACAAGGAAGCGACTTGTCCCTGACCGTGAACATCCACTAACGACGTGCTGCTTTGACATTTACCAGTTTCATGAGAGGAGGCAAAAGAGCTAGAGGCTGAGTCAGCAAGATAAGCCAAAACTTGCTCTTGCTGCTCCGGCTTTAAAAGCGGTTTTCCTACTCCCAGAAAAGGGAGCGTTCGAGGCCTTGTGTAGCCAGACGACGAACCTGGCTCCACAGCTCCAGACTTAGGTGCAATATTTTTTTCCCACGACCACCTGATGCTCCACCACTACCACTACCCTCATTACCAGCTGACAATGAACGCCCCCGGCCACGACATCTTCCACCAGACTTCCTCATTGTTTTAAAAACGTTACCAAACTAACGGTATTTGTTGCTGTCACACAACTTACACGGTGAGCTATAACTTCAGTATGATTTAGCTACCCCTTTACAGGTGGGTGAGACCACAACGAAAATCAGGCACAATGTTACACACTCTGTTGTTGGTGGCAACAAATGAGAGAGATGCCACACACGCAGGACTGTCACTGAAGCGCAAATGTAAATATTAATCTCCCACTGATTTGTTTTTTTTTTTTAAAAGGGAGACTTTAGAAAAAAAAAAATAATAAAAAAAAATGATTTTTTAAGGAAGAATTTATAAACCAAATAAAATGAAATGATTGTTTCAGGGAGAATTTAGAAAACAAATAAAAAAAAAAATAGGCTTTCTATGGCCCACTGAGTGAGAGAGGACGCACACAGGAGTCAGGAGTGGCACACAAGCCCAGAGGCCAATATTTATCTCCCACTGATTGATTTAGTGATTTTTTCAGGTAGATTTTGGAACCCAAATCAAGCAAAAAAATAAATAGGCTTTCTATGGCCCACAATTGGAGAGAGAGAGAGAGATGGCACACCCAGGAGTCAAGACTGGCACACAAGCAGAAAGGGCAATATTAATCTCCCACTGATTTGATTTTTTTTTTTTTTTCAGGGAGACTTTAGAAAAAAAAAATACAAATAAATGAATTTTTCAGGAAGAATTTAGAAACCAAATAAAATGAAATGATTGTTTCAGGGAGAATTTAGAAAACAAATAAAAAAAAAAATAGGCTTTCTATGGCCCACTGAGTGAGAGAGGACGCACACAGGAGTCAGGAGTGGCACACAAGCCCAGAGGCCAATATTTATCTCCCACTGATTGATTTATTGATTTTTTCAGGTAGAATTTAGAACCCAAATCAACCCAAAAAATAAATAGGCTTTCTATGGCCCACTATTTGTGAGAGAGATGGCACGCTCAGGACTGGCACACAAGCCCAGAGGCCAATATTAATCTCCCACTTTTTTTTTTTTTTCCAGGGAAAATTTATAAACCCAATAAAAAAAAATAATAAATAGGCTTTCTATGGCCCACTATCTGAGAGAGAGATGGCACGCTTAGGACTGGCACACAAGCCCAAAGGCCAATATTAATCTCCCACTGATTGATTTATTGATTTTTTCAGGTAGAATTTAGAACCCAAATCAAGCAAAAAAAATAAATAGGCTTTCTATGGCCCACTGAGTGAGAGATGGCACACACAGGAGTCAGGAGTGGCACACAAGCCCTGAGGCCAATATTTTTCTCCCACTGATTGATGTTGTGATTTTTTCAGGTAGATTTTGGAACCCAAATCAAGCAAAAAAATAAATAGGCTTTCTATGGCCCACTGAGTGAGAGATGGCACACACAGGAGTAAGGAGTGGCACACAAGCCCTGAGGCCAATATTTTTCTCCCACTGATTGATGTAGTGATTTTTTCAGGTAGATTTTAGGACCCAAATCAAGCAAAAAAATAAATAGGCTTCCTATGGCCCACCGAGTGAGAGATGACACAGACAGGGATGGCACTCTAGCAGAAATGCCAATCTTAATCTCCCACAAAAAAGAAAAAAAAAAAAAAAAAGGAACTGTCCTTCAATTACTATCTCCCTGCAGTAATCTCAGCCAGGTATGGCAGGCAGCAATAAGGAGTGGACTGATGCACAAATTAAATAAAAAGTGTGGACAAACAAACAAGATAGCTGTGCAGAAAGGAAGGAACAAGAGGATTTGTGCTTTGAAAAAAGCAGTTGGTTTGCACAGCGGCGTACACACAGCAATGCAGCTATCAGGGAGCCTTCTAGGGCAGCCCAATGAGCTACAGCGCTGAGGAAAAAAAAAAAATGTAGCTTCCACTGTCCCTGCACAACGAAGGTGGTGTTGGGCTGTGGAAATCGCTACAGCACAAGCGGTTGGGTGGTTAATGGACCCTGCCTAACGCTATCCCTGCTTCTGACGAAGCGGCAGCAACCTCTCCCTAAGCTCAGATCAGCAGCAGTAACATGGCGGTCGGCGGGAACGCCCCTTTATAGCCCCTGTGACGCCGCGGACAGCAAGCCAATCACTGCAATGCCCTTCTCTAAGATGGTGGGGACCAGGACCTATGTCATCACGCTGCCCACACTCTGCGTTTACCTTCATTGGCAGAGAAATGGCGCTTTTCGCGTCATTGAAACGCGACTTTGGCGCGAAAGTCGCGTACCGCATGGCCGACCCCGCACAGGGGTCGGATCGGGTTTCATAAAACCCGACTTTGCCAAAAGTCGGCGACTTTTGAAAATGAACATGCAAAGTTGAAAAAACGAAATTTGAACTGCATTACTGCACTAGAAATATGAAAAATGAGAGCTTTTAGCGCACAAAAATGGCCAATTTTATGTGTACCTCGTAGCCACGTTAAGGCATCTCTCTTATACGAGGTCCTACGTTTGACCTACCTCACTGAGAATAAACGTCTCCATCTGAATGGGTACATGTAAAAACCTCTTCTTGGACTCAAATTCTCTCTCTATGTGGAGGGGTATTGGACCTACTATAATTAAAACACCTGAAGCTAGGAGGCGGGGAGTGCACGATCAGAAGGCTAGAGAATACATTTCAAAAACCTGACCTGCACATCCAAACATAGACTGAGTGTGAACAGGTGCTGAACCCAGAGTCGCCAACTCGTATATAGTTAAATAAATAGGGCAGCACACTGCAGCGCCAAAACATGCAAACTTGAAAAAACGAAATTTGAACTGCATTACTGCACTAGAAATATGAAAAATGAGAGCTTTTAGCGCACAAAAATGGCCAATTTTATGTGTACCTCGTAGCCACGTTAAGGCATCTCTTTTATACGAGGTCCTACGTTTGACCTACCTCACTGAGAATAAACGTCTCCATCTGAATGGGTACATGTAAAAACCTCTTCTTGGACTCAAATTCTCTCTCTATGTGGAGGGGTATTGGACCTACTATAATTAAAACACCTGAAGCTAGGAGGCGGGGAGTGCACGATCAGAAGGCTAGAGAATACATTTCAAAAACCTGACCTGCACATCCAAACATAGACTGAGTGTGAACAGGTGCTGAACCCAGAGTCGCCAACTCGTATATACAGTGGGGCAAAAAAGTATTTAGTCAGTCAGCAATAGTGCAAGTTCCACCACTTAAAAAGATGAGAGGCGTCTGTAATTTACATCATAGGTAGACCTCAACTATGGGAGACAAACTGAGAAAAAAAAATCCAGAAAATCACATTGTCTGTTTTTTTAACATTTTATTTGCATATTATGGTGGAAAATAAGTATTTGGTCAGAAACAAACAATCAAGATTTCTGGCTCTCACAGACCTGTAACTTCTTCTTTAAGAGTCTCCTCTTTCCTCCACTCATTACCTGTAGTAATGGCACCTGTTTAAACTTGTTATCAGTATAAAAAGACACCTGTGCACACCCTCAAACAGTCTGACTCCAAACTCCACTATGGTGAAGACCAAAGAGCTGTCAAAGGACACCAGAAACAAAATTGTAGCCCTGCACCAGGCTGGGAAGACTGAATCTGCAATAGCCAACCAGCTTGGAGTGAAGAAATCAACAGTGGGAGCAATAATTAGAAAATGGAAGACAAACAAGACCACTGATAATTTCCCTCGATCTGGGGCTCCACACAAAATCCCACCCCGTGGGGTCAGAATGATCACAAGAACGGTGAGCAAAAATCCCAGAACCACGCGGGGGGACCTAGTGAATGAACTGCAGAGAGCTGGGACCAATGTAACAAGGCCTACCATAAGTAACACACTACGCCACCATGGACTCAGATCCTGCAGTGCCAGACGTGTCCCACTGCTTAAGCCAGTACATGTCCGGGCCCGTCTGAAGTTTGCTAGAGAGCATTTGGATGATCCAGAGGAGTTTTGGGAGAATGTCCTATGGTCTGATGAAACCAAACTAGAACTGTTTGGTAGAAACACAACTTGTCGTGTTTGGAGGAAAAAGAATACTGAGTTGCATCCATCAAACACCATACCTACTGTAAAGCATGGTGGTGGAAACATCATGCTTTGGGGCTGTTTCTCTGCAAAGGGGCCAGGACGACTGATCCGGGTACATGAAAGAATGAATGGGGCCATGTATCGTGAGATTTTGAGTGCAAACCTCCTTCCATCAGCAAGGGCATTGAAGATGAAACGTGGCTGGGTCTTTCAACATGACAATGATCCAAAGCACACAGGCAGGGCAACGAAGGAGTGGCTTCGTATGAAGCATTTCAAGGTCCTGGAGTGGCCTAGCCAGTCTCCAGATCTCAACCCTATAGAAAACCTTTGGAGGGAGTTGAAAGTCCGTGTTGCCAAGCGAAAAGCCAAAAACATCACTGCTCTAGAGGAGATCTGCATGGAGGAATGGGCCAACATACCAACAACAGTGTGTGGCAACGTTGTGAAGACTTTCAGAAAACGTTTGACCTCTGTCATTGCCAACAAAGGATATATTACAAAGTATTGAGATGAAATTTTGTTTCTGACCAAATACTTATTTTCCACCATAATATGCAAATAAAATGTTAAAAAAACAGACAATGTGATTTTCTGGATTTTTTTTTCTCAGTTTGTCTCCCATAGTTGAGGTCTACCTATGATGTAAATTACAGACGCCTCTCATCTTTTTAAGTGGTGGAACTTGCACTATTGCTGACTGACTAAATACTTTTTTGCCCCACTGTAGTTAAATAAATAGGGCAGCACACTGCAGCGCCAAAACATGCAAACTTGAAAAAACGAAATTTGAACTGCATTACTGCACTAGAAATATGAAAAATGAGAGCTTTTAGCGCACAAAAATGGCCAATTTTATGTGTACCTCGTAGCCACGTTAAGGCATCTCTCTTATACGAGGTCCTACGTTTGACCTACCTCACTGAGAATAAACGTCTCCATCTGAATGGGTACATGTAAAAACCTCTTCTTGGACTCAAATTCTCTCTCTATGTGGAGGGGTATTGGACCTACTATAATTAAAACACCTGAAGCTAGGAGGCGGGGAGTGCACGATCAGAAGGCTAGAGAATACATTTCAAAAACACATAAAATTGGCCATTTTTGTGCGCTAAAAGCTCTCATTTTTCATATTTCTAGTGCAGTAATGCAGTTCAAATTTCGTTTTTTCAAGTTTGCATGTTTTGGCGCTGCAGTGTGCTGCCCTATTTATTTAACTATATACGAGTTGGCGACTCTGGGTTCAGCACCTGTTCACACTCAGTCTATGTTTGGATGTGCAGGTCAGGTTTTTGAAATGTATTCTCTAGCCTTCTGATCGTGCACTCCCCGCCTCCTAGCTTCAGGTGTTTTAATTATAGTAGGTCCAATACCCCTCCACATAGAGAGAGAATTTGAGTCCAAGAAGAGGTTTTTACATGTACCCATTCAGATGGAGACGTTTATTCTCAGTGAGGTAGGTCAAACGTAGGACCTCGTATAAGAGAGATGCCTTAACGTGGCTACGAGGTACACATAAAATTGGCCATTTTTGTGCGCTAAAAGCTCTCATTTTTCATATTTCTAATGCAGTAATGCAGTTCAAATTTCGTTTTTTCAAGTTTGCATGTTTTGGCGCTGCAGTGTGCTGCCCTATTTATTTAACTATATACGAGTTGGCGACTCTGGGTTCAGCACCTGTTCACACTCAGTCTATGTTTGGATGTGCAGGTCAGGTTTTTGAAATGTATTCTCTAGCCTTCTGATCGTGCACTCCCCGCCTCCTAGCTTCAGGTGTTTTAATTATAGTAGGTCCAATACCCCTCCACATAGAGAGAGAATTTGAGTCCAAGAAGAGGTTTTTACATGTACCCATTCAGATGGAGACGTTTATTCTCAGTGAGGTAGGTCAAACGTAGGACCTCGTATAAGAGAGATGCCTTAACGTGGCTACGAGGTACACATAAAATTGGCCATTTTTGTGCGCTAAAAGCTCTCATTTTTCATATTTCTAGTGCAGTAATGCAGTTCAAATTTCGTTTTTTCAAGTTTGCATGTTTTGGCGCTGCAGTGTGCTGCCCTATTTATTTAACTATATACGAGTTGGCGACTCTGGGTTCAGCACCTGTTCACACTCAGTCTATGTTTGGATGTGCAGGTCAGGTTTTTGAAATGTATTCTCTAGCCTTCTGATCGTGCACTCCCCGCCTCCTAGCTTCAGGTGTTTTAATTATAGTAGGTCCAATACCCCTCCACATAGAGAGAGAATTTGAGTCCAAGAAGAGGTTTTTACATGTACCCATTCAGATGGAGACGTTTATTCTCAGTGAGGTAGGTCAAACGTAGGACCTCGTATAAGAGAGATGCCTTAACGTGGCTACGAGGTACACATAAAATTGGCCATTTTTGTGCGCTAAAGCTCTCATTTTTCATATTTCTAGTGCAGTAATGCAGTTCAAATTTCGTTTTTTCAAGTTTGCATGTTTTGGCGCTGCAGTGTGCTGCCCTATTTATTTAACTATATACGAGTTGGCGACTCTGGGTTCAGCACCTGTTCACACTCAGTCTATGTTTGGATGTGCAGGTCAGGTTTTTGAAATGTATTCTCTAGCCTTCTGATCGTGCACTCCCCGCCTCCTAGCTTCAGGTGTTTTAATTATAGTAGGTCCAATACCCCTCCACATAGAGAGAGAATTTGAGTCCAAGAAGAGGTTTTTACATGTACCCATTCAGATGGAGACGTTTATTCTCAGTGAGGTAGGTCAAACGTAGGACCTCGTATAAGAGAGATGCCTTAACGTGGCTACGAGGTACACATAAAATTGGCCATTTTTGTGCGCTAAAAGCTCTCATTTTTCATATTTCTAGTGCAGTAATGCAGTTCAAATTTCGTTTTTTCAAGTTTGCATGTTTTGGCGCTGCAGTGTGCTGCCCTATTTATTTAACTATATACGAGTTGGCGACTCTGGGTTCAGCACCTGTTCACACTCAGTCTATGTTTGGATGTGCAGGTCAGGTTTTTGAAATGTTTTGAAAATGAACGACCCGTTTCGCTCAACCCTAGTCTTGGAGCTTCGACCACTGCACACCAGACAACTCCATGTCTGCCATCCAACTGCCTGCCCATGTATGTGTGGAGCGCCCCCAGACGCAGGGCCACGGTTTACTCGGTACCGGTCCTCTGCTGGCTCAGTTCTGGGGATGTCATGGTGGCTGGACCCGGTCCGTGACCCTTCTAAGGGGCGTCCAATGAAAGGTGATACAAGTCTGTCAAGGTTTTGTGACGCCACCTGTGGTATTCGGTCAGGTGACCGACGCTGCTTGGGGCCCACTGGGGTGATGTGATGGCAGCTAGATGGTAAACCTTCCCACAGGTGAAGTAGGTACCCAGGGCTTCCCAGTAAGGTGGATGGTGATGGTGTGAGGTGCAGACAATAACGAGGACACAGGGTTGCA
This sequence comes from Ranitomeya imitator, assembly GCF_032444005.1. Taxonomy (NCBI): domain Eukaryota; kingdom Metazoa; phylum Chordata; class Amphibia; order Anura; family Dendrobatidae; genus Ranitomeya; species Ranitomeya imitator. Next base: position 378,037,103 of record NC_091284.1, on the reverse strand, counting down.
GTCTCTTTACCTCTTTACTGGTGACTTCAGGATCCTCAATCCAGAGCACAGTTAACAGGGCTGTCTGAGACTGACCGGTCCGAAGGCACATCCAGAGTTCCCTTTGCTAGTGGAAATCGTTGCCTACCACTAGCGCCTGTGTGTTGTAGTGCTTCCCTGCTGAGCATTCAGGATAGTCCTCACAACTTCTATTCTCGTTCGTTCCAGTTCTTTCTAGTTCTTTCTATTCTCCGTCCCCCAGGTTTGTTTTGGCTAGGACGCACCCGTTTGACGGGTAGGCTCGGAGTTCTTCCCGGGACCCTAGAGACGCCCCTCTCCACTCGTTGCCCCCTATGTCTGCTTAGGTGATGTAAGGTAGACAGCCAACCTATAATTAACTGTCCTGCGGTAAGTAAGGCATAAAGTCAGTTACTTCCTCGGTGTTCCGGGCACCGGCTACGCGCCTCAGTAGGATGTTGCCGTTCTTCGGGCAAGACACCTACTGGCTCTCCTTTGTGCTTGATCTCGTTTCTCACTGTCCACAATATCCTTCGCTTCGTGTCCTTTCTTAGGATACCGCCGCAAGGTAGTGCAGGTGCAGTTCCGTAACGTTCTGCCTTGTCGCTAGGTACCTGCCAGGTTCCCACGCCTGACAGGGACCCCCCTGAATCTTTCCCGCAACACCCTCTGCCACGGGATGTTGCCTGGACAAAACCCAGTCAGCTTCTCTTCTAACTTCCTATCCAACCCCTAGTTTTACCAGTGTGAGGAGTGGCCTAATGAATAAAACCTTTTGCTCCACCTAGTGGCTGGAGTGTGAAGTGTAATGTGTGCTGGTGATACCTGGTCAGATGAACTCCTTTAGTGCCATCAGACGTACCATCACTCCCCTTGGTGGCAGAGCGACACTACTGCAACGACCAGGTCTCTGGGGCGCTGCATGTGTATCATCCCACAAATTAATCACAGCACGCCTCTGTTCGCACAGCCTCTGAATCATGTGCATTGTGGAGTTCTACCTTGCTGCAACATCGATTATTAGGCGGTGCTGGGGAAGATTCAGCGATCGCTGATGGTTCAGCATACGGCTGGAGTTTACGGGCGACCGGCGGATGTGCGAACAAAGTCTTCGCACCTTCAGGAGCATGGCTGGAAACTCCGGATAATTTTTCAGGAAGCACTGCACCACCAGGTTCAAAGTGTGAGCCAGGCAAGGTATGTGTTTCAGTTCTGAAAGGCCTATGGCAGCCATAAAATTCCTTCCGTTATCACTGACTACCTTGCCTGCCTCAAGATGTACACTGCCCAGCCATGACTCAGTTTCTTGCTGCAAGTACTCGGCCAGTACTTCCGCGGTGTGTCTGTTGTCGCCCAAACACTTCATTTCTAACACAGCCTGCTGACGCTTACCACTAGCTGTTCGATAATGGGACACCTCGTGTGCAACACTGGCAGCTGCGGATGGAGTGGTCGTGCAACTGCGCTCTGTGGACGAGCTTTCGCTTCTGGAGGAGGAGGGGTGGCAAACGCCTACAGCCAACTGTTTCCTAGACCGTGGGCTAGGCAGAACTGTCCCACTATGGTTGTCCCCTGTGGACCCTGCATCCACCACATTAACCCAGTGTGCCGTGATGGACATGTAACGTCCCTGGCCATACCTACTGGTCCATGCATCTGTTGAGAGGTGCACCTTTCTACTGACTGATTGCCTCAGTGCGTGGACAATGCGGTCTTTGACATGCTGGTGGAGGGCTGGGATGGCTTTTCTCGCAAAGAAGTGTCGACTGGGTAGGTCATAGCGTGGTACTGCATAGGCCATAAGGGCTTTGAAAGCTTCGCTTTCAACCAACCGGTAGGGCATCATCTCTAACGAGATTAGTCTAGCAATGTGGGCGTTCAAACCCTGTGTATGCGGATGAGAGGATGAGTACTCTCTTTTCCTAATGAGAGTCTCTTGTAGGGTGAGCTGGACTGGAGAGGTGCAAATGGTGGAACTAGCGGTGGTGGTGGTGGACATGGCGGATTGAGAGAGGGTTGGTGATGGTATTCTCGATGTTGGCCTACATACAGTGTTTCCTACCAATAACCTTGTGATTCCCTGACTGCTTTGGCCTTGCGGCGATACCTCCACATTTGATGCTGGTGGTGTTCTAACCAGTGGGCTTACAGTGAGGGAATCAATGTAGCGTTGCTGACTACCTTCATTCTGAGCAGGTGCACCAACGGTACGGGACGTTTGGTAGTTAGTCCAGGCTTGCAAGTGCATGCGGGTTAAATGTCTAAGCATGCACGTTGTATTTAAATTTTTTTAAGATTCTTCCCTCTGCTAAATGTCTTTGAGCATTTCTTACAGATAACTTTTGACTGATCATTCGGATCTTGGTTAAAAAATTGCCACACTACACTCTTCCTACTATGAAATACCTTTTCAGGCATTGCACGCTGTGCTACTTTCACCGGATGGCAACGCTGTCCTAAAACTGTTTTTGACAAATGTTTTTGGCCTGATACGGGCCTGCCAGATGACAGCTGTTGCGATGTAGATGGCTGCTGCGGATTATCCTCCTCCGCTTCTGAGCTACTGGCAGCGACACCCTCTTCCCCCAATGGCTGCCAATCTGGGTCAACAACTGGGTTATCTATCACCTCCTCTTTAATGTCATGTGCACCTTCCTCTGTGTCACCGTGTAAGGTGCTATAGCGTTCGGGACGGGGCCCCATAGTCTCATCAGGGTCAGATTCTGGCTCAGTACACTGCAAGGGCAATGTAGTGATCTGAGTCAATGGAACAGCATTATAATCTAGCTGTGGCTGTGGATCAGTGCACTCCATGTCCGATTCATCTTGTTATGGGCAGTTAACAATTTCCCGTTCTAACCCAGGCATGGATGTGTAAAGAGCTCCATGGAGTAACCTGTAGTGTCGCCTGACGCATCCTTCACTTTTGGTTTGGGTGAAGGACACAAGGAAACATCTTGTTCCTGACCGGGAGCATCCACTGACGACTCGCTGCTTTTATATTTGGAACTTTCTGAAGAGGAGGCAAAAAGAGCTAGAGGCTGAGTCAGCAAGGAAAGCCAAAACTTTTTCCTGCTGCTCCGGCTTTAAAAGCCGTTTTCCTACTCCCAGATAAGGGAGCCTTCAAGGCTTTGTGTAGCCAGACGATGACGCTGGCTCAACACCTCCAGCCTTAGGTGCTATTGTGCTCTTGCCACTACCACCAGATGCACCACCACAACCCTCAGTACTAGCTCGCAACCACCGCCCATGGCCTCTTCCACCTTACTTCCTCATTTTTGGAAAATCTAACCAAAATAACAACCGTTATATGGTACTGTAAAACAAGGTAGAAGGTGTATATAAATGTGTTGAGATTTTAAATCACCCTTTTTTTGGGGGAGACTGAACAAAAAATCAGGCCCTGTGCAAAAAACAACACAATGTAAGTGGCTGAAAGTGGCTGGCTGATATACGACAAACTAACAGGACAGAAGTATATCCACTTTGTGAGAATTTGAATCTCCCTCTTTTTTGGGGGGAGACTGAACCACAACTTAGGCCCAGTGTATATAACAACACAATGTAAGTGGCAGAAAGTGGCTGGCTGATATATCACAAACTAACAGGACTGAAATATATCCACTTTGTGATAATTTGAATCTCACTTATTTTTTTGGGAGACTAAGCCAAACCTCAGGCCCTGCGCATAAAACAACACAATGTAAGTGGCAGAAAATGGCTGGCTGATATACCACAAACTAACAGGGCTGAAACATATCCACTTTGTGATAATTTGAATCTCACTTTTTTGGGGAGGAGACTAAACCAAACCTCAGGCCCTGTGCGTAAAACAACACAATGTACGTGGCAGAAAGTGGCTGGAAGATATATGAAAAAATGCAAGGACTGTAGTACAATTTCAATCTCCCTACAATGATCTCAGGACAAGTATGGCAGCAATAAAAAGGACTGCTGCACACAAAAGTGTGGACAAATAAACAAGATAACTGTGCAGAAAGGAGCAACAGGATTTTTGCTTTTAAAAAAGCAGTTGGTTTGCACAGCGACGTGCAAACAGCAATGCAGCTATCAGGGAGCCTTATAAGGCAGCCTAATAAGCTGCAGAGATGATGCACAAAAATATAGCCTCCACTGTCCCTGTAAACAAATGGGGGTGTTGGACAGTGGAAATCGCTACAGCACAAGCAGTTTCGGGACTTAATCTTCCCTCCCTAACTATATCCCTTCTTCTGATGAAGCTGCGGCAACCTCTCCCTATGCTACGATCGGCAGAAGTAAGATGGCGACCGGCGTGCACGCCCCTTTATAGCCCCTGTGAGGCCGCAGAAAGCAAGCCAATCACTGTCATGCCCTTCTCTAAGATGTTGGGGACCGAGACCTATGTCATCACGCTGCCCACACTCTGCGTCCTCCTTCATTGGCTGAAAAATGGCGCTGAAAGCATCATACAAAATGCGACTTTGGCGCGAAGATCGACGACCTCATGGCCGATCCCACACTAGGGTCGGGTGTCATGAAACCCGACTTTGTCGAAAGTCGGCGATCTTTGAATTTGTCCGATCCGTTTCGCTCAACCCTAAACTACACCTCTCAATGAATTCATCTAGGGGTGCAGTGATCATATTGACACAACGGGTATGTCACATAATTTTATACCATTGGGTTGTGAAGAAAAAATAACTAAATTTTTACCGCCAAAATTTAGTTTTCGCCACAGATTTCACATTTCCACACAAGAAGTGGGTAAAAATGGCACCAAAATTTGTCCCACAATTTCTACTGAACATGGCAATGTGGCTGTACAGTACTGCCACTAGGGAAAGGTAATAGCAGGGGTGGGCAATTAATTTTCCAGAGGGGCTACTTGAGAGACCGTGACCATTGTGGAGGGCCGAACCAATAGGCCGAAATTAATTCTGCTCAATATTAATACTGATATATTATAATTATTATATTATTGATAATTTTATTCATATTAATTGTATCACTTAATATTGAGCAGAATTAAGAATGCTGACATCCCCCTATATATCGTTGTACCTGAGCACAGCCCCTTCTGTATATTGTATGAGCCCCACAACAGCCACTTATATGTGGCATGAGCCCCACACAGTCTCCCCCATATGCGGCATGAGCCCCACAGTCTCCCCATATGCGGCATGAGCCCCACACAGCCTACCCCATATGCGGCATGAGCCCCACACAGCCTCTTTTTATTTACAGCATGAGCCCCACACAGCCTCCCCATACATAGCATGAGCCCCACACAGCCTCCCCATACACTGTATGAGCCCCACACAACCTTCCCATATGCAGAATGAGCCCCACACAGCCTCCCTATATACTGCATGAGCCCCACACAGCCTCCCCATATACTGCATGAGCCCCCACACAGCCTCCCTATATGCACTGCATGTCGCCCCAATAGCCTCCCCATGTGAAGAATGTCACCCCATAGCCTCCCCATCTGAAGCATGTTGCCTCCATATGCGGCACCATGTGCCGTATGTCACCCCAATGTGCAGCACCATGTCTCCCATGTCGCCCCATGTGTGCAGCACCATGTCACGATTTTGTGTGCAGCACCATGTCGCCCCATGTGTGCAGCACCATGTCGCCCCATGTGTGCAGCACCATGTCGCCCCATGTGTCCAGTACCATGTCGCCCCATGTGTGCAGCACCATGTCACACCCCCCATAGCCTTCCCATGCCCACCCAAACAGCCCATACACATGAGAAAAAACCCACATACTCACCCTGGTCATGTTCCCTGGCGCTCTGCTTCTCTGCCTGCCTCCGCTCACACACTGATTGGTGGAGGAAGTGGCCGGAGACAGAGCCGCACATGGAGACAGCGAGCGGGCAGGCACCGTGCGGCTCGTGGACCTCTGATTTCCAGCCCCACTGCTGTCTTGGTCCGCCGGCCGGACTGGGATGGCCAGATGAGACACGTGGGCCACACTTTGCCCAGGCCTGGAGTAGAGGGACAACCCCTTGAACTTGCCCTGTACAACCCTGAGCTCCCTGACATCCCTAGACAGGTTAGTTCACCCTGTGTGGTGGTTGCGTTTCTATCCCAAGCATAGCCCTGGTTAGAGCATGAGGCCAGCAGGTACACTAGTCCGTCTCTATAACAGAGAACCAAAAGTGAGGTAAGGAAAAGGAAGACACCAGACAAACTTCTAAATGGCAACCTCCACAGATGACTCCTAAACAATGTTTCTTTCTACAACTCCCAGCTCCAAATCAATTCCAAGAAATTGAAAGCTATCACTGGAAACTACCCAAGCTTAGAGGTGAGTACTTATACCAGAGGGGAGTGGAGAAAATCAGAACAGCTGAGCTATCTCAGGACAGAAATCTTTAGGAAACTAGCAGGAGTGTTTAACTCTTGCAACCAATGAGTAAAGAAACTCTGCATAGATAACTGGAAAGCAAATCAGAACAAACCAGTGCAGGCATGCGCGTGGCCAAATGGTGCGATCTTCTGACCCCTGAAATAGAGGAAACCACTGTCTGTTGCGGTATCCCTGTGACAGTTTGATTGTAAAAAATAGCTCAATCTCTGAACATCTCACAAAGTACTGTTCAATTTATTCAAAAATCGAAGAAGTAGGAACAACTATTTCTGAAACTTAACACAGACAAAACAGAATTCATCATCTTTCCCCCATCTCATGTGACCCACGCAACGAATCTATCCATTACAGTAAATGGCTGCCCACTCTCCCCAGTCCCACAAGCTCGCTGCCTTGGGGTAATCCTTGACGCTGATCTCTCCTTCAAACCACATATCCAAGCACTTTCCACTTCCTGCCGACTTCAACTCAAAAATATTTCACAAATCCGTTCATTCCTCAACCAAGAATTTGCAAAAATCCTAGTCCATGCCCTCATCATCTCTCGCCTTGACTACTGCAACCTCATGCTCTGTGGCCTCCCCTCTAACACTCTCGCACCCCTCCAATCTATTCTAAACTCTGCTGCCCGACTAATCCACCTGTCCCCCCACTATTCCCCAGCTTCCCCCCTCTGTCAATCCCTTCACTGGCTCCCCATTGCCCAGAGACTCCAGTACAAAACCCTAACCATGACGTACAAAGCCATCCTCAACCTGTCTCCTCCATACATCTGTGACCTCGTCTCCCGGTACTTACCTACACGCAACCTTCGATCCTCACAAGACCTCCTTCTCTACTCCCCTCTTATCTCCTCTTCCCACAATCGTATACAAGATTTCTCTTGCGTATCACCTCTACTCTGGAACCCTCTACCCCAACATATCAGACTCTCACCTACCATCGAAACCTTAAAAAAGAACCTGAAGATCTACCTCTTCCGGCAAGCCTATAACCTGCAGTAACCACCGATCGACCAAACCGCTGCATGACCAGCTCTACCCTCGCCTACTGTATTCTCACCCATCCCTTGTAGATTGTGAGCCTTCGCGGGCAGGGTCCTCTCTCCTCCTGTATCAGTTATGACTTGTAATGTTTAAGATTATTGTACTTGTTTTTTATTATGTAAACCCCTCCTTACATGTAAAGCGCCATGGAATAAATGGCACTATAACAATAAATAATAATAACAATGACAAACCTACCAAGCATTGTCCGTCCACCTATACTGACATACCAAGCAAGGAGAGCACTGATTATAGAAGCAGACAAGAGGTCCTTGGTCAATTGGGAGGAGCTGCACAGATCCACAATTCAGGTGGGAGAATCTGTCCAAGGGACAACTTAGTCGTATACTCCACAAATCTGGTCTTTGTAGAAGAGTAGCAAAAAGAAAGTCATTTTTCAAAGCAAGCAATAAGAAGTATCGTTTGGAGTTTTCAAAAAGCCATGCAGGGCAAAGAGGTAGCATGTGGTAGAAGGTTCTCTGTTCAGATGAGACAAAAGAAAAACTTTTGCGGCTAAATACAAAATTCTGTGTTGCTGAAAACTATCTGTGAAAGATCACACAGAATCCCTCCTCTGCCACCACAGATATGATGAACCTGCAACTCGCCACCCCATCTGACATCACTATTAAGTCAGCGAGATTAGGTGGTATGGTCTCCACACTTGCACAGATGTGACATTTCGAACCCCCTGGGGACACGTAAGGTCAGCTTGGCACAGTTTTACACACACACCCTGTCCACATAGGTCTACTGAGGCACAGGGAGGGAGAGAATGTGGCCCATGCAGTAACTGATGTGGCACCACACTGACTGACAACCCTCACAAGTCCCTTTCAGTAGCATCAATGAAATAGATCTCTGGTAGTACTGCCACCAGCTCCTCATTAGATATAAGCCCGGTCCGTTAACGGGATTATATCGGACGAAAGACCAGCCCTGGAAGCATGGGAAGTTAAACCAAGGAACAAACATGTTGATTCATGGTTTGAGATAAAAGAGCAGCCCAAGGTTAAATTATATATTTAATTGCATTAAGGGAACACTGGACAATGCACTATATACACAATGGTTGCACATATACAATGGTCAGATATGCAAATATAATAGTGATTGGACAAAAGATATAAGCAGATCGATCATGCCAATTACTGGTTTGATATTAGATAGTGTGTGCTCTGGGCCTCAAGGGGGCATGGGCTGCCAGTCTGCCAGCTCGTTCCTAGGTCTTTAACACCATATTACTTGATGCGGCCCCACTTCCTAAGTGGACCACATGAATCACAAAGAGTGGGACCACATAGCTGTACACTAGTTTTATCCCCTTTGAGTCACTCCCCTCCTGCCCTCTGAGTTGAACCTAAATTACTCTCCCCTTACCTCTGCAGCTGCAAATTCCAAAACCTGGTTTGGCTATTATCCTAAGTCACGTGTCAAGGCTCGTTAAAGGGTCAACATTGACTTGTAGGATTGCTATCTTCCAATAGGTGGCACTAGAGTTCTAGCTCTCTTCCTCTTCCTCTCTGAAGAGACAATTTGCATAATTAGCATATTATCCAGAGGAGCATTGCGGCTTTAAGGCTATGTGCACACGTTCAGGAATTTAAGCAATTTTTTTGCGATAAAAATGCAATAAAACGTATACATATGCATCGTATCACTTAGAATGCATTCTGCAATTTTTGTGCACTTGATGCGTTTTTTTTCCGCGAAACACATCGCGGAACAAAAAGCAGCATGTTCATTAATTTTGCAAATTTTTTGCGTTTTTCCCGCTATTTAATGCATTGGGGAAAAAAACGTGCAAAAAACGCATGCGGATTTCTGGCAGAAATGTCTGGTTTTTGTCAGGAAATTTCTGCAAGAAATCCTGAACGTGTGCACATACCCCAAGTCTCTTCATTTCGGCATGCTTAGCATGTCGATCTCCGCAAGGAGAAACAATACTTTTTGAAATATCCAAAAAATGAATGTGCAATTTTTGCCTACTAGAAATAATATTTATTAGCATATAAATACTATTATATTACATGAATAACAATATAAGAGAAATATGGAATAATTGTTAGTTCTTTCTTGTCTCATTTGGAAAGTGGAAAATCCCCCACACATACCTGAATAAACTACAAAACAAATAGGGGGTTTCCATGAAAAATGTTATGCTCTAGTGAGCAAGTAGAAAATCTTTGGGCATAAGAAATATCTTAAAAATGCATAACATTTCTGAAATAAACTATTCTTAGTATATATTATCTTTTTTTGTATTAGTACAATTTGCAGTCGTAAATTTGAATTGAACACCTTCATACAGGATCTTCCGATTAATGGATAACAGCCTTGCACTGTTAACACTATATAAACTTTATTTGAACCCCAAACATTAAATTCTGATGATGGCAAAAAATAGAAGAACAAATATTTTCTTTCTGCCATATAGAAATGCAATCCTTTTCATTGTAAGAATGAATATTCTAACAACATGAGATCAATTTAAATGTTTTGATTTTTTTTTGTGTAAATCAGTTTTATTAAGTTGCAAATGAGAACATAGTTGAAATCAAATAATCAAATACAATTTTAAGCACATACAAGAATGTAGGAATAATGCAATATATGGATTTTTTTTATAATAAAATACTTTATCACTCTTATAATCAACAAGTCAGTATGAATGCATCTTTGAGAGCAAATTGCCTCTAAGTCAGAGGTCTATTAATTTTGATAGTATTCATTTGTAGAGTGTGTATCAGAAGCTCCCACTATTCACCTGACAGATGGCTCGAAGTAGGGCCAAGATGCCGGACGAGGGTAGGAGAGTCCAAGCTTGCCATAATTCTTAATGACAAGTGGAGAGTCAAGAAAAGACTTACACCATGCAGAAAGAGAAAAGTAGAAAAGAGAGGTGGAGAAAGTAAAGGTACCGTCACAACTAAACGATATCGCTAGCGATCCGTGACGTTGCAGCGTCCTGGCTAGCGATATCGTTCAGTTTGACACACAGCAGCGATCAGAATCCTGCTGTGATGTCGTTGGTTGCTGCAGAAAGTCCAGCACTTTATTTCGTCGCTGGACTTCCTGCTGACATCGCTGAATCGGCGTGTGTGACGCCGATTCAGCGATGTCTTCGCTGGTAACCAGGGTAACCATCAGGTTACTAAGCGCAGGGCCGCGCTTAGTAACCCAATGTTTACCCTGGTTACCAGCGTAAAAGTAACAAAAAAACAAACACTTCATACTTACCTTCCGCTGTCTGTCCCTCGGCGCTCTGCTTCTCTGCCCTATGTAAGCACAGCGGCCGGAAAGCAGAACGGTGACGTCACCGCTCTGCTTTCCGGCCGCTGTGCTCACAGCCAGTACAGAGAAGCACAGCGCCGAGGACAGACAGCGGAAGGTAAGTATGAAGCGTTTGTTTTTTTACTTTTAGGATGGTAACCAGGGTAAACATCGGGTTACTAAGCGCGGCCCTGCGCTTAGTATCCCGATGTTTACCCTGGTTACCGGCATCGTTGGTCGCTGGAGAGCTGTCTGTGTGACAGCTCTCCAGCGACCAAACAGCGACTCTGCAGTGATCCCGATCGTTGTCGGTATCGCTGCAGCGTCGCTTAGTGTGACGGTACCTTTAGAGAGAGAAAAGAAGAGGAAGGGAGGGGGGAATCTGGTCTTCTGCTGTAACTGATTTAAATCTGTGGTTCTTTGTGCTAGGGTGTGGATGTTATAGTAATGTTCACTCTATATAGGAGTGAAGGGTCAACAGTGCAACCAGGTACTCAGCTCCTCAGTCTCTCTGAAAGCGATCCAAGTAGTCCAAGTGTTAAACACTTTGTCTGAAGTTCCAGTATCCTGGCCAATCAACTGCTCTATTCTGTATATGTGATTTAGTTCCGTAACAAAATCAACACGTGAGGGGGATATTGATTGCTTCCAGAGGCAGGGGATCAGGTTGCTCGCTGCTGTTAGAAAATGTCGCAGCAGGCTTTTCTTATATTTGGCGATGGAGAGGTCACATATGGACAACAGGGCCAGTTCCATGGTAGGCTGGACCTTTTGAAGAGATAATTTGTTGTAGTGCAAAGATGCTCACCTAGAAATTGTGTAGGGGCGGGCAGGACCACCAGATGTGAGGGTATGTACCCTTGTCCCTCCAGCACCTCCAACATGTATCAGGGGTGGTAGGGAACATGAGATGGACACTGGATGGACATCTGTACCATCTAGTCAGAAGTTTATAGCTTCTTTCCTGGTAGACTGAACAAAGTGAAGATCTGAAAGTTAATAGGAGGCTTCTGAGACGGTCCTCCGGAGTTAATTGTTTGTTCAGTTCGTTCTCCCATTTTGAGAAAAACATAGGAGGACCAAGTGAGGTAATTTGGTGTCCCTGGAGCATTTTATATAGCAGTGATATCGTGTGAGTTAAAGGTCCCCCACCCAGGCACGTGGACTCAAAGGGGGTAAGCTGTCTAAAGATGTCAGCCCGTCTAGACAACTCCACGAGATAGCTCTTTATTTGTTCATAAAAAAACCATGAACCCGGCGGCGGCTCTGTTTCGGGGAAGATAGTCCACAAGGACTTTATTGAGGTTTGATCTACATAGTCATGGACCACTGGACAGCTATCTCTATGTTTATGTAGGAAAGTGACCTCATCTTGGCCTGCTGGAAAATCTGGATTATCGGAAATTAGAGTCAGGGGACCTGGTATGGAGGAGAAATTTAATTTTTGAGTGCCATATTTAACGAACTGGATTAGGTGTCTGGTAACAAAAGGCAGGTCATCTCTCCGAGCCTTCCCCAAGCCCTCCCTCCAAAGGTGCGCTGCTGAGTTAAGTCCAGAGAGCCTCATCTCCAGGTCGACCCATCTCTTACTTAACCTATGATGGAATAAATCAAGGACGCATGTTCCAAGGGAAGCATAGCTATAGAGCAAGAAATCTGGGAGGCCCAGTCCCCCGGATTGTTTACTTCTACTCAGGAGATGGTATGCCAAATGAGGGCGTTTACCAGACCACACGAATCTCGTTATTGCTGTCTTGAGCCTGGAGAAGAAGGAGGCCGGGAGATACCAGGGTATGGTCTGGAAGAAATAAAGAAGACGTGGCAAAAGGGCCATTTTGATTGCATTAATTCTCCCAAGCCAAGATAAATGTAGTTTGTTCCATTTCTCCAGATCAAGCTATGCATTATTTAGGGCTATTTTATAATTGGCATCATATAATTGTGAGGACTTGGTGGTTAGGTTTATACCCAAGTAGGCAAGGGAGTCTGATCGCCATCTAAATGGGAACGAGGAGCACAGCTGTGAAACTAGGGAGGGTGGTAACGAGATATTTAGTATTTCAGATTTATGAGTGTTAATTTTAAAATTACTTAAGGCTCCATAGTTATTCAATTCCGATAGGATATCGGGCAGGCTGATGATGGGAGAAATAATGTACATGAGTATGTCATCAGCGAATAGAGCTATTTTGTGTTCTTCTGATTGGAACTTCATTCCTGCTATGGAGGGGTTATTACAAATTGAAACTGCTAGGTGTTCCATAGAGCAGGGGGGACCATGGGCACCGCTGTCTCGTGCCGTTTCGTATACAGAAAGGTTTTGGCAAGGAACCGTTCACCTTGACCCGGGCAGAGGGGGACTCATATAGGGCCTTGATACTCCACAGCGCTTTTTTTTGTAATCCAATGCCTTTAAGGGTTTGACACATGAATTCCCATTCAACTCTGTCGAATGCTTTTTCGGCATCTATCGACAGTATACACATGGGATCGCCTTTTTTATTAGCCCTATCGATCAGAGAAATAGATCTAATAGTGTTGTGTCTTGCTTCTCTTCCAGGCACAAAACCCACTTGGTCTTGGTTAATCAGGAGTGGTAAAAGGCAATTAAGTCTTTTAGATATCATTTTGGCGTAGATTTTGACATTGACGTTTATAAGTGAGATGGGGTGGTAGTTGCTACACAGTGATGGGTCCTTGCCCGGTTTAGGGATAACTGTAATATGGGCAATTAGGGCCTGAGGGGGGAAGGAGCCGCCTGAGAGGATGAAATTGCACGTTGATAGGAATGAAGGGCATAACAAATTCGAGAACTGTTTATAAAAACTTGTTGTGTAACCGTCAGGACCCGGGCTCTTGCCCAACTTTAGGTCACGAATCACAGAGGTGACCTCTTCTAGAGAGAAGTCATTCTCGAGATCAGCCAGGCACTCCGCAGGGATTGCGGGTAATTTATTTAGTTGGATATATGAATTAATATTTTCTTGGAAAGAGTGGGCAGGGAGGTCTTTAAATCAGCCCTTAGTGTTATAGAGGGAACTATAATAATCATGAAAGCTAGACAAGATTTCTTTGGGGCTATGGACTTTCTTACCTTTCCTTTAGCGTTTTTAATATGTGAGATAAATGTTTGTGGGCCCCGTGGATGTAATACTCTCGCTAGATATTTACCGCTCTTGTTCCCTAGTTAATAGAATCGGCTTTTAATTCGTTCTCTAAAACAGCGTGACCTCTGGTCTAGGATTGACAGTAGTTTTTGTCTGGCTACGGACAGGCTCGACAGAGTAAGCGGGGATAGATCCTGCTTGTGTTGCGTCTCCAGTTTGTGAATCTGTGAGGAGAGATCAAATATATTAGTCAGACGTTCTTTTTTAAGACTCCTGAGATATAAATACACCCGTAGGAAGCTCTTTAGGGCTTCCCATTGTATTGAGGGGGACGTTGGATCCCCTGTATGGTTTGCCACGAAACCCTCGATAGAACTTTTCACTGCCGACACGCAAATCGGATCCTGCAACAGGCTTTCGTTTAGCCGCCAGGAGAAGCTAGATTTTGCAGAAGGATCCAGATGTAGTGAAAAGTAGATGGGTGCGTGGTCAGACCATAACACAGACCCTATATCTGCTCTCACCTCAAAATCCAACAGACACTGCGAGACAAAAAAGTAATCAATTCTACTGTACGTGGAATGTATATGAGAGTACAAACTGAAGTCATTTGTGCCCGGGTGGAGGACCTTCCACACATCTACCAGTCGTAATTCATATAGTTGTTTCTTCACTTTTCTAATTGAGGATGGAGGGTAGGAGGTCTTGCCCGACGAAACGTCAACCAGAGGGTTCATTGGAAGGTTAAAGTCGCCCCCGAGGATTATCGGTAGAGCGCCTGCAAATTTCTCTAAGAGTCGTTTACATGTACTACCGAATTTTTGCTGGCCCTGATTGGGAAAGTATACATTTGCCAGGATAAGTGCACGTGATCCCCATTTCACCTTTAAGAAAACATATCGTCCCTCTGTGTCAATTAATGATTCGAGGATCTCAGGGAGAAAGGATTTATGGACACCTATAGACACCCCTTTAGATTTAGAATATGGGTTCGTGCTATGGAACCACTTGGGGTAGTAGTGAGATGTGCAATTAGGAGTCACTCCAGTCTTGAAATGTGTTTCCTGGAGCATTAGGATTGAAATGTGTTGTTTGGTTAGAATACATGAGTTGTCTCCTTTTCTCTGGTACATTTAACCCTTTAACATTGTGAGAGCAGAATTTAATTTCAGCCATGTCAAATGAGAATTTCGGGGGCTTGCTAGTGTATGCATTGGAACCAGATCCTAGTGGGTTTTTGGTATGGTTGGTGAATTGGGAACAGGGCAGAGAATCGGGAAGAGATGAGCGTGGAGAGGGGAGCGGAGAGGGAAAGGAGAAAGGAATAGTAAGGTAGCTGAAAATCGAAGAAGAAAGCTAGATATGTGGTGAATGGGCACCTAAGGTGCGGAATCATAGTGTGGTTGTTTGGCGGAAAACCACCAAAAACTACTATCGGGGTGGGAAGAAGCCCCAGGAGAGAGTCTGCCTCCGTCCATCACCCCCACAACCTAAGCAATAACAGATTATACCAAACCTTGATAACTGATATCCGGACCTGTTCAAACTAAAGTCAGGTTCACTTTGGGCGTAAAAGCAGAGGAGGAAGATTAATAACCAACTATTCTATAACTTTATCACGGAGGCAATTAGCCGGATTTGCAAACCATTAGAAAATTAACCACGACGAAGCGTGCGTGAACTAGAACCAAAACAGTGTAGGAGTCAGCATGACTTATGACCATTTATGGTAGAGTACTTCACAGGAGGGGACAGCAAGTAATAAAGACTCCTCTCATGTTAGGTCTGGAGGGGAGCCAGTCTTCTTGCGCTGTCTAGGATGCTGCGCTTTCAGCCATCTTGGAGGGATATCTGAGAGTTGAGGAGAATGTGGCCAGTCAGGAAGGTCGATCATTGGAAGCTCAAAAGTTCCCAGAAAATTGGCCAGATCACCTAAGTTGTGGAAGATGGCAGTTTTCCCTCCTTTGAAGGCTATCAGCTGGAATGGGAATCCCCATTTATACGTAATGTCTCTTTCTTTGAGGAGAGATTGTAGGGGACGTAATGCTCTTCTGAGCTGTAATGTACGTCTGGATAAGTCTGATAGTAAAAAAATCTGTGTTCCGCAGTAGTTAATAGTGCCCCTCTCTCTGGCAGCCAGCATAATGGCCTCCTTGATTTTGTAATAGTGCACTCTGCAGATAACATCCCGAGGTCTTGAGTCTGATGACGGCTTGGGTCCCAGGGATCTGTGTATGCGGTCGAACTCTACTGAGCCTCCTTCCTCATCATTTAAAAGTTCAAGGAAAAGTTTCTGAACTGTGGAATCTAGGTCAGAATGATTTATAGTTTCAGGAAGGCCACAAATTCTGATATTATTACGTCTGTTACGATTTTCTAGGTCCTCCATTCCTGTTGCAAATTCCTCCAGTCTCTGAGTGTGGCTAGCTATGACCTCTCTGTGAGTTTGTAATTCTTGTAGAATGATTTCTTGGGATTTCTCTACATCCTCTACCCGGGACGTGAATTCTGATTTAAGAGCGTGGAGCTCTTTTTTGTAAGAATTTTCGATACGGCAGGCAAAGACTTCCAAGTCTGTTTTGGTGGGAAGAGATCTAATGAATTTGCTAAGCTCAGTTACAGTCACATCTTCTGGCAGTTCGTTATTATCATCCCCTTCATCAGTCATTCTAGCAGGGGAGCCCTGGTGGGCCGGTGGATTATGTGAGTTGGAACTGTCACCTGAGGCCTTAGAAAGAGATTTGGATCTTGTGTTCCTGTTTTGGCTATTTGTGCTAAGGAAACGATCCATGTCGCCAGAGGGGGTGTCAGGGTGTGGAGATGGCCCAGTACGTTTTTTGGTCCTACCCATACATGCCTGTGGGTCTTTAATAGCTAATATATGGTTGCGGGGGGGAACTATGAGGCGCTCGTGCCTACATCAAGCAGACAATTTCCCCAACAGCGAGTGCCTTTCCCCTATATAGGATTTGAGCTCAGTGGCGGTATGGCTTGAGTTTATGTGGGCTATAGATAAGTCAGTAAATGTATCTTTCTCTGTGGTTGTGAGTCTGTTCTTCTGTGGAGTCACCACTTTTGGCGCCAAGGAGAAAAATGGGGGAGAGCTCCAGAAAGGGGGGGGAGGCCATAAGCATGTCACCGCAATCCCAGACCGATGCAGCACAACGTCCTTCACCCAAGCCAGACGAAGCAGCGGGACTCAAGGGGACGATAGAGGCATGCAGCAGGGGTGTGCTGTGAGCGGCCGCTGCTGAGAGCTGGCAGCCCTCAGCAGCCCACGTGTTAAGATGGCCGCCGCTGCAAACAGCTTCCTCACCCCGCTCCTCTGGCACGCCCACACTCACCGGGATCTTCAGTGCTGTGCCGTGGTCTCCCTCCCTGCCTCGAGCCCCAGCGACTGCTCTGCAGGTTCGTCCTCTCTTTCGGTCCTTCTGCCGCTTGAGTCCCGCAGGGGGATAGTAATGGTGTCTCCTCTTCCGGCCGCCGCAAACGCTGCCCAGCGTCTTTTTCCCACAGGGCTTTTCCAGCTGCAGAGAAGGCAAGTTGAGAGGCCTTATGTTCCCTTACCCCGTGGGGGGTATTTTCTGGGGGTCTGGTGTCTGTTAGGGGTCTTAAAGCGGGAAAGTCTGGGGAGCCCAGGTTAGACACGTCCGCTCTCATGTTTTGATGTTTTATTTGTTGATTATAATCTGTCATATACACATAGGACAACTGGAGTTGGTGATTAGGACTTCAGTCTCTGTGGACATATCATGTTAGGTACATGCCAGTTGGCTAACCAATCAAATTGCATCCATTTTGCTGCTGTTTAAAACTCTCATACTTGCGCAACCTTTCGGTGTAAACTTTAACCTAAGTTAAGGCTCTGCTTATTCCTTTACTTTTCTTGTGTGTCATCCATTGTACTGTGAATCTTCAGGTTTACCATTTCCGTGTCTTGACAAGGCTATATTTCCATCTCATAAGTTGCTACCTGAATGTTCTGACTCTTCCTGACTTAGCCAGCCTCAGAATGATACAGACCACCCCTTTATTTTCCCGACAGTGATATGAATATTTTCAAAGCAGTATTTACAATATGATAGGACTCAGAACTTCAATAAACAGCAAAAGTTTCACCAGAGTCAGATTGTGCAAAGTTGCTGTTGGCCTTTTCCATCCAACTGTGGCATTGTAGGTCTTTCAGTGTCTTCCAGAGCCTAACCCATAGGACACTGCAACATTCACTTAGAATCTTCATAATTGCTCTAAACCTCCGTACGGTCTTGTGGCCTCGGCGCTGCTACTGTACTTTTCACAGATATCAGATCAAGGTTTGCTTTTCTAGAGTCCCAAGCCACAGAGTGACTAATACTGTTCAAGTCCTTTTTGGAAAGAGGATAGCTTAAAAACAACATTCCAACAGAATTTATATCCCTCACCCAAAAAAAATAAATAAAAAAAAGACATTCAAATAGCACTTTCAAAGACAAATTCAGTAATATCTTTACCTAGATAGTTTGTTGTGCTGTTACTGAGTGTTACACCCGGTCCGGTCTCTGTACCTTTGCGGGGTCCCCGTTGGGAATCCCACTTTGTGCTGGCTCCAAGCTGTCAGGATGCAGCTTCCCCTCCTCCTCCCTCTCCTGCTTCCTGGCGTGCTTCCAGCAGCTTCTCAGGCAGAGTGTTTAGGGCAGGTGCGCGCTAGTTCCCAGTGTCTTAAAGAGACAGCGCGCATTTTTAAAATATGCTTCTAGCTAATGGCGTGTTATCCTTTGCTATTTCTAGCTCCTCCACCATAGGGAGGGCGCCGGAGCAACAAGTATCCATTGTTGCTTACTTCCGGTTCCTGTCTGCATGTGCTCCTGTTTCTGAAGTGCTTTCGCTTGTACTCCGCTTATACTGTCTGTTTCCACAGATCTTCAGCTACCAGTTACCCGGCGATCCTGGATGACGACTGTTCTATCTACGCAATCTCGTCTCGTCCCGCCAATCTGCCATCATCATCTCCGGACAACGCCAGTACCATTGGAACCAGCTTCTACCCGTACACCCGGTATCACCTGGTTAGCTCCACGTCTCCCGTTAACCCTGCTTATCCGATTGTCTCACTGGGACAGCTGCCACGAGTTCGGGGTCTAACTGGAGGTAGCTCCCGTGTCCTCCAGGCTTCACAATCTGTCCCTGTTCGAGGGGGACTTACCACGGGTGTCTGGGGCTCACGTAGTCACGCCCCCTTCAGAGCCCCCCAAACCGTGGTCCCGAGGTTCCACATTGAACCTAACTAAAACCGAATGTGAACTTCAACTCCTGTGCCTCCGTTTCCATTCGTTACAGATTGCTCCGGCCATGGAACCCGCTGGATCCCAGACTCTACCGGCCGTGGAGCTATGTCAAGAAGTTACCCGTCTGAAGGGCCAACAGGACAATATCATGTCTTTTCTGCATAACGTGTCTGCTCGCATGGATACCCTGGCTTCTTCGACTGCACCTGTCTCTGCTACTGGTATTCAGGTATCTAGCTGTACTGCAAGTAAAGGCCCTCGCCTGGCAGCTCCCACCCGCTTCCTTGGCGATCCCGTTCAGTGTCGGGGCTTCATTAATCAGTGTACGTTACACTTTGAACTCCTAGGGCATATGTTTGCTTCTGATCGGGCCAAGGTGGGCTTCATCATGTCTCACCTAGATGGAGAGGCTCTAGCCTGGTTGAATCCGCTATGGGAGAGAATGGATCCTGTGGTTACTAATCTTCAGTCCTTTCTAGAAGCATTTTGCAGGACCTTCGATGAACCCGGTCGTGCTACATCGACAGCTTCGGCTCTTCTTCGACTACGAGAGGAGGATCTTACAGTGGCTCAGTATGCAGTGCAGTTTCATACCCTATTGTCTGAACTTTTCTGGAACAACGAAGCCTTGGTAGCTACCTTCTGGCAGGGTCTTTCAGAAAGAATAAAGGATGAGCTGGCGGGACGAGACATACCTACAATTCTGGATGACCTGATTTCCCTGGCAACTTGGATTGATTTACGGTTTCAAGAATGATCCAAGGAGACCAAACGTGAGTGGGGGTTCTATCATCAAGGTTCTAATACTCCTAAATCCACGACGTCTTCAATTTCATCTTCCTCCCCTGTGGCTATAGAGGTGGATCGTGTAAGCTTGGGCAACCACCGCCAGGAGGCATGCCGCTTGGAGGGTAGCTGTTTCAACTGTGGCAGTTCCAGGCATTATATCCACTCTTGTCCAAAGAAGTCGGGGAACTTCAGTGCCTAGGGTCTGTAGGAGAGGCTACCCTAGGTAAGGATCATCTTTCTCCTTCTCTGCAAATAACTGTCTCCGTGGCCTTTGGCAAGGTAAAATTTTCAGAACTCTGTCACCTGGATTCCGGAGCTGCCGGAAATCTCATTCAACAGGCGTTGGTGGATCGATATCAGATTCAGTTCAGCGTCTTCCGGAGCCGTTGCAGGTGACATCCGTGGATGGTAAACCCTTGTCTGAGCCAGTTCGGTTCCAGACTGAGCCTTTGGAACTTTGGGTAGGTTCTATGCATTCAGAAAGAATCCGCTTTTATGTGTTGCCAGGTTCGTCTCACCCCTTGCTTTTAGGTCTATCATGGTTCCAGATACATGAACCAATCTTAAATTGGAAGACGGGAGAGGTTCTGTGCTGGGGAGACTCCTGCTTGGATTGGTGTATCATTCCCGTTCGTCCTATTCTTCCTCTTGTCCAGCCTACTGCCCTGCCGGGTCTACCGCCTTCTTATTGGTCCTTCGCTGATGTCTTCGCGAAAAAGGAGGCAGAGAAATTACCTCCACACAGGTTGTATGATTGCCCCATTGATCTGCTCCCCGGAACATCTCCTCCTCGAGGGCGAATTTATCCTCTTTCTCAAGCAGAGACTCACTCCATGTTTGAGTACATCCAGGAGGACCTGCCAGAGGATTTATCCGGAAGTCATCCTCGCCAGCTGGAGCAGGATTTTTCTTCGTGAAGAAAAAAGATGGTTCTCTACGACCCTGTATTGATTACCGAGGGCTGAATCAGATTACGGTAAAGAACAAGTATCTGTTGCCACTAATTTCTAAGTTGTTTGACCATCTTAGGGGTTCTAAAATTTTCACCGAATTGGACCTTAGAGGAGCCTACAACCTGATACGCATTCGTGAGGGAGATGAGTGGAAAACCGCCTTTAACACTCGGGATGGACACTACGAATACCTGGTAATGCCGTTCGGCCTAAGCAATGCACCGGCAGTTTTTCAGGAATTTGTTAATGATATTTTTAGAGATCTGCTTTATTCATGTGTTGTTGTTTATCTGGATGATATCCTGATCTTCTCTCCAGATTTAGCTTCTCACCGGAGACAAGTACGCCTGGTGTTACAAAGACTCAGGGAGAACAGACTGTATGCTAAATTTGAAAAGTGTCTCTTTGAACAAGCCTCTCTGCCTTTCCTTGGATACATAGTTTCGTCCACAGGTTTAAAGATGGACCCGGAGAAGGTATCTGCTATCCTAAAATGGCCTCGTCCATCCGGCCTGAAAGCCATACAACGCTTCCTGGGATTCGCCAACTATTACCGTTTGTTTATTCCACATTTTTCCACCCGAGTGGCTCCCATCTCAGCCTTGACCCGGAAAGGTATGAAAGCCAAGGAATGGCCTACTGAGGCAGAGGAGGCTTTTGTTTCTCTAAAACAGGCTTTTTCTTCCTCCCCTGTTCTTCATCGTCTGCATTCTAATCCACAATTTTTTCTTGAGGTAGACGCTTCTTCTATAGGTGCTGGTGCTGTTCTCACCCAGAAGTCGTCTACTGGTCAGATGGTTACTTGTGTTTTTTTCTCCAAGGTTTTTCCACTTTAGAAAGAAATTATTCTGTAGGAGATCGTGAATTGTTGGCAATCAAGTTGGCCCTGCAGGAATGGCGGCATCTCCTTGAGGGAGCTGTTCATCAGGTTGTCATTTTCACTGATCATAAAAACCTTGCCTATCTTCAATCCGCTCAAAGACTGAATCCTCGCCAGGCTCGCTCGGCTTTATTTTTTGCTCGATTTAACTTTGTTCTTCATTTTCGTCCAGCTAATAAGAATGTAAAAGCTGATGCACTCTCTAGAGCGTTCCTGCCTCCCGACTCCGAGGAAGAACCGCAACACATCATTGAGCCATCTAAATTTGTGTCCGTGGCTGCAGTTAATCTTGCTCGTCTTTCTCCGGGTAAGACTCTTGAATCTGGTTCCAACAAGATTCGAGTTCTTCGCTGGGGTCACTCTTCTAAGTTGGCCGGTCATGCCGGTCAGAGGAAGACTTTGCAACTCATTTCTCGTTACTACTGGTGGCCCACCATGGGCAACGATATCCAGGAATACGTTGCTGCCTGTCCTTCATGTGCCCGCTATACGACTGCCAAGCATCTACCCTCTGGGCAATTATTACCTCTTTCTGTTCCGTCTGTTCCCTGGCAGCACATTGCGATGGATTTCATTACTGATCTCCCTGTTTCTTCTGGCTGTTCTGTCATCTGGGTAGTGGTGGATCGGTTCTCGAAGATGGCTCATTTTGTTCCGCTGCCTGGTCTTCCGTCTGCTTCTGAGCTTGCTGACCATTTTATACAGCACATCTTCCGTCTTCATGGATTCCCTCTCCACATTGTGTCCGACAGGGGTGTCCAGTTCACCTCCAAGTTTTGGAGAGCAGTTTGTAAATCTGTGCAAGTGAAATTGGACTTCTCTTCAGCATTCCATCCTCAATCCAATGGGCAAGTAGAGAGGACCAATCAAATCCTGACGGGATTCCTGCGTCACTTTGTCAATGTGCATCATGATGACTGGACTAAGTTGCTGCCTTGGGCAGAATTTTCGTACAATAATCAAGTAAGTGAATCTTCCGGAAAATCTCCTTTTCAGATTGTGTTTGGACTCCAACTCGGGATTCCTCTTCCCATCTCTGGGTCTTCTGGGGTTCCTGCAGCTGACACCTTTACTGAGAAATTCTCGAAGATATGGAGTGACACAAAAGTCGCCTTGGAGAAAGCCTCTCAACGTATGAAGAAGCATGCGGACAAGAGACGTCTGGACGCTCCAATCTTTCGGCCTGGAGATAAGGTGTGGCTTTCTTCCAGGTATATCCGTCTGAAGATGCCTTCATACAAACTGGGTCCCCGATTCATCGGTCCATTTGAAGTTTTGAAACAAGTGAACGCAGTTTCATATGAATTGAAATTGCCTCCTTCTTTACGTGTGCCTAACTCTTTTCATGTTTCCCTTCTCAAACCAGTAGTTTTGAGCTCCTTCTTTAAAGACTGGGGTCCCACTCCGGATCCTGTCAGTGAGGAGGATTTTTTTTATGCTAGAAAATAACTTTGTCACTAAGAGAGTAAGGGGTAAGATCTATTATCTGGTGGATTGGAGGGGCTTTGGTCCTGAGGAGAGGTCATGGGAGCCTAAAGAGAATATCCGAGCTCCTCTTCTTCTGAAAAGATTCTACGCAGGCTTGAAAAAGAGGGGGCGTAAAGAGGGGGATACTGTTACACCCGGTCCGGTCTCTGTACCGTCGGGAATCCCACTCTGTGCTGGCTCCAAGCTGTCAGGATGCAGCTTCCCCTCCTCCTCCCTCTCCTGTTTCCTGGCGTGCTTCCAGCAGCTTCTCAGGCAGAGTATTTAGGGCACGCGCACGCTCGTTCCCAGTGTCTTAAAGAGACAGCGCACATTTTTAAAATATGCTTCTAGCCAATGGCGTGTTATCCTTTGCTATTTCTAGCTCCTCCACCATAGGGAGGGCGCCGGAGCAACAAGTATCCATTGTTGCTTACTTCCGGTTCCTGTCTGCATGTTCTCCACGTCTCCCGCTAACCCTGCTTGTCCGATTGTCCCTCTGGGACAGCTGCCACGAGTTCGGGGTCTAACTGGAGGTAGCACCCGTGTCCTCCAGGCTTCCCACTCTGTCCCTGTTCGAGGGGACTTACTACGGGTGTCTGGGGCTCACATAGTCACGCCCCCTTCGGAGCCCCCCGGACCGTGGTCCCGAGGTTCCACATTAAACCTAAATAAAAACGAATATGAACTTCAACTCCTGTACCTCCGTTTCCATTCGTTACACTGAGAAATCAAAGTTTGAATGGATATCAAATATGTCTGAAGTGCTTTTGGCACATGGAACTACTTCCTCACACCTTGGTCATTCCAGCACTAGCTCCACCCAGAAATTGATTGACTGACAGCTTTTATGCTGTGTGACTTCAAGCACAGGTGCAGTAAGTCAAGCAGAAGGAGGAGGTGGTAAGCAGGGAATAGAGCTGGAGTGACAGAAGCTTGTGAAGTGCTTCCTCACACAAAAAGCTTTTCAGTAGCACTTGTATATCAATTCAAACACTGATTTTTCAGTAATGAAAGAGTGGAAAGGCCATGTTAAGTTATTGCTGGTCCTGTCTTTGAAAGAGTTCCATGTGCATAGAAATAGTTTTGGGGTGAAATCCTGCTGACAGATCCCCTTTAATGTAAATGGTAACAAACAGGACAACTGTAACTTTAAAAGGAATCTGTCAGTAGGATCAACTCTCCTAAACCATCTCCATGGGCACACAGGTCATAGGAAGCTGAATAAAATGATACCTTGGTATCTGTAATGCGATGTCTTATTCCAGAGAAATCCATGTTTTTCTTATATTTAAATGAGCTTTTCAGGGCAATGGGCTGGACATAGATCTGCATGAGAATCAGCCTCCGGAGCTTATCTGAAAGCACCACACCAGCGTTTTTTTTTTTTTTTTTTCATTTCAGTACTAGATTGGTGCTACTAATCTACATTCACTGCCCTAACTATTAGGACAGGATCACACATACGCGAGATACGGCCGAGTCTCGCAGGTGAAAACCGAGCTCTGACGCCGGCACTCCAGAGCGGAGTGTGCAGCCGCACAGCAATACATGGAGCCGTACGCTCTGCTCCGGAGTGCCGGCGCCAGAGCTGGGTTTTCACCTGCGAGACTCGGCCGTATCTCGCGTATGTGTGATCCCGGCCTTATACTTACCATCTGCCATCTTCAGCTCTTCTCGGCACCACTCCGGTTATCGCAACCTGTGACTGACCGGAAAACAACGAGTTATATCTGAGAGGGCACCACAGTAAATTAGTCAATAGGGATACACCCTTGGTCTGCACATGCAGATAGAACCATAAAGAAGAAAAAGCTGTAGACCAAACAACAGGGGATCACCACAATAATACTGAATACATTTTTATTGGATACAAAACACAAACACACACATAGTATTAAAACAATTAAAAGTCACAACAACATGACAGATGGATAACCCAAAATAGCTTATAATAAAGCTTAGAGCTACCCCTTCCAGGGTCCGTGCACATACCCTAATAGAGTGGTTGTCCACTAATGACCATCAATATGTAACCTGATAATACAAAGAAATGTGGCTAGACATAATCAGTGACCGTGTGGGTGCAATCCCTGTATGGCAGGGATAGGCATCATAATACACCAGTACCCCTATAAAATATACAGCCTAGAACCACTATTCACATAACTATCTAGTGCCATAAAAAGTAAATGACACTGAAGAATATATAAAGAAGAGTTCTGTGCTTCAGGGGGTATACATGGCTGGGAGATAAATCCCCACTAGCTGTGCCATATGAGGTGCACAGAGCCAAAGGAAGGGGAACCCGTTGGGCATCTCCACGAGTTCCCCTTCCTTTGGCTCAGTGCACCTCATATGACGCATGTGGTCTGTATTCACGGCTGAGTATATCGGTTTTCCGTTGACATCTTCACTGCACCAGTCCTTTTGGTTATTTAATTCTCTGTGCATTATTTCAACAGCTTGTGGGGATTTATCTCCCAGCCATGTATACGCCTTGAAGCACAGAACTCTTCTTTATATATTCTTCAGTGTCATTTACTTTTTATGGCACTAGATAGTTATGTGAATAGTGGTTCTAGGCTGTATATTTTATAGGGGTACTGGTGTATTATGATGCCTATCCCTGCCATACAGGTATTGCACCCACACGGTCTCTGATTCATTTAGCTTTGGTTTATGTCCAGCCACATTTCTTTGTATTATCAGGTTACATATTGATGGTCATTAGTGGACAACCACTCTATTAGGGTATGTGCACGGACCCTGGAAAGGGTAGCTCTAAGCTTTATTATAAGCTATTTTGGGTTATCCATCTGTCATGTTGTTGTGACTTTTAATTGTTTTTATACTGTGTGTGTTTGTGTTTTGTATCCAATAAAAATTTATTCAGTATTATTGTGGTGATCCCCTGTTGTTTGGTCTACAGCTTTTTCTTCTTTATGGTTCTGTGACTGACCGGAACTTAAAGGTAGCGTTCACAACCTCTCAATGTAAGTCTATGAGAGGTTCGTTCTGGTCTCGTTCTGGTTCTCATAGACTTACATTGAGTTGTGACTTGCAGATCGACCCTCAAACACATGACTGCGTATTGCCAAGATTGGTCCTTCTCTCTCATGACATCATAATCCCACCATACCAAATTCTCCATAAAACCAAAACTTATTACTGAACAAATTAACACATGACCATTTTTTCTTTGGATAAATTGGCCACAGCGGCCGTTTATTAACAAAACAAACATAATAACACTATTTATACAATTGTGTAAAAAACTTGAGGGGAGGGTTCTTGGAGCTAACAAAACTGGCACACCATGGGCAAAAGCCCCCCCCCACAAACTTTTTTAACCTAACCTTCTTTACCCACAGCCGTAACCACCAGCTCGAGGGCACCATGTAACCCGTTTCCGGGCAAACCAACTCCAAAAGCTCCCGAGGTAAACACCCTGTCCAGAGCCTGTAAACCGAAGCCAGTTCAACCCCATAAAACATGAACTCCAAGAACCCAACCCACCCGCCAACCACGAGCAGCCCTGACAACCTCAGGCTTGCGAGTGCTCCACCACCGCCACTGCTCTCTCAACTCCTTCCTGTATGGCTAGCGCCCACAAGTCCAAACCTATATCGTTTAAATGAACACCATCATTCCTCCAAAAGTTCCCCATCCCATTTTCCAAATCCAAATGCCGAACCGCCACACCCCCATTCCGGGAAACAAAACTTCCTACAGCCCTGTTCAGCTTGACCCGTGCCCTATTAATATCCTTATGAGAACGTGCCACCCTCCAAGTCTTCCTCGCCACGATATCAGACCAAACCGACATCATCCCAAGAAAAGATACCCACAATCTCAGAAAGTCAAAGCGGATATCCCGAATCAACTCCCTCACCGGCTTAGACCCCAAGTTGTTCCCTCCCAAATGTACCACCACTATATCCGGCACGCGATCCAACCGGGCACCAAGGGCAAATTCAGACAACAATCTGCACCACAACATGCCCCAAAATCCCAACCAATGAACAACCACTGTATCTCTGCAAAAACCCAGTTGCCTCCCATTTTGCCTAACGTCAGCCCGAATCACTCCCCAATGAAGGAAGGCATGTCCAAGTATTCAAGCCAACAGATGAGTCCGACCTGCAAGATACAACAACAATTAATACCAAAATAACAAATGTCCACCCTCGATCAAGATACTCCCTTCAACGCCGAGCGTAAGACAAATATCGATTAGACGTCCATCTTCCTATACGCCTTATTACATCCGCACCCAAACCCAAGCCATCTGCCTCCAACGCAGCCCCAATTCTAAATGATTGTGAGCAGAAGAAAAAGGGGTCAAGACCTAACAACACTAAGACTTTTTTTAACACCACCGTAAATTGAAACCACGACAAAAACTCCCCTTGACGGTGCCTCAACAGTGGACCGGACCTACCATACCACAATCCCCAATAATCCTCCAAACAACGATGTGGACACATCAAACCACCCACCACCTTCCCTAACACCACCCGTTTTCCCTTCCCCAGCTGATCAGTCTTTGAACGTCTAATCCAAAAGATAATACCCCCTGCCCAAAAATCTACATCCTCAGCTAACAAGCCCCCGGCCAAATCCTTTGTAGGGGACACCAACTCCCCAAGTCTCAATGCCCCAAAAAAGGCCAAAGAAAAATCCAAGCGAAACAGAACAGCCTCAAAATGAGAACTACAAATCTCCCCCAAAGCCCCCCCCCAAAACATTCCAACATCCCAAAAGTTATGGGCCTGAGCTTGTCGCAAATCGAGGATCCTTTACGAAAACCTCTTAATGCCTGTCGTATCAAAAAGTCTTTCGTAACATCCATAGAACCCTGAAGCTTGAGACCAAAAGCCACACCAGCTATAAATTTGTTCAACTTTGACACTGACCAACCCCATTCCTCCGCTGACCCTATCAATAACAAAAGCGCCATTATCTTATCACTGTCAGACACCACTCAATAACAAAAGCGCCATTATCTTATCACTGTCAGACACCACTGTACCCAACTGATCTAACCATTGCTCCCATGTATGCCATGATGATTCGTAACCTGACCAAGTCAGTCCCGACACCGAAGCCTGTATCAAATGACCGCCTCGTCCGCAACAATCTGCCACAAATGTGAAGGGCATCCTGTTCCTGCCTCCTCTGCATATGGTGCCAACTCCTGGAAACGCTCCCACTGCAAAAGAGACAAAGCATCCGCAATAGAATTTTGAACGCCGGGTACATGAACAGCTGAAATCCATGTATTCAACTCCAGGCACCGCAACACCAACTCCCGCACCAATCTAATCACCGGGGAAGAGGAAGAAGAAAGGCTATTAATCACCGCCACCACACTCGCATTATCGCAATGGAAACGCACACGCCTATCCTTAAACATGTTGCCCCAGATAAACACAAATACAACGATTCGAAACAATTCCAGCAACACCAAATTTTTTATAAATCCATTTTTACACCACCAATCGGGCCAAGCGCCAACGCTCCATTTAACTCCACAATAGGCGCCGTAACCAACACTGCCCGCCGCATCCGTAAAAATCTCACAATCAAAATTATTAAGTTCCTCCTGTAGAATCAAAGACCTTCCATTATATTTTTCTAAAAAACGTCTCCACACAATTAAATCCTCTCTATGCTCTTTATTCAATCGAATGAAATGATGCGCCGACCGCACTCCAGAAGTCGCTCTGGATAATCTTCTGGAAAAAATTCTACCCATAGGCATAATACGACATGCAAAATTCAAACGACCTAACAGCGACTGTAACTCCTTCAATGTAACCTTGCGCAATTTTTCAACTCTCAGCACCTCCTGCTGGAGAGATAACAACTTATCTTCAGGCAACCTGCACTCCATTCTCTCAGAATCGATAAGAATTCCCCAAAAACTCAACACCGTGCATGGGCCCTTCGTCTTTTCCTGCGCTAATGGAACACCAAAGTGTCCCGACACCCATTCCATGGCAGCCAACAAATTCCTACACACTAATGAATCTGGCAGTCCAACAAACAAAAAATCATCCAGGTAGTGGATGACTGAAGGAACCTGCGAAACATCGCACACAACCAACTCTAAAAAAGCACTAAAAGACTCAAATAGTGAGCAAGAAATCGAACAGCCCATGGGTAAACACCTATCCAAATAAAAACCACCATTCCAAAAGTAACCCAAAAGAGGAATGCTATCGTGGTGAACCGGAAGCAATCGGAAAGCCGATTCAACATCTGTCTTAGCGCACCAACGCCATACCTACGTACCCATTGCACGGCTGCATCGAAAGATATGTATACCACGGAGCACAGCTCCTCAGCAATGCCATCATTAACAGATAGCCCTTTAGGGTATGACAAATGTTGAATCAAACGGAACTTGTTAGGTTCCTTCTTTGGAACAACCCCCAAGGGCGAAACAATCACTTCCTCCCCAGGTAAAACAACTAAACTGCCCTGCCATTCGCCCCAAATCCACCTCCTTCACCAATTTTGCCATAACTATGTCTGCATGTAAATCAGCCGACCTCAGATTCTTTTTTGAAAAAGGGACTTTATGAGTGGGATGAGAAATCCGAAAACCCTCAGAAAAACCTTCGAACAGTAACTTTGCCTTTAACCGATCCGGATACCTATTTAGATAAGAGGCCATCTTTTGTACATTCACTGGTGTCACCCCTTTGACCAAAACCCACTGCAGGTCTACCCCTCGCTTTTCTAAAACATTTGGCCGCTCCATGTGAGGCCCCATTGCAGTGGGAACATACTGTACATGCATGAATTTACAAGTGCTACCGTACTTGCAATGGTCGTCATTAAACTGCCAACACATCCCTGTTTTGTCTTTCGTCCCCTGAGTCCCTTGACCACCACCTCCCTGTTCCGGATGCTGCCCAACACTCCCTCCGCCCCCTTGAAAGGACTGCCCAAACCGTGTTGGTGCCATAACTTTCAACCACAACCCTATATCTTTCTGGTCCCATTTTATCTCAGGCCTAACCGCCTTCCTTTGCCTAAATTGCTCATCGTACCGCAGCCACGCCAGGCCACCGTGCGCCCTATATGCTTCACCAATAGCATCCAAGTAACAAAAAAGACCCGAACAATTTTCCGGAAACTTTTAACCAATAACACTCGCCAGAATAACAAACGCCTGCTGCCAATTAACGAATGTCTGCGGAATCAAACGCCACCTACGCTTTTCCTCCTCCTCTTTTCTGCTATCATCCTTATTCCCCTTTTCTAGATTAAATTTTTCCAAAGGAAGGAGGGAGAAAATCTCCACATATTCATCCATCCAAATTTTTTCCTTTACTTCTTGTTTTAAATGAGCGTCTAAGGGCCCTTCAAAACAAACGTAAACCTCCCCTCTTGCCCTATCATCCAATTTAACCGTATCAGCCTTATCCTTACCAGTTTGTATAGCCACTGACACCCCACCCGACGCTGACTGCTCCCCCCCACTCAACATGTCCAAACCCAAAGGCCCTACTGAACCCTGACCCAAAGCAGGTAACCACGCTCCCACAGGGGATGCCCGTAAACTATTTGTTCCCCCCCCCTTTCAGCCTCCTCAAAATCTTTGACATACTTGACAAAAGCTCTCTCACCCCAGGAATCCCAAAATTACCAGCCTCACCACAGTTCTCCCCTAATTCCCCCGACCGAACCCCACTAATAGGTGTATAAGGACTATACTCACACACATGAGGCTGCGTAGGTGCTGTGTTCCCACCAGCCGTGCTTCCAGAATCCAGCGGTTCACGATAGCCGCGTAGGTCACTGCAGGATCCGGAATTCTCCATGCCGCTTTGTTGCTCCAGGCCACTCCCCTTGGCACCACAGTCATGGGGGGCTTTCATTTAGCTGTGCATTTTGCAGCCCCCCCCACCGCTGGAATGATCCATCAGGTCACAGTCTGCACAAGATGGTGGCTGGGGAGTGTAATGAAAAACTTGCATTAGTGGCACTACTCCAGTGATGCAAGAAAGAAAACCATGCTTTAAATGAAAGAAGGCCTTTTCAGTGTGAGACATGTAACTTAAATACAGGACAGTAGAACTGAACTTTTTCTAATAACAAAAATATTAGCAGCTGCAGTTCTCACAACTCTGCTATATTGCAACACAATTGCAAGCCTGTCTGATTGTGAGATGGAAGTTGAAGCTGAAAGAAAGCTGCAGATGTGTCAGGTATAACCACACACAGCTCTGGAATGAGATCAGCAGAGCAACAAGCAGTCACTACATATCACTCTGCTAATGCCCACTTTTATTTAAAATACTCTCTGAATGCAAAGTCTCATACAGATCAGTGTCTGACCCACACTCCAGAACAGCTCATTTAAATATAACAAAAACGTGGATTTCTCTGGAATAAGACATTATTCATTATTCATTTATTCAGCGTCCTATGACCTACATGACCTACATTCCTATTACAAACCTCTCTATCTCCTGATGTTTCTAACTTAGGGCTGGAATCACTGAAATCCATGGGGGGCAAAAATCACATGTGTTCACAAAAAGTTCTATGGTAATCACGAGAGGCGAGCTACTATAGTAATAAACCTTAAGTAGATAAATATGTATTTTATTGCTCTAAAATATCTAAGCAAATTAATTTTTATTTTAACATTAACTGCACATATTATATCAAACACTTAGCTATGTACATCCTGCCAAAAGAGAAATTTCTAAAGAAAAATTCTGCTTTACCATAAGTAAGTATTGCAAAACTATCTGGAGCTCTACAACCAAAGCTGTAAGGGCTCTGGTTTGGGTGTAATCCAAACATCCAAGGCCCCCAAGCCTCACATTGACCATATTTGGTGTCAGAAGGCTCCAAGCAAAAGAGTGCCAAAAGTGAAATAGGGGATTGTGGAGGAGGGGAAGCACAGCTGACCCCAAACTGAGAGGCAGTGTGACCTTTTACAAGAGACAAACAGCCATGCAGGAAAAACGTTCTAGATTCACTCATCATCTTTATTGTTTGTGTAAAAACTTATTGGAGAGGAATATATCAATGAAGGAAACAAAAGTCTATCTTTAGAGTGTTTATGTGGGATAATTCATAAGAACCATGTGTGTTGAATTCTATTATTTCTAACAAGGATTTTGTTAAACTTGTAAACAAGATAAAATAAATCCTGCATTACATAATATACTGCATAATTGCTTCTTCAAAACCTTAAGGCTAAGTGAACACGTTGCAGAATTGCCGCTGAAATTTCCGCGGCAATTCCGCAACTCCTGCTGCAAGTATATCGCATGCAGAATTGACATGCATATTCCCGCTAAACACCAGCGTTTTTCAAGCGTAAGTGCAGCGCCCCAGGGTCCTGTTCGTTGCAGTAATATCATTCTCCTCTGGGGGGAGTGATGTTACGTTTGATGGCAATAAAGGAGATCACCTTACCAGGTATCACAAACCATACACCACACTTCACACTCCAGTCCACCAGGGGGAGCTATGCTCCTATTTAGTAGGGCACTCTTCACAATTAGGTAAAACTGGTGGGCTGCATAGGAAGTTAGGCAGAAGCTGACAGGTCTTCACCCAGGCAGCACCTGTCAGGCAGACAGGGGAAAAGAGGAACATCTAAGAGCTGCAGACAGAGTGGTCCCTGACAGGGGTGGGATCAGTGCCGTATTTGCCACTAGGCACGTGAGGGCACGTGCCTAGGGCGGGGACAATGCAGGGGGCGGGGCGGAACCTGAGCAAGGTTTTTTTTTGTTTGTTTTTTTTTGTTTTTAAAGCTGGGTCACCTCCCGAACGACCCCGCCCCCCCGCCCCAACTGGCCGCCCACCCTCCCTCCCGCCTCCCACCCGCCCTCCTTGAAGACAATACTCACCCTGCTGCTCCAGCGATGCCTGGTCTCGGCGTCTGGAGCTCGTCCTTAAAGAGCAGTCACGTGGTACCGCTAATTAAGGTCATGAATATGCGCATATTCATGACCTTAATGAGCAGAGCGGTATCACCTGACCGCTCACGCAGGAAGAAGGTGCAGCGCGCCGGGAGTCGGGACAGCCAGAGGGACGTCGCGGCCGCGCGGTGAGGAGCAGGTGAGTATGAGGGATGGGGGGACAGGGGAGGGGGGAAGAAGGAGGACGGTAAGCCGCGCCATTCAAGATGGGGGGTGGAGGAATATGAGCCAAGCATACAGGTGTGGGGGGTGGAGGAATATGAGCCATGCACATGGGGGGTGTGGAATATGAGCCATGCATACAGGGGGGGGGGGTGGAATGTGAGCCATGCATACGGGGGGGAGTGGAATATGAGCCATGCATACGGGAAGGGGGGTGGTCGAATATGAGCCAGGCATACAAGGGGGGGTGGAATATGAGCCATGCATACAGGGGGGGGTGGAATATGAGCCATGCATACAGGGGGGGTGGAATATGAGCCATGCATACGGGGGGGTGGAATATGAGCCATGCATACGGGGGGGGGGTGGAATATGAGCCATTCATACAGGGGGGTGGGGAATATGAGCCACGCATACAGGGGGGTGGGGAATATGAGCCATGCATACAAGAGGGGGTGTCATTATACAGTATGGAGAACTGTGTGTGGCCATAATACAGTATTGAGCATCATGTGTGGCCATTATACAGTATGGAGCATCATGTGGCCGTTATACAGGATGGAGCATCATGTGTGGCCATTATACAGTATGGAGCATCAGGTGTGGCCATTATACTGTATGGAGCATCATGTGTGGCCGTTATACAGTAAGGAGCATTGTGTGGCCATTATACAGTATTGAGCATCATGTGGAGCCATTATACAGTATGGAGCATTGTGTGGCCATTATACAGGATGGAGCATCATGTGTGGCCATTATACAGTATGGAGCATCATGTGTGGCCGTTATACAGGATGGAGCATCATGTGTGGCCGTTATACAGTATGGAGCATCATGTGCTGCCAATATACAGTATGGAGCATCATGTGCGGTCATTATACAGTATTGAGCATCATGTGTGGTCATTATACAGTATGGAGCATCACGTGCGGCCATTATACAGTATGGAGCATCACGTGTGGTCATTATACAGTATGGAGCACTGTGTGGCCATAATACAGGATGGAGCATCATGTGTGGCCGTTATACAGGATGGAGCATCATGTGTGGCCGTTATACAGGATGGAGCATCATGTGTGGCCGTTATACAGGATGGAGAATCATGTGTGGCCGTTATACAGGATGGAGCATCATGTGTGGCCGTTATACAGGATGGAGCATCATGTGTGGCCAATGGCCATTATACAGTATTGAGCATCATGTGTGGCCATTATACAGTATGGAGCATCATGTGTGGCTATTATACAGTATGGAGCATTGTGTGGCCATAATACAGGATGGAGCATCATGTGTGGCCGTTATACAGGATGGAGCATCATGTGTGGCCGTTATACAGGATGGAGCATCATGTGTGGCCGTTATACAGGATGGAGCATCATGTGTGGCCGTTATACAGGATGGAGCATCATGTGTGGCCGTTATACAGGATGGAGCATCATGTGTGGCCGTTATACAGGATGGAGCATCATGTGTGGCCAATGGCCATTATACAGTATTGAGCATCATGTGTGGCCATTACACAGTATGGAGCACTGTGTGGCCATATTTTTTTGTTTATAATTATTGTATATAAAACAGTGTGATCAACAGTGCTAAATGGCTGTGGTTGGGACGTGGATATGGGTGTGACTAGTTGTGAAATGGGTGTGGTCAGAGGTGTGGCCTAAAATTTTCAAAAGTTGAGAGGTATGGTACCGCATTTGCCAGATCATGGCAAGTGCCGCAAATCCCATAGGGAATGAATGAGGTTGAACGCAGTGTTGCCGTAAGTGATCCGGTACGCGGCAGATGCAGAAAAACTGCCGATCTGCTGCAAAAGGCGACTGCCGATAGTGTCTTACTCACCAAAGTGGGAGGCAGCACTAAAAGTGCCTAGGGCAGCAGAAACTCTAAATACGGCCCTGGGTGGGATCCTGTTAGAGGCCTAGATAGAAGGCCACAAAGCTGCGCCTGCCACACAGCATCCTAAGAAAGGACTCGAAGAGAATTGTGTTGTAGCGGGTGAGAAACTAAGTCATAGCAAAAGGAGAGGAAACAAGAAGGAGTTCTGCTCTGTAAAAGGCTGCCTCCTTTCTGAGGCGCAGAAGCCGGTAGCCAGAACACCGAGGGAGTAAGGATCTCGACGCTTTACTTCAGAGACTGGCAGACCAGTCAATTCCACGTTGGCTGCCCAACCTTATACCCAGGAGGCACGGTGGCAACTTGTGGGGGCTGGGGCATGATAGGGTCCCTGTAAAAAGCCTAAGGCCATCAGTCATATGGGTTGTTCCTATTCATCTGGGGGACAGAGAGAAAGACTTAACATCTAGAACACCAACAACAGAGATGACAGAGATGAGGGAGCCATGCATGCCAGGATAGGGATGTGTTGTGAATTCTGTGGCTGAGTTCACTTCTGTGGTCACAAGTGGTATTGCAGTCTCTGGGCTTCCTTCCTCAGGTGTTTTGGTGAGCTCGTTGGCTGCCTTGCTATTTAGCTCCACCTGAGTCTGTCTTCCTTGCTCCTTGTCAATGTTCCAGTGTTGGATCTGAGCTACTGCATCTTTCCTTGGGCCTGCTGCTCTGCTAGATAAGTGCTTCTAGTTTGTTTTCTGTTTTTTCTGTCCAGCTTGCTATTAACTTTTGCTGGTAGCTCTGAGAAGCAAAGGGGTGCACCGCCGTGCTGTTAGTTCGGCACGGTGGGTCTTTTTGCCCCTTTGCGTGGTTTTCGTTTTAGGGTTTTTTATAGACTGCATAGTTCTCTTTGCTATCCTCGCTCTGTCTAGAATATCGGGCCTCACTTTGCTGAATCTATTTCATTCCTACGTTTGTCTTTTCATCTTGCTAACAGTCATTATATGTGGGGGGCTGCCTATTCCTTTGGGGTATTTCTCTGAGGTAAGTCAGGCTTGTATTTCTATCTTCAGGCTAGTCAGCTCCTCAGGCAGTGCCGAGTTGTATAGGTAGTGATAGGCGCAATCCACTGCTGCTTATAGTTGTGTGAGGATAGATCAGGTACTGCAGTCTACAGAGATTCCACGTCTCAGAGCTCGTCCTATTGTTTTTGGTTATTGCCAGATCTCTGTATGTGCGCTGATTACTGCACGCTGTGTTGCCTGATTGCCAGCCATAACAGTACAAGGAGCCCCACCAATGATTCCCAATAGAGGGAAAAAAGAAATCCTGACATCATTTTTTTTTCTTAGCTCTGTCTTCAGTCTTTTTTTTCCCCTAGACATTAGAGTGCTTCAGGACACAGCTGTGGACATGGATATTCAGGCTCTGTGCTCCTCAATGGATAATCTCGTTGTAAATGTACAAAAGATTCAAGATACTATTGATCAGAAATCGATGCTAGAACCAAGAATTCCGATTCCTGATTTGTTTTTTGGTGACAGAACTAAGTTCCTGAGCTTCAGAAATAATTGTAAGCTATTTTTGGCCTTGAAACCTCATTCTTCTGGTAATCCTATTCAACAGGTTTTGATTATTATTTCTTTTTTGCGCGGCGACCCACAGGACTGGGCGTTTTCTCTTGCACCAGGAGATTCTGCATTGAGTAATGTTGATGCATTTTTCCAGGCGCTGGGATTGCTTTACGATGAGCCTAATTCAGTGGATCAGGCTGAGAAAAATCTGCTGGCTTTATGCCAGGGTCAGGATGATGTAGAAGTATATTGTCAGAAATTTAGGAAGTGGTCAGTACTCACTCTGTGGAATGAATCTGCGCTGGCAGCTTTGTTCAGAAAGGGTCTCTCTGAAGCTCTTAAGGATGTCATGGTGGGATTTCCTATGCCTGCTGGTTTGAATGAGTCTATGTCCTTGGCCATTCAGATCGGTCGTCGCTTGCGCGAACGTAAATCTGTGCACCATCTGGCGGTATTGTTTGAGAGTAAACCTGAGCCTATGCAGTGCGACAGGACTATGACTAAAGTAGAACGGCAAGAACACAGACGTCTGAACAGACTGTGTTTCTATTGTGGTGATTCTACTCATGCTATTTCTAATTGTCCTAAACGCACTAGGCGGTTCGATAGCTCTGCCGTTATTGGTACTGTACAGTCCAAATTCCTTTTGTCCATTACCTTAATGTGCTCTTTGTCATCGTATTCTGTCATGGCGTTTGTGGATTCAGGCGCTGCCCTGAATCTGATGGATTTGGATTATGCTAAACGTTGTGGATTTTTCTTGGAGCCTTTGCGGTGTCCTATTCCGTTGAGAGGAATTGATGCTACACCTTTGGCCAAGAATAAGCCTCAGTACTGGGCCCAGCTGACCATGTGCATGGCTCCTGCACATCAGGAAGTTATTCGCTTTCTGGTACTGCATAATTTGCATGATGTGGTCGTGTTGGGGTTGCCATGGCTACAAACCCATAATCCAGTATTGGATTGGAACTCTATGTCGGTAACCAGCTGGGGTTGTCAGGGAGTACATGGTGATGTTCCATTTTTGTCTATTTCGTCATCCATTCCTTCTGACATCCCAGACTTCTTGTCGGACTTTCAGGATGTATTTGAAGAGTCCAAGTCTGATGCCCTACCTCCGCATAGGAATTG
Organism: Ranitomeya imitator; assembly: GCF_032444005.1. Lineage (NCBI taxonomy): Eukaryota > Metazoa > Chordata > Amphibia > Anura > Dendrobatidae > Ranitomeya > Ranitomeya imitator. The sequence goes on along the minus strand of NC_091284.1, from coordinate 377,999,308 downwards.
TGATTGTGCTATTGATTTGATTCCTGGTAGTAAATTCCCTAAGGGTCGTTTATTTAATTTGTCCGTACCTGAACACACCGCTATGCGCAGTTATGTGAAGGAGTCCCTGGAGAAGGGACATATTCGCCCATCGTCGTCACCATTGGGAGCAGGGTTCTTTTTTGTAGCCAAGAAGGATGGTTCGCTAAGACCGTGTATTGATTACCGCCTTCTTAATAAGATCACTGTTAAGTTTCAGTATCCCTTGCCATTGATTTCTGACTTGTTTGCTCGGATTAAGGGGGCTAGTTGGTTTACTAAGATTGATCTTCGTGGTGCGTATAATCTGGTGAGAATCAGGCAGGGAGATGAATGGAAAACGGCATTTAATACGCCCGAGGGTCATTTTGAGTATCTGGTGATGCCGTTCGGACTTGCCAATGCTCCATCTGTTTTTCAGTCTTTTATGCATGACATTTTCCGTGAGTATCTGGATAAATTCTTGATTGTTTACTTGGATGACATTTTGATCTTCTCAGATGATTGGGAGTCTCATGTGAAGCAAGTCAGAATGGTTTTCCAGGTACTGCGTGCTAATTCCTTGTTCGTGAAGGGATCAAAGTGTCTCTTCGGTGTTCAGAAAGTTTCATTTTTGGGGTTCATCTTTTCCCCTTCTACTATCGAGATGGATCCGGTTATGGTTCAGGCCATCCAGGATTGGACTCAGCCGACATCTCTAAAAAGTCTGCAGAAATTCCTGGGCTTTGCTAATTTTTATCGTCGCTTCATCTGTAATTTTTCTAGCATTGCCAGACCATTGACCGATTTGACCAAGAAGGGTGCTGATTTGGTTATTTGGTCTTCTGCTGCCGTGGAAGCTTTTCAGGAGTTAAAGCGTCGTTTTTGCTGTGCCCCTGTGTTGTGTCAACCTGATGTTTCTCTTCCGTTCCAGGTTGAGGTTGATGCTTCTGAGATTGGTGCAGGGGCGGTTTTGTCACAGAGAGGTTCTGGTTGCTCAGTGTTCAAACCATGTGCTTTCTTTTCCAGGAAATTTTCTGCTGCTGAGCGTAATTATGATGTGGGCAACCGAGAGTTGCTGGCCATGAAGTGGGCATTCGAGGAGTGGCGTCATTGGCTTGAGGGTGCTAAGCATCGCGTGGTGGTTTTGACGGATCATAAGAACCTTACTTATCTTGAGTCTGCCAAGCGCTTGAATCCTAGACAGGCCCGTTGGTCGTTATTTTTTGCTCGTTTTGATTTTGTGATTTCATACCTTCCGGGCTCTAAAAATGTGAAGGCGGATGCTCTGTCTAGGAGTTTTGTGCCCGACTCTCCGGGGTTATCTGAGCCGGCGAGTATCCTCAAGGAAGGAGTCATTGTGTCTGCCATCTCCCCTGATTTGCGGAGAGTGTTGCAGAAATTTCAGGCTAATAAACCTGATCGTTGTCCGGCCGAGAAACTGTTCGTCCCTGATAGGTGGACTAGTAAAGTTATCTCTGAACTTCATTGTTCGGTGCTGGCCGGTCATCCAGGAATCTTTGGTACCAGGGAGTTGGTTGCTAGATCCTTCTGGTGGCCGTCTCTGTCACGGGATGTGCGTGCTTTTGTGCACTCCTGTGGAATTTGTGCTAGGGCTAAGCCCTGCTGTTCACGTGCCAGTGGGTTGCTTTTGCCCTTGCCGGTCCCGAAGAGGCCTTGGACACATATTTCGATGGATTTCATTTCTGACCTTCCCGTTTCTCAAAAAATGTCGGTCATTTGGGTGGTCTGTGATCGCTTTTCTAAAATGGTCCATCTGGTGCCCTTGGTTAAATTGCCTTCCTCCTCTGATTTGGTGCCTTTGTTCTTCCAGCATGTGGTTCGTTTACATGGCATTCCTGAGAATATTGTTTCTGACAGAGGTTCCCAGTTTGTCTCGAGGTTCTGGCGAGCCTTTTGTGGTAGGATGGGCATTGACCTATCTTTCTCCTCGGCCTTCCATCCTCAGACTAATGGCCAGACCGAACGAACCAATCAGACCTTGGAAACATATCTGAGATGTTTTGTTTCCGCTGACCAGGATGATTGGGTGTCATTTTTGCCGTTGGCTGAGTTCGCCCTTAATAATCGGGCCAGCTCGGCTACCTTGGTCTCTCCATTTTTCTGCAATTCTGGGTTCCATCCTCGTTTCTCTTCAGGACAGGTTGAGTCTTCGGACTGTCCTGGTGTGGATTCTGTGGTGGACAGGTTGCAGCAGATCTGGACTCAGGTAGTGGACAATTTGACCTTGTCCCAGGAGAAGGCTCAGCTTTTCGCTAATCGCAGACGCCGTGTGGGACCCCGACTTCGTGTTGGGGATCTGGTTTGCTTATCTTCTCGTCATATTCCTATGAAGGTTTCCTCTCCTAAATTTAAACCTCGTTTTATTGGTCCGTATAGGATTTCTGAGATTCTCAATCCGGTGTCTTTTCGTCTGACCCTCCCAGACTCCTTTTCCATACATAATGTATTCCATAGGTCGTTGTTGAGGAGATACGTGGCACCTATGGTTCCATCTGTGGAGCCTCCTGCCCCTGTTTTGGTGGAGGGGGAATTGGAGTATATTGTGGAGAAGATTTTGGATTCTCGTGTCTCTAGACGGAAACTCCAGTATCTGGACAAATGGAAGGGTTATGCTCAGGAAGATAATTCCTGGGTTTTTGCCTCTGATGTCCATGCCCCAGATCTTGTTCGTGCCTTTCATGTGGCTCATCCTGGTCGGCCTGGGGGTTCTGGTGAGGGTTCGGTGACCCCTCCTCAAGGGGGGGGTACTGTTGTGAATTCTGTGGCTGAGTTCACTTCTGTGGTCACAAGTGGTATTGCAGTCTCTGGGCTTCCTTCCTCAGGTGTTTTGGTGAGCTCGTTGGCTGCCTTGCTATTTAGCTCCACCTGAGTCTGTCTTCCTTGCTCCTTGTCAATGTTCCAGTGTTGGATCTGAGCTACTGCATCTTTCCTTGGGCCTGCTGCTCTGCTAGATAAGTGCTTCTAGTTTGTTTTCTGTTTTTTCTGTCCAGCTTGCTATTAACTTTTGCTGGTAGCTCTGAGAAGCAAAGGGGTGCACCGCCGTGCTGTTAGTTCGGCACGGTGGGTCTTTTTGCCCCTTTGCGTGGTTTTCGTTTTAGGGTTTTTTGTAGACTGCATAGTTCTCTTTGCTATCCTCGCTCTGTCTAGAATATCGGGCCTCACTTTGCTGAATCTATTTCATTCCTACGTTTGTCTTTTCATCTTGCTAACAGTCATTATATGTGGGGGGCTGCCTATTCCTTTGGGGTATTTCTCTGAGGTAAGTCAGGCTTGTATTTCTATCTTCAGGCTAGTCAGCTCCTCAGGCAGTGCCGAGTTGCATAGGTAGTGATAGGCGCAATCCACTGCTGCTTATAGTTGTGTGAGGATAGATCAGGTACTGCAGTCTACAGAGATTCCACGTCTCAGAGCTCGTCCTATTGTTTTTGGTTATTGCCAGATCTCTGTATGTGCGCTGATTACTGCACGCTGTGTTGCCTGATTGCCAGCCATAACAGGGATGATGGGACCATGCATGCCATGATAGCAATGAGGGGGTCATGTATACCATGACAGAGATGGGGTCCCTGCATACCAGGATAGGGGTGAAGGAGCCATGCATACCAGGATGGGGATGGGGCCATGCATACCAGGATGGAGATGGGAGCCCTGCATATCAGGATAGGAATGAGGGAGGCCATGCCTACCAGGATAGGGATGAGGGGGACTATGCCTACCAGGATAGGGATGAGGGGGGCATGCATACCAGGAAAGAGATGGGGGCCATGCATACCAGGACAGAGATGGGGTCCCTGCATACCAGGATAGGGATGATGGAGCCACGCATCCCAGGATGGAGATGGGAGCCCCGCATACCAGGAGAGCGATGAGGGGGACCATGCCTACCATGGTAGAGATGAAGGGGGCATGCATACCAGGATAGGGATGAGGGCCATGCATACAATGATGGGGATGAGGGGGCAGTGCATACCAGGATGGGGATGAGGGGGCAGTGCATACCAGGATAGGAATGAGGGGGCCATGCATGCCAGGATAGGGATGGGGGCCCTGCATATCAGGATAGGAATGAGGGAGGCCATGCCTACCAGGATAGGGATGAGGGGGACCATGCCTACCAGGATAGGGATGAGGGGGGCATGCATACAAGGAAAGAGATGGGGTCCCTGCATACCAGGATAGGGATGAGGGAGCCACGCATCCCAGGATGGAGATGGGGGCCCCGCATACCAGGAGAGCGATGAGGGAGACCATGCCTACCATGGTAGAGATGAAGGGGGCATGCATACCAGGATAGGGATGAGGGCCATGCATACAATGATGGGGATAAGGGGGCAGTGCATACCAGGATAGGGATGAGGGAGGCCATGCCTACCAGGATAGGGATGAGGGGGACCATGCCTACCAGGATAGGGACGAGGGGGGCATGCATACCAGGAAAGAGATGGGGGCCATGCATACCAGGATGGGAATGAGGGGGCCATGCATGCCAGGATAGGGATGGGGGACCTGCATATCAGGATAGGAATGAGGGAGGCCATGCCTACCAGGATAGGGATGAGGGGGACCATGCCTACCAGGATAGGGATGAGGGGGGCATGAATACCAGGAAAGAGATGGGGGCCATGCATACCAGGACAGAGATGGGGTCCCTGCATACCAGGATAGGGATGAGGGCGCCACGCATCCCAGGATGGAGATGGGGCACCGCATACCAGGAGAGCGATGAGGGGGACTATGCCTACCATGGTAGAGATGAAGGGGGCATGCATACCAGGATAGGGATGAGGGCCATGCATACAATGATGGGGATGAGGGGGCAGTGCATACCAGGATGGGGATGAGGGGGCAGTGCATACCAGGATGGGAATGAGGGGGCCATGCATGCCAGGATAGGGATGAGGGGGCCATGCATACCACGATAGAGATTAGGGGGCCATGCACACCAGGATAGGGAAGACGGAGCCATGCACAACAGGATAAGGATGAGGGGACCATGCACACCATGATAGGGAAGAGGGGGCCATGCAAACCAGGATAGGGATGAGGGGTCCATTCATACCAGGACAGAGATGGGTTCCCTGCATACCAGGACAGGGATGAGGGAGCCATGCATACCAGGATGGGTATGGGGTCCAATCATAACAGAATAAGGATGGGGCCATGCATACCAGGACAGAGATGATGTCCTTGCATACCTGGATAGGAATAAGGGAGCCACGCATACCAGGATAAGGATGAGGAGACCATGCATACCAGGATGGGGATGAGGAGGTCATGCATACTAGGATAGTGGTGAGGGGGGCATGCATACTAGGATGGGGATGAGGGGGCAGTACATAATAGGATGAAGATAAGGGGGCCATGCATGCCAGGATAGGGATGAGGGGGCCATGCATACCAGGATAGGGATGAGGGAAACATGCCTACCATGTTAAGGGTAAGGGGGCCATTCATACCAGGATAGGGATGAGGAGGCCATGCATAACAGGATAGGGATGAGGAGACCATGCATACCAGGATAGGGATGAGGGGGCTATGCATACCAGGATGGGGATGAGGGGGCAGTGCATACTAGGATGAAAATGAGGGGGCCATGCATGTCAGGATAGAGATGAGGGGCCCATTCATACCAGGATAGTGATGAGGGGGCCATGCACACCAGGATAGGGATGAGGGAGCCATGCACATCAGGATAGGAATGAGGGCGCCATATTAAGTACAGAATTGACCACATTTTTTGCTATATATTTTTCCTATTTCCCCATCAAAAACCTACGTGCCTTTTATGGTCCGTTGCATCTTATAGTCTGAAAAATATGGTAATTGGGAAAGATAATAGTCAGCATGGGAGTAATCCTGGAAAATTTTAATCAATACAAAACTGCAAATGTTTCCCACTTGGCAAGAATTTAACCTGACACCTCTAGTTTGTTATTTTGACCTTTCAGAAAAAGTGCTGTCTTTAGGGAATGTGTAATAAAAAAAATTGCCTACTGTTTTAATCAAGTGCTTGTGTTACATGTATTTAAAATATGGCAAAGTTATTTTTCTCACAATATGTATTAAAAACAAAAGTAGTAATCTACAATTTTCAGTCTGACCAAAGAAGTTATTTTAGACTGAGTTTTCAACAGACTTATTATCAGCAGAGGCAGGATTGGAATTTCAGGTAACACCTCTATGCACAGCAGATAACACAGGATCCACCAATCACAATAGGTGATGTACCAGCTGACCCTGCTCCCCCTACAGTGACCATTAAAGACGTTCATTAGGTACTTCAATAGAAAACATAGGGTCTGAGTATTTATCAGTTATGCTTACTTACAGTTGTGCTAAAAAGTTTACATACTCTGGCAGAATTTTTGCTTTCTTGGCCTTTTTCAGAGCATATGAATGATAAGGGATAACACCAAAATGTTTTCTTATTTATTGCAAACTACTGTGTTTTCTCTTTTTAAATCATGACAACCGAAAATATCCAAATAACCCTGATCAAAAGGTCAAATACCCTGGTGATTTTGGCCTGATAACATGCACAGAAGTTGACACAAATGGGTTTGAATGACTACTAATGGTAACATCCTCACCTGTGAACTGATTGCTTGTAATGATTGTGTGTGCATAAAAGCTAAGTGAGCTTCTGGGATCCAGACAGACTCTTGCATCTTCCATCCAGCCACTGACGTTTCTGGATTGTGAGTCATTGGGAAAGCAAAAGAATTGCCAAAGGATCTACGGGAAAAGGTAGTTGAACTTTATAAAACAGGAAAGGGATATAAAAAGATATCCAAGGAATTGATAATGGCAGTCAGCAGCGTTCAAAATGTGATTAACAAATGGAAGAAAAAATTGGAGGAAAAATGGAGGAAAATTGTTCGGGATGCAACGAAAAACCCGCAAATAACATCAGCTGAAATACAAGACTCTCTGAAAACTAGTGTTGTGGCTGTTCCAGGATGCACAATAAGGAGGCACTTGAAGAAAAATGGGCTGCATGGCCAAGTCACCAGAAGAAAGTCATTACTGTGCAAATGCCACAAAATATATCACCTACAATACGCAAAACAGCACAGAGACAAGCCTCAAAACTTCTGGAACAAGGTAATTTGGAGTGATGAAACCAAAATTTAACTTTTTGGCCACAACCATAAACGTTAAATTTGGAGAGAGGTCAACAAGGCCTATGATGAAAGTAACACCATTCCTACTGTAAAGCAAGGAGGTGGATCGCTGATATTTTGGGTATGTGTGAGCTACAAAGGGACAGAAAACTTGGTCAAAGTTGAAGGAAAGATGAATGCAGCACGTTTTCGGCAAATACTGGAGGAAAATTTGCACTCATCAGCCTGGAAGCCACACATGGGACATACTTGGACATTCCAACATGATAACAATCCAAAACACAAGGCCAAGTCAACTTGTCATTGGCTACAGCAGAACAAAGTGAAGGTTCTGGAGTGGCCATCTCTGTCTCCTGACCTCAATATCATTGAGCCACTCTGGGGAGATCTCAAGTGTGCAGTTCATGTTAGACAGCCCAGGAATTTCCAGGAACTGGGGGCTTTTTGCCAAGAAGAGAGGGCAGCTTTACTATCTGAGAAAATAAAGAACCTCATCCAGAACTATCACAAAGGCTGAAAACTGTAATTGATGTTAGAGGGGGCAATACATGGTGTTAAGAAATGGGGTATGTAAACTTTTGATCAGGGTCATTTGGATGTTTGGGTTGTCATTATGAATTAAAAGAGAAAACACAATAGTTTGCCATTAAATAGCTTTACTGTTGTGAATTCTGTGGCTGAATTCACTCCTGTGGTCACAAGTGGTACTGCAGCTTCTGAGCTCCCTCCCTCAGGTGTTCCGGGGAGCTCGTTAGCTGCTTCGTTATTTAACTCCACATGATTCTGCTTTCCTTGCTCCTGATCAATGTTCCTGTTTGGATCTGAGCTTCTGGATCTTTCCTGTGGACTGCTGCTCTGCTTGGATAAGTGCATTTTTGCTTTTGTTGCTATATTTTCTGTCCAGCTTGTCTTTTGGTTTTGCTGGTAGCTCTGAGAGGCAAAGGGTGTACCGCCGTGCCGTTAGTTCGGCACGGTGTGACTTTTTGCTCCCTTTGCGTGGGTTTTGTTTTAGGGTTTTTTTGTAGACTGCATAGTTCTCTTTACTATCTTCGCTCTGTCTAGAATATCGGGCCTCACTTTGCTGAATCTATTTCATCCCTACGTTTGTCTTTTCATCTCACTCACAGTCATTACATGTGGGGGGCTGCCCTTTCCTTTGGGGTATTTCTCTGAGGCAAGTCAGGCTTGTGTTTCTATCTTCAGGCAAGTCAGTTTCTCAGGCGGTGCCGAGTTGCATAGGTAGTATTTGAGGCGCAATCCACTGCCATCTTTAGTTGTGTGTAGGATAGGTTCAGGGATTGCAGTCTACAGAGATTCCACGTCTCAGAGCCCGTTCTTATATTTTTGGGTTACTGTCAGATCACTATATGTGCTCTGATCGCTGGTACACTGTTGATCCTCAGTGTCACTGGATTGCGTTCATAACAGTATCAGGAGCCAGCTAATGATTCTCAATAGAGGGAAAAAAAAAAAAGTAGTTCTGACTTTTTTTTTTGTTGTGTCCAGCCTTTTTATTTTTTTTTTTTTTTTTTTTCTTTCCCCTAGACATTTGGGTAATTCAGGACACTGGTGTGGACATGGATATTCAGGGTCTGTGCTCTTCGGTGGATAATCTCGTTATAAATGTACAAAAGATTCAAGATACTATTGATCAGAAATCTATGCTAGAGCCAAGAATTCCGATTCCCGATTTGTTTTTTGGTGATAGAGCTAAGTTTCTGAACTTCAAAAATAATTGTAAGCTATTTTTGGCCTTGAAACCTCATTCTTCTGGTAATCCTGTTCAACAAGTTTTGATAATTATTTCTTTTTTGCGCGGCGACCCGCAGGACTGGGCATTCTCTCTTGCACCAGGAGATTCTGCACTGAGTAGCGTCGATGCGTTTTTTCTGGCGCTCGGATTGCTGTACGATGAGCCTAATTCAGTGGATCTGGCTGAGAAAAATTTGCTGGCTTTGTGCCAGGGTCAGGATGAGATAGAACTATATTGTCAGAAATTTAGAAAGTGGTCAGTACTCACTCAGTGGAATGAATCTGCGCTGGCAGCTTTGTTCAGAAAGGGTCTCTCTGAGGCTCTTAAGGATGTCATGGTGGGTTTTCCTATGCCTGCTGGTTTGAATGAGTCTATGTCTTTGGCCATTCAGATCGGTCGACGCTTGCGCGAGCGTAAATCTGTGCACCATTTGGCGGTATTGCCTGAGACTAAACCTGAGCCTATGCAGTGCGATAGGACTATGACCAGAGTTGAACGACAGGAACACAGACGTCTGAATAGGCTGTGTTTCTACTGTGGTGATTCCACTCATGTTATTTCTGATTGTCCTAAGCGCACTAAGCGGTTCGCTAGGTCTGCCGTCATTGGTACTATACAGTCCAAATTTCTTCTGTCCGTTACCTTGATTTGCGCTTTGTCATCATATTCTGTCATGGCCTTTGTGGATTCAGGCGCTGCCCTGAATCTGATGGATTTGGATTATGCTAAACGTTGTGGGTTTTTCTTGGAGCCTTTGCGGTGTCCTATTCCATTGAGAGGAATTGATGCTACACCTTTGGCCAAGAATAAACCTCAGTACTGGGCCCAGTTGACCATGTGTATGGCTCCTGCTCATCAGGAGGTTATTCGCTTTCTGGTGCTACATAACCTGCATGATGTGGTCGTGTTGGGGTTGCCATGGCTGCAAACTCATAATCCAGTATTGGATTGGAATTCCATGTCGGTATCCAGCTGGGGTTGTCAGGGGGTACATGGTGATGTTCCATTTGTGTCAATTTCATCATCCATCCCTTCTGAGGTCCCAGAGTTCTTGTCTGATTATCAGGATGTATTTGAAGAGCCCAAGTCCGATGCCCTACCTCCGCATAGGGATTGTGATTGTGCTATCAATTTGATTCCTGGAAGTAAATTCCCTAAAGGTCGATTATTTAATTTATCCGTGCCTGAACACGCTGCTATGCGCAGTTATGTGAAGGAATCCCTGGAGAAGGGGCATATTCGCCCATCATCATCACCAATGGGAGCAGGGTTCTTCTTTGTAGCCAAGAAGGATGGTTCGCTGAGACCGTGTATTGATTACCGCCTTCTTAATAAGATCACTGTTAAATTTCAGTATCCCTTGCCATTGTTATCTGACTTGTTTGCTCGGATTAAGGGGGCTAGTTGGTTCACTAAGATAGATCTTCGTGGTGCGTATAATCTGGTGAGAATCAGACAAGGAGATGAATGGAAAACTGCATTCAATACGCCCGAGGGTCATTTTGAGTATCTAGTGATGCCGTTCGGACTTGCCAATGCTCCATCAGTGTTTCAGTCTTTTATGCATGACATCTTCCGTGAGTATCTGGATAAATTCCTGATTGTTTACTTGGATGACATTTTGATCTTCTCGGATAATTGGGGGTCTCATGTAAAGCAGGTCAGAACAGTTTTTCAGGTCCTGCGTGATAATTCCTTGTTTGTGAAGGGATCAAAGTGTCTCTTTGGTGTGCAGAAAGTTTCATTCTTGGGGTTCATCTTTTCCCCTTCTACCATCGAGATGGACCCGGTTAAGGTCCAAGCCATCCATGATTGGACTCAGCCGACATCTCTGAAAAGTCTGCAAAAGTTCCTGGGCTTTGCTAATTTTTATCGTCGCTTCATCGGTAATTTTTCTAGCATTGCCAAACCATTGACCGATTTGACCAAGAAGGGTGCTGATTTGGTAAATTGGTCTTCTGCTGCTGTGGAAGCTTTTCAAGAGTTGAAGCATCGTTTTTGTTCTGCCCCTGTGTTGTCTCAGCCAGATGTTTCTCTTCCGTTCCAGGTCGAGGTTGATGCTTCTGAGATCGGAGCAGGGGCGGTCTTGTCACAGAGAGGTACTGGTTGCTCTGTGATGAGGCCGTGTGCTTTCTTTTCCAGGAAGTTTTCGCCCGCTGAGCGTAATTATGATGTGGGCAACCGAGAGTTGCTGGCCATGAAGTGGGCATTCGAGGAGTGGCGTCATTGGCTTGAGGGAGCTAAGCATCGCGTGGTGGTATTGACTGATCATAAGAACTTAACTTATCTCGAGTCTGCCAAGCGCTTGAATCCTAGACAGGCCCGTTGGTCGTTATTTTTTGCCCGCTTCGACTTTGTGATTTCGTACCTTCCGGGCTCTAAGAATGTGAAGGCGGATGCTCTGTCTAGGAGTTTTGTGCCCGACTCCCCGGGGTTATCTGAGCCGGCAGGTATCCTCAAGGAAGGAGTAATTGTGTCTGCTATCTCCCCTGATTTGCGGAGGGTACTGCAAAAATTTCAGGCGAATAAACCTGATCGTTGTCCAGCGGAGAAACTGTTCGTCCCAGATAGGTGGAGTAATAAGGTTATCTCTGAGCTTCATTGTTCGGTGTTGGCTGGTCATCCTGGAATCTTTGGTACCAGAGAGTTAGTGGCTAGATCCTTCTGGTGGCCATCTCTGTCACGGGATGTACGTACTTTTGTGCAGTCCTGTGGGATTTGTGCTAGGGCTAAGCCCTGCTGTTCTCGTGCCAGTGGGTTGCTTTTGCCCTTGCCGGTCCCAAAGAGGCCTTGGACACATATTTCGATGGATTTCATTTCTGACCTTCCCGTTTCTCAAAAGATGTCAGTCATTTGGGTGGTCTGTGATCGCTTTTCTAAAATGGTCCATCTGGTGCCCTTGGTTAAATTGCCTTCCTCCTCTGATTTGGTGCCTTTGTTCTTCCAGCATGTGGTTCGTTTACATGGCATTCCTGAGAATATTGTTTCGGACAGAGGTTCCCAGTTTGTTTCGAGGTTTTGGCGAGCCTTTTGTGGTAGGATGGGTATTGACCTATCTTTTTCCTCAGCTTTCCATCCTCAGACTAATGGCCAGACCGAACGAACCAATCAGACCTTGGAAACATATCTGAGATGTTTTGTTTCTGCTGACCAGGATGATTGGGTGTCCTTTTTGCCATTGGCTGAGTTCGCCCTTAATAATCGGGCCAGCTCGGCTACCTTGGTTTCTCCATTTTTTTGTAATTCTGGGTTCCATCCTCGTTTCTCGTCAGGACAAGTTGAGTCTTCGGACTGTCCTGGTGTGGATTCTGTGGTGGACAGGTTACAGCAGATCTGGACTCAGGTAGTGGACAATTTGACCTTGTCCCAGGAGAAGGCTCAACTTTTCGCTAATCGCAGACGCCGTGTGGGTCCCCGACTTCGTGTTGGGGATCTGGTTTGGTTATCTTCTCGTCATATTCCTATGAAGGTTTCCTCTCCTAAGTTTAAGCCTCGTTTTATTGGTCCGTATAGGATTTCTGAGGTTCTCAATCCTGTGTCTTTTCGTCTGACCCTCCCAGACTCCTTTACTATACATAATGTATTCCATAGGTCATTGTTGCGGAAATACGTGGCACCTATGGTTCCTTCTGTTGAGCCTCCTGCCCCGGTTTTGGTGGAGGGGGAATTGGAGTATATTGTGGAGAAGATTTTGGATTCTCGTGTTTCTAGACGGAAACTCCAGTATCTGGTTAAATGGAAGGGTTATGCTCAGGAAGATAATTCCTGGGTTTTTGCCTCCGATGTCCATGCTCCCGATCTTGTTCGTGCCTTTCATGTGGCTCATCCTGGTCGGCCTGGGGGTTCTGGTGAGGGTTCGGTGACCCCTCCTCAAGGGGGGGGTACTGTTGTGAATTCTGTGGCTGAATTCACTCCTGTGGTCACAAGTGGTACTGCAGCTTCTGAGCTCCCTCCCTCAGGTGTTCCGGGGAGCTCGTTAGCTGCTTCGTTATTTAACTCCACATGATTCTGCTTTCCTTGCTCCTGATCAATGTTCCTGTTTGGATCTGAGCTTCTGGATCTTTCCTGTGGACTGCTGCTCTGCTTGGATAAGTGCATTTTTGCTTTTGTTGCTATATTTTCTGTCCAGCTTGTCTTTTGGTTTTGCTGGTAGCTCTGAGAGGCAAAGGGTGTACCGCCGTGCCGTTAGTTCGGCACGGTGTGACTTTTTGCTCCCTTTGCGTGGGTTTTGTTTTAGGGTTTTTTTGTAGACTGCATAGTTCTCTTTACTATCTTCGCTCTGTCTAGAATATCGGGCCTCACTTTGCTGAATCTATTTCATCCCTACGTTTGTCTTTTCATCTCACTCACAGTCATTACATGTGGGGGGCTGCCCTTTCCTTTGGGGTATTTCTCTGAGGCAAGTCAGGCTTGTGTTTCTATCTTCAGGCAAGTCAGTTTCTCAGGCGGTGCCGAGTTGCATAGGTAGTATTTGAGGCGCAATCCACTGCCATCTTTAGTTGTGTGTAGGATAGGTTCAGGGATTGCAGTCTACAGAGATTCCACGTCTCAGAGCCCGTTCTTATATTTTTGGGTTACTGTCAGATCACTATATGTGCTCTGATCGCTGGTACACTGTTGATCCTCAGTGTCACTGGATTGCGTTCATAACACTTTACCCAACCACTAACCATGAGTGGATAAAAAGTTTTGGTGTTATTATTCTCTGAAAAAAAGGCAAAGAAAACAAAAATTCTTCCGGGGTGCGTAAACTTTTTAGCACAACTGTATATAACACCATCATAATCCACAGCGCTTGTACAGATATGGTCACTGCTTTTCCATAGGGGCTCACAATCTCATTACCTATTAATATGCCTTTGTAGTGTGACAAAACCCATGCAAACATGGGGAGAACATGCAAGCTCCTTACAGATGTTGTCCTTAGTGGGATTTAAACGCAGTAATCCAGAGCTGCAATGCTGCAGTGCTAACCACTGAGACACTGTTCTGCTCAACTCTGTTCATTGCTGCTAATGTCCATGTGTTGTTTCCTGAAACAACAGAAAATATGAGTCTACTGTTCAATGTGAAACTTTTGTTTTTAACTCTGATTGTGATATAGAGAAAAAATCTTGAATAGACTTGCATTGGTGAGTAACATCAGATTTCAGAGTGAAATCGCAGCATTCTGAGATTTTGTTTACTGACGAATTCTGCCAGTGAAAAAAAATGGTCATCGGGACTGCCCCATTAAAAACATTGGTCCGAGTGCTATACAATAAAATCTATCTGAGAACAGCATGACATTGGGGGCAGAGATCCTGATTTCAGCAATCTATTATTGCTTTATCTGCTACAGATCTGCCAGTTCTCTGAATGCTGAGCTATGTATAACTCGCCCCCACACCACTGATTGCCATCTTTTTGCGTAGACTATGCATAGGCAGAAAGCTGTCAATCAGTGGTGGGGTGGGGTTGTACAGAGGATAACATGGCAGCAGGTTTACTAGTGATAATCTCCTGCTGATTAAAGGGACTCAGTCTGCACAGAATGATTGTTGTCCCACCGCTCAGTGCATCATGGCGTGCTTGCTATATGATGTAGCATAACAGAGTGTGCATGCAACCTTTGGCAACAGTTTCTACCCCACCTGTCACAGTACTATTATACGTTTATTAATGGTTGTCTGAGGAATGCTCTGCCAAGCTTAATGCACTTGGGCAAGAACATAATCAAGATCCACTACATAGGTCCTATCCTTCTGAATACTTTTCCCTTTCTGCCTAACAACAGGAACCTACCTCCTTTTATCCCCTTAGCTCCTCCCTCTATGGGCGGTCCCAATTATTTAACTCTATGTGCAGTTAACTGTTGCAGGCCAAAGAATAGCTAAAACAACATTTAAAACATGGCAATGTATTATATAACCATTGGTTCTTCACGGGAGGGTGTCAATAGCTTCTGCACTCCTTTACAGCATAATAAGGCGTGTACATGCATGTATGTTTTTTAAAGTTTTGCTTCCATTTTATCATCATTTATATATCATTATTAAAATGTATATCAATCCCGTGATTTCCACAATTCTACGACTTTTCCTTCTTGGTGTTGCAATTTCAGTGTTGAGTATTGCATGTTCATCTGGTTATTTAAAATAAAAAATATGGATATGTATGGTATGCACTGTGTAATCTAATTTACTTTCCTTTTTTACACTTATCGCACCTGTATTATTGATATAGCACGTAGAAATATTACGTTATCTACAGGAAGGGAACTACGTAGTTATTACCTTATAGAACTATAACATGCTATATTTAACTCATTTCTGTGCTTATTATCTTCCATACACTGGATGTAGTGTGTGAAGAGATAAATGAGTTTTATGGTTTTGTTAGCAAGATTACTCACCTGTCTGAAAAGATAAAGGGACTTTCTATCCAACTTCTCAAGGTTTACTGGAAAAACCTGACCTCATACATGTGGAGAGCAGTACATGAAGCATTTAGGGATAAATTAATATTTTTTCATTGGCCATATGACAACTACTTCTCTAAAGTAATATTTTGGCTTTGCTTAAAGGGAACCTCTCACCCCCAAAATCGAAGGCGAGCTAAGCCCATCAACATCAGGGGCTTATCTGCAGCATTCTGTAATGCTGTAGATAAGCCCCCGATGTATCCTGAAAGATGAGAAAAAGTGGTTAGATTATACTCACCCAGGGGCGGTCCCGCTGCGGTCCGGTCCGATGGGTGTGGCGGTCCGGGGCCTCCCATCTTCTTACGATGATGTCCTCTTCTTATCTTCACGCTGCGACAGCGGCACAGGCGTACTTTGTCTGCCCTGTTGAGGGCAGAGCAAAATACTGCAGTGCGCAAGGAAAGGTCAGAGAGGCACGGCGCCTGCGCACTGCAGTACTTTGCTCTGCCCTCAGACAGAGCACACTTTTACATTTTTATTTAAAAATAACAATCAGTGACAGTTATACTCACCCAACGCCCGATTCCACTGAAGCTAACGTTTCCAGTAAAAAAACAAAAATAAAAGACAATCATATCCCTCACCTGTCCATTGTTCTGTCCCACGCCGTAATTCATGGAGGATAAACAGTTTTCAGCCTGTGCTCCCAGTCAGGCAAATGAACTGCAGTGACCTCGGTGAGATAACCACTAGCACAGTGATTAAAAGTCTCATGGTGCAGAGGAGAGTTCACCACAGTTTAAATTCACCATAGTGAAATTCTCCCAGTAAACTGCGGTGAACTCACCTCTGCACCGTGAGACTTTCTCATTGTGTGCAAGCAGTCATTTCATTTTCCCGGCTGGGAACGCAGCCTCAGTGACTGGCATTAACCTTGATGAGGTCACCGCTAGTTACTGATGCTGCACTCGCAGCAGCTCATTCATCAGTGGTTCTCAGCCTGGATGGTCGCATATTGGCACCATCCAGGTAGAAAACTGTTTATCTCCCAGACATGGATTACGGTGTGGACAGGTGAGGGATATTGTTGTTTTTTTCATTTTTGTTTTATTACAGGAGATGAGGAATTCAATGGACTGGGCGTTAGATGAGTATAACTACTAAATACTAAAAGTATTTAGTCAGTCACCAATTGTGCAAGTTATCCCACTTAAAAAGATGAGAGAGGCCTGTAATTGACATAATAATAATCTTTATTTTTTTATAGCGCTAACATATTCCTCAGCGCTTTACAGTTTGCACACATTAGCATAGCTGTCCCTGATGGGGCTCACAATCTACATCCCCTATCATTATGTCTTTGGAACGTGGGAGGAAACCAGAGAAAACCCACACAAACACAGGAAGAACATACAAACTTAGTTACTAAGCCTGAACTATGAGAGTGAAAATGAAAAAACAAATCCAGAAAATCACTTTGTCTGATTTGGCAAGATGGATTTTGTAAATTATGGTGTAAAATAAATATTTGGTCACCTGAAAACATGCCAGATTTCTGGCTCTCACAGACCTGTAACTTCTCCTTTAAGAGCCTCCTCTGTCCTCCACTCATTACCTGTAGTAATGGCATCTGTTTGAACTTATTATCAGTATAAAAGACACCTGTCCACAACCTTAATCAGTCACACTCCAAACTCCACTATGGTGAAGACCAAAGAGCTGTTGAAGGACACCAGAAACAAAATTGTAGCCCTGCACCAGGCTGGGAAGACTGAATCTGCAATAGGCAAGCAGCTTAGTGTGATTAAATCAGCTGTGTGAGCAATAAAAAAAGAAAATGGAAGACATACAACACCGCTGATAATCTCCCTTGATCTGGGGCTCCAAGATCTCACCCTTTGGGGTCAAAATGATCACAAGCATGGTGACCAAAAATCCCAGAACCACATGGGGGGACCTAGTGAATGACCTGCATAGAGCTGGGACCACCATAACAAAGGCTACCATCAGTAACACACTACGCCGTCAGGGACTCAGATCCTGCAGTGCCAGATATGTCCACCTGCTTAAGTGGTGCCAGTACATGCCAGTACATGTCCGGGTCTGTCTGAAGTTTTCTAGAAAGCATTTGGATTATCCAGAAGAGGATTGGAAGAATGTCATATGGTCTGATGAAACAAAAGTAGAACTATTTGGTAGAAATAAGTCCTGTCGTGTTTGGAAGAGACAGAATTCTGAGCTGCATCAAAAGAACACCATACCTACTGTGAAGCATGGGGGTGGCAACATCATGCTTTGGGGCTGTTTCTCTGCAAAGGGACCAGGATGACTGATCCATGTACCATACAGAACAAAAGTTTGGACACTAGGGTTGAGCGAAACGGATCTGACAAATTCAAAAATCGCCGACTTTCGGCAAAGTCGGGTTTCATGAAACCCGACCCGATCCTAGTGTGGGATCGGCCATGAGGTCGGCGATCTGCGCGCAAAAGTCACATTTCGTATGACACTTTCAGTGCCATTTTTCAGCCAATGAAGGAGGACGCAGAGTGTGGGCAGCGTGATAACATAGGTCTCGGTCCCCACCATCTTAGAGAAGGGCATGACAGTGATTGGCTTGCTGTCTGGGGCGTCATAGGGGCTATAAAGGGGCGTGCCACCATCTTACTTTTGCCGATCTTAGCATAGGGAGAGGTTGCTGCAGCTTCATCAGAGGAAGGGATATAGTTAGGGAGGGAAGATTAACCCCCAAACTGCTTGTGCTGTAGCGATTTCCACTGTCCAACACCACATTTTTTTGCAGGGACAGTGGAGGCTATATTTTTGTGCATCAGCTCTGTAGCTTATTAGGCTGCCTTATAAGGCTCCCTGATAGCTGCATTGCTGTTTACACGCTGCTGTGTAAACCAACTGCTTTTTTAAAAGCAAAAATCCTGTTGCTCCTTTCTTCACAGTTATCTTGTTTATTTGTCTACACTTTTGTGTGCCGCAGTCCTTTTTATTGCTGCCATACTTTTCCTGAGATCATTGTAGGGAGATTGAAATTGTACTACAGTCCTTGTATTTTTTCATATATCTTCCAGCCACTTTCTGCACTTACATTGTGTTGTTTTATACACTGGGCCTGAGTTTTGGTTCAGTCTCCCCCCAAAAAAAGTGAGATTCAAATTCTCACAAAGTGGATATACTGCAGTCTGTTTAGTTTGTCGTATGTCAGCCAGCCACTTTCTGCCACTTAGATTGCGTTGTTATATACACTGGGCCTGAGTTTTGGTTCAGTCTCCCCCCAAAAAAAGGGAGATTTAAATTCTCAACAAGTTTATATACACCTTCTACCTTGTTTTACTGTACTATATAACGGTTGTTATTTTGGTTAGATTTTCCAAAAAATGAGGAAGTCTGGTGGAAGAGCCCATGGGCGGTGGTTGCCAGCTGGTACTGATGGTGGTGTTGGTGCATCTGGTGGTAGTGGCAAAAGCCCAATAGCACCTAAGGCTGGAGGTGTTGAGCCAGCGTCATCGTCTGGCTAAACAAGGCCTTGAAGGCTCCCTTATTTGGGAGTAGGAAAACAGCTTTTAAAGCCGGATGATCTAACCTTCATTAAAATGAAACAATCATGGATTTCGAATTATTTTGCCCCACCTTCCCCTGCTGACACGTAGCTTGCTTGAAAAATGTCTTGCTTTTGGCCTCCTCTTACTGACTTCTCCAATTCCTCCATTTTCAGCTGCTGAATGTCCACCATAGGCCATTTTTATACCTCCCTAAATGGGCTGACTCCCCTCACAGGGCCACGGTCACCACCTGGTGCAAGCACCCGTGTGAGTGCCGTTTGCCTGGACAGGTGGGTGTGCCCACTCTTGGGTGACGGCACTGGCACAGGGTCACTCATAGTACAATGAAGTGTCTCTGATGGTGGTGGTGCACAACCAAAGTCAGACACACCATTGTAATATGAGGGGCCCTGTGCCAGTACCGCCGCCCACGAGAGAGTGTTCCCCCCCAGCTCGAACAGTGCTCTACCACTTGCAATACTTACCTCTCCCTGCACTAACACTGTATAGTCTGTGCTGTTAAATCCTTCAATGGCACTGCCAATCATTACAGTTATCCTCCACTGAACAAAGCAATGCCGCCTGTTTAGTCCTGTTAACAATTTTGAACTGCATTTAGCCTACTTTAGTATTTGAGCCTACTAACTGTGTCTGTCACTCATTACAGTTGTCCTCCACTGAACAAAGGAATGCCGCCTGTTCAGTCCTGTTACCAATTTTGAACTGCATTTATCCTACTTTATTATTTGGGCCTATATCTGTGTTTCCTCCTCATCCTGCCCATTGCCCAGCCACTGCTAGATGAGTATGCTGGTACATTGACCCAGACCACTACATTCCCCTTGCACTCTACACAGCCAGAATCCGACCCTTCTGAAAGTCAGGTTCCCCTTCCCGCATACTATACCACTCTACTCGGGGCAAAGAGGAAGGTGCAGATGAAAGTGCAGGTTCCTTCATCAGGTGGGGGGGCATACTCATTGGCGATGTCACTGGCACAGGGCCCCTCATAGTACGCCAAAGTGTCTCTGCCAGTGAGAGGCGCCACCTGCCGTCAAACACACTGCCGTACTATGAGGGGCCCTGTGCCAGTGCCATCGAGTGGGCCCCCCTGCTTGCTCTGGATCACAGCACTTGCAAAGTTGAAATACTTACCTCTTCCTGCTCCACCGCCGTGACGTATTCCGCGTTTCCTGGGCCCACAAAAATCTTGAGCCAGCCATACCCCCCCACAACTTTAGCCAATTGACCCCATGTTTTCAATGCCTAACTATTATTATAAAGTAAATTAAGATTGACAAGCTTAAGCAATAAGAATTGATGTTTTTAGCATTAAAATGGGCACTGTAGGTGTTTTCCTGTCCTCCACTCACTGCCGACTTTGATTCCCCATTGACTTGCATTGGGTTTCGTGTTTCAGTCGGCCCCCGACTTTTTGCAATAATCGGCCGATTTCACCCGACCCGACTTTTGACAAAGTCAAAAGTCGCGAAACCCGACTCGATCCAAAAAAAAGTAAAAGTCACTCAACTCTATTGGACACACCTTCTCATTTAAAGATTTTTCTGTATTTTCATGACTATGAAAATTGTACATTCACACTGAAAGCATCAAAACTATGAATTAACACATGTCAAATTATATACTTAACAAAAAAGTGTGAAACAACTGAAATTATGTCTTATATTCTAGGTTCTTCAAAGTAGCCACCTTTTGCTTTGATGACTGCTTTGCAAACTCTTGGCATTCTGTTGATGAGCTTCAAGAGGTAGTCACCAGGAACGGTCTTCCAACAATCTTGAAGGAGTTCCCAGAAATGCTTAGCACTTGCTGGCCCTTTTGCCTTCACTCTGCGGTCCAGCTCACCCCAAACCATCTCAGTTGGGTTCAGGTCTGGTTACTGTGGCGGCCAGGTCATCTGGCGTAGCACCCCATCACTCTCCTTCTTGGTCAAATAGCCCTTACACAGCCTGGAGGTGTGTTTGGGGTCATTGTCCTGTTGAAAAATAAATGATGGTCCAACTAAACGCAAACTGGATGGAATAGCATGCCGCTGCAAGATGCTGTGGTAGCCATGCTGGTTCAATATGCCTTCAATTTTGAATAGATCCCCAACAGTGTCACCGGCAAAGCACCCACACACCATCACACCTCCTCCTCCATGCTTCATGGTGGTAACCAGGCATGTAGAGTCCATCCATTCACCTTTTCTGCGTCGCACAAAGACACGGTGGTTGGAACCAAAGATCTCAAATTTGGATTCATCAGACCAAAGCACAGATTTCCACTGGTCTAGTGTCCATTCCTTTTGTTCTTTAGCCCAAACAAATCTCTTCTGCTTGTTGCCTGTCCTAAGCAATGGTTTCTTAGCAGCTATTTTACCATGAAGGCCTGCTGCACAAAGTCTCCACTTAACAGTTGTTGTAGACATGTGTCTGCTGCTAGAACTCTGTGTGGCATTGACCTGGTCTCTAATCTGAGCTGCTGTTAACCTGCGATTTCTGAGGCTGGTGACTCGGATAAACTTCTCCTCAGAAGCAGAGGTGACTCTTGGTCTTCCTTTCCTGGGGCGGTCCTCATGTGAGCCAGTTTTTTTGTAGCGCTCAATGTTTTATGCCACTGCTCTTGGGGACACTTTCAAAGTTTTCCCAATTTTTTGGACTGACTGACCTTCATTTCTTAAAGTAATGATGGCCACTCGTTTTTCTTAACTTAGCTGCTTTTTTCTTGCCATAATACAAATTCTAACAGTCTATTCAGTAGGACTATCAGCTGTGTATCCACCAGACTTCTGCACAACACAACTGATGGTCCCAACCCCATTTATAAGGCAAAAAATCCCAATTATTAAACCTGACAGGGCACACCTATGAAGTGAAAACCATTCCCAGTGACTACCTCTTGAAGCACATCAACAGAATGCCAAAATGCCAAAAGCAGTCATCAAAGCAAAAGGTGGCTACTTTGAAGAACCTAGAATATAAGACATAATTTTAGTTGTTTCACACTTTTTTGTTAAGTATATAATTCCACATGTGTTAATTCATAGTTTTGATGCCTTCAGTGTGAATGTACAATTTTCATAGTCATGAAAATACAGAAAAATCTTTAAATGAGAAGGTGTGTCCAAACTTTTGGTCTGTACTGTACATGAAAGAATGAATGAGACCATGTATCGTGAGATTTTGAGTGCAAACCTCCTTTCATCAGCAAGGGCATTGAAGATAAAGTGTGGATGGGTCTTTTAGCATGATAATGATCGCAAGCACACCGCCAGGGCAACGAAGGAGTGGCTTTGTAAGAAGCACATAGAGGTCCTGGAGTGGCCTAGCCAGTCTCCAGGTCTCAACCCCATTGAACACCTTTGGACGGCGTTGAATGTTTGTGTTCCCCAGCGAAAGGCCCAAAACATCACTGCTCTAAATTAGATCTGCATGGAGGAATGGGCAAACATATCACCAACAGTGTGTGCCAACCTTGTGAAGACTTACAGAAAACATTTGACCTCTGTCATTGCCAACAAAGGATATGTAACAAAATATTGAGATGAACTTTTGTTAATGACCAAATACTCATAATAATTTGCAAAATAAATCTTGTCAAATCAGACAAGGTGATTTTCTGGATTTGTTTTCTCATTTTGACTCTCATAGTTGTGGTCTACCTATGATGTCAGATACAGGCCTCCTGTTATGAAAGGCAATTCAGTACCACAATGGACATAGCGGTCAGAGCACATACAGTGATCTGACAATAACCCAAAATCATAGAACGAGCTCTGAGACGTGGGAACTCTGCAGACCGCAATCCCTAATCCTCTCCAAACAACAATAGAGGCAGCCGTGGATTGCGCCTAACTCTGCCTATGCAACTCGGCACAGCCTGAGAAACTAACTAGCCTGAAGATAGAAAATAAGCCTACCTTGCCTCAGAGAAATACCCCAAAGGAAAAGGCAGCCCCCCACATATAATGACTGTGAGTTAAGATGAAAAGACAAATGTAGAGATGAAATAGATTCAGCAAAGTGAGGCCCGACTTTCTTAACAGAGCGAGGACAGAAAAGGTAACTTTGCGGTCTACACAAAACCCTAAAGAAAACCACGCAAAGGGGGCAAAAAGACCCTCCGTACCGAACTAACGGCACGGAGGTACACCCTTTGCGTCCCAGAGCTTCCAGCAAAAAATTAGACAAGCTGGACAGAAAAAATAGCAAACAAATAGAAAAGAAGAACTTAGCTATGCAGAGCAGCAGGCCACAGGAATGATCCAGGGAAAAGCAAGTCCAACACTGGAACATTGACAGGAAGCCAGGATCAAAGCATTAGGTGGAGTTAAGTAGAGAACATAGTAACATACAGTGGGGCAAAAAAGTATTTAGTCAGTCAGCAATAGTGCAAGTTCCACCACTTAAAAAGATGAGAGGCGTCTGTAATTTACATCATAGGTAGACCTGAACTATGGGAGACAAACTGAGAAAAAAAAATCCAGAAAATCACATTGTCTGTTTTTTTTAACATTTTATTTGCATATTATGGTGGAAAATAAGTATTTGGTCAGAAACAAAATTTCATCTCAATACTTTGTAATATATCCTTTGTTGGCAATGACAGAGGTCAAACGTTTTCTGTAAGTCTTCACAAGGTTGCCACACACTGTTGTTGGTATGTTGGCCCATTCCTCCATGCAGATCTCCTCTAGAGCAGTGATGTTTTTGGCTTTTCGCTTGGCAACACGGACTTTCAACTCCCTCCAAAGGTTTTCTATAGGGTTGAGATCTGGAGACTGGCTAGGCCACTCCAGGACCTTGAAATGCTTCTTACGAAGCCACTCCTTCGTTGCCCTGGCGGTGTGCTTTGGATCATTGTCATGTTGAAAGACCCAGCCACGTTTCATCTTCAATGCCCTTGCTGATGGAAGGAGGTTTGCACTCAAAATCTCACGATACATGGCCCCATTCATTCTTTCATGTACCCGGATCAGTCGTCCTGGCCCCTTTGCAGAGAAACAGCCCCAAAGCATGATGTTTCCACCACCATGCTTTACAGTAGGTAATGTGTTTGATGGATGCCACTCAGTATTCTTTTTCCTCCAAACACGACAAGTTGTGTTTCTACCAAACAGTTCCAGTTTGGTTTCATCAGACCATAGGACATTCTCCCAAAACTCCTCTGGATCATCCAAATGCTCTCTAGCAAACTTCAGATGGGCCCGGACATGTACTGGCTTAAGCAGTGGGACACGTCTGGCACTGCAGGATCTGAGTCCATGGTGGCGTAGTGTGTTACTTATGGTAGGCCTTGTTACATTGGTCCCAGCTCTCTGCAGTTCATTCACTAGGTCCCCCCGCGTGGTTCTGGGATTTTTGCTCACCGTTCTTGTGATCATTCTGACCCCACGGGGTGGGATTTTGCGTGGAGCCCCAGATTGAGGGAGATTATCACTGGTCTTGTATGTCTTCCATTTTCTAATTATTGCTCCCACTGTTGATTTCTTCACTCCAAGCTGGTTGGCTATTGCAGATTCAGTCTTCCCAGCCTGGTGCAGGGCTACAATTTTGTTTCTGGTGTCCTTTGACAGCTCTTTGGTCTTCACCATAGTGGAGTTTGGAGTCAGACTGTTTGAGGGTGTGCACAGGTGTCTTTTTATACTGATAACAAGTTTAAACAGGTGCCATTACTACAGGTAATGAGTGGAGGAAAGAGGAGACTCTTAAAGAAGAAGTTACAGGTCTGTGAGAGCCAGAAATCTTGATTGTTTGTTTCTGACCAAATACTTATTTTCCACCATAATATGCAAAAAAAATGATAAAAAAACAGACAATGTGATTTTCTGGATTTTTTTTTCTCAGTTTGTCTCCCATAGTTGAGGTCTACCTATGATGTAAATTACAGACGCCTCTCATCTTTTTAAGTGGTGGAACTTGCACTATTGCTGACTGACTAAATACTTTTTTGCCCCACTGTAGTAACATAGTAACATAGTTAGTAAGGCCGAAAAAAGACATTTGTCCATCCAGTTCAGCCTATATTCCATCATAATAAATCCCCAGATCTAAGTCCTTCTACAGAACCTAATAATTGTATGATACAATATTGTTCTGCTCCAGGAAGACATCCAGGCCTCTCCAGAAGCACCTAACGACCTCACCAGATCACCTGAGGGAGGAAACTCAGAAGCCGCAGTACCACTTCCCTCCACCAACAGAAGTTCACAGAGAGAATCAGCCGAAGTACCACTTGTGACCACAGGAGGGAGCTTTGCCACAGAATTCACAACAGCCTCCCTCATCTTTTTAAGTGGGAAAATTTGCACTATTGGTGGCTGACTAAATACTTTTTTTCCCCACTGAACATGACCCCAGCCTACAAATAGCAGGTATACTCACCTAACGCCCATTCCATTGAATGACTCATCTCCTGTAACAAAAATAAAAACAACAATATCCCTCACATGTCTGTTGTTCTGTCCCACACCTTAATCCTTGTCTGAGGGATAAACAGTTTTCTACCTGGACAGTGCCAATATGCGACCGTCCAGGCTGAGAATCACTGATGAATGAGCTGCTGCGAGTGCAGCAGCATCAGTGACTAGCGGTGACGTCCTCAAGGTTACTGCCAGTCACTGAGGCTGCGTTCCCAGCCAGGAAAATGAACTGCAGTGACGTCAGTGAAATTACCGCTGCGAGAAAGCGCTACTGCATGTGTTGGGGGACACTCGCTTAGCAACGGGACTCAGTCACACAGGCACGTTTTTCTCACAAAAACAGTCCATGCGGTTGATAATTACATCATAAACCGGGTCATGCACAGTCCATTACACTTCATAGAACACAATAAGCACCAACAGGTGACAATAAGTTGCGGCTTTAACTTTGATATTTCATATATGGCTTTTAACTCACGGTTCAGACACTACACCCGCCAGCCCTCCTTGACTAGTTACCTTAATTGTTCTCTTGTGTCTACAAGACTGGGGAGTTCCACCACTCCTCTTGGGCTATCTGCACAAAAGCTGTTCTACCCTGTATGCACACATGGATTTTTCCTCTCTGAACCCTGTTCACACAGGTTATATACAGATGATCAGGTTTTTAAATACATCAGATAGGGATTGCATACATTAGTTAGGACTGCTCTGATAAGGGTATACCGTGAAGATTGGTAGAGCAGCTTAGTATACATTTTTTGCAAAAATCGTATCAACCAAATACCCTGTTTTTTACATCTTTTACTAGCACTTGCGGATTACTGCAACATTTTTTCAAACTGAGTGTTTTTGGTTTCACTATTCTCTTTTGTGTCTTCAGGTTTCTTGGTGGTGTGTGAACATGTTCATACAGACTTGTTCACTGTGCAAGTAGCCCATGTGTTCCTGTTTCCTTAATTGTTCTCTTGTGTCTACAAGACTGGGGAGTTCCACCACTCCTCTTGGGCTATCTGCACAAAAGCTGTTCTACCCTGTATGCACACATGGATTTTTCCTCTCTGAACCCTGTTCACACAGGTTATATACAGATGATCAGGTTTTTAAATACATCAGATAGGGATTGCATACATTAGTTAGGACTGCTCTGATAAGGGTAAACCGTGAAGATTGGTAGAGCAGCTTAGTATACATTTTTTGCAAAAAACGTATCAACCAAATACCCTGTTTTTTACATCTTTTACTAGCACTTGCGGATTACTGCAACATTTTTTCAAACTGAGTGTTTTTGGTTTCACTATTCTCTTTTGTGTCTTCAGGTTTCTTGGTGGTGTGTGAACATGATCATACAGACTTGTTCACTGTGCAAGTAGCCCATGTGTTCCTGTTTCCTTAATTGTTCTCTTGTGTCTACAAGACTGGGGAGTTCCACCACTCCTCTTGGGCTATCTGCACAAAAGCTGTTCTACCCTGTATGCACACATGGATTTTTCCTCTCTGAACCCTGTTCACACAGGTTATATACAGATGATCAGGTTTTTAAATACATCAGATAGGGATTGCATACATTAGTTAGGACTGCTCTGATAAGGGTATACCGTGAAGATTGGTAGAGCAGCTTAGTATACATTTTTTGCAAAAAACGTATCAACCAAATACCCTGTTTTTTACATCTTTTACTAGCACTTGCGGATTACTGCAACATTTTTTCAAACTGAGTGTTTTTGGTTTCACTATTCTCTTTTGTGTCTTCAGGTTTCTTGGTGGTGTGTGAACATGATCATACAGACTTGTTCACTGTGCAAGTAGCCCATGTGTTCCTGTTTCCTTAATTGTTCTCTTGTGTCTACAAGACTGGGGAGTTCCACCACTCCTCTTGGGCTATCTGCACAAAAGCTGTTCTACCCTGTATGCACACATGGATTTTTCCTCTCTGAACCCTGTTCACACAGGTTATATACAGATGATCAGGTTTTTAAATACATCAGATAGGGATTGCATACATTAGTTAGGACTGCTCTGATAAGGGTATACCGTGAAGATTGGTAGAGCAGCTTAGTATACATTTTTTGCAAAAAACGTATCAACCAAATACCCTGTTTTTTACATCTTTTACTAGCACTTGCGGATTACTGCAACATTTTTTCAAACTGAGTGTTTTTGGTTTCACTATTCTCTTTTGTGTCTTCAGGTTTCTTGGTGGTGTGTGAACATGATCATACAGACTTGTTCACTGTGCAAGTAGCCCATGTGTTCCTGTTTCCTTAATTGTTCTCTTGTGTCTACAAGACTGGGGAGTTCCACCACTCCTCTTGGGCTATCTGCACAAAAGCTGTTCTACCCTGTATGCACACATGGATTTTTCCTCTCTGAACCCTGTTCACACAGGTTATATACAGATGATCAGGTTTTTAAATACATCAGATAGGGATTGCATACATTAGTTAGGACTGCTCTGATAAGGGTATACCGTGAAGATTGGTAGAGCAGCTTAGTATACATTTTTTGCAAAAAACGTATCAACCAAATACCCTGTTTTTTACATCTTTTACTAGCACTTGCGGATTACTGCAACATTTTTTCAAACTGAGTGTTTTTGGTTTCACTATTCTCTTTTGTGTCTTCAGGTTTCTTGGTGGTGTGTGAACATGATCATACAGACTTGTTCACTGTGCAAGTAGCCCATGTGTTCCTGTTTCCTTAATTGTTCTCTTGTGTCTACAAGACTGGGGAGTTCCACCACTCCTCTTGGGCTATCTGCACAAAAGCTGTTCTACCCTGTATGCACACATGGATTTTTCCTCTCTGAACCCTGTTCACACAGGTTATATACAGATGATCAGGTTTTTAAATACATCAGATAGGGATTGCATACATTAGTTAGGACTGCTCTGATAAGGGTATACCGTGAAGATTGGTAGAGCAGCTTAGTATACATTTTTTGCAAAAAACGTATCAACCAAATACCCTGTTTTTTACATCTTTTACTAGCACTTGCGGATTACTGCAACATTTTTTCAAACTGAGTGTTTTTGGTTTCACTATTCTCTTTTGTGTCTTCAGGTTTCTTGGTGGTGTGTGAACATGATCATACAGACTTGTTCACTGTGCAAGTAGCCCATGTGTTCCTGTTTCCTTAATTGTTCTCTTGTGTCTACAAGACTGGGGAGTTCCACCACTCCTCTTGGGCTATCTGCACAAAAGCTGTTCTACCCTGTATGCACACATGGATTTTTCCTCTCTGAACCCTGTTCACACAGGTTATATACAGATGATCAGGTTTTTAAATACATCAGATAGGGATTGCATACATTAGTTAGGACTGCTCTGATAAGGGTATACCGTGAAGATTGGTAGAGCAGCTTAGTATACATTTTTTGCAAAAAACGTATCAACCAAATACCCTGTTTTTTACATCTTTTACTAGCACTTGCGGATTACTGCAACATTTTTTCAAACTGAGTGTTTTTGGTTTCACTATTCTCTTTTGTGTCTTCAGGTTTCTTGGTGGTGTGTGAACATGATCATACAGACTTGTTCACTGTGCAAGTAGCCCATGTGTTCCTGTTTCCTTAATTGTTCTCTTGTGTCTACAAGACTGGGGAGTTCCACCACTCCTCTTGGGCTATCTGCACAAAAGCTGTTCTACCCTGTATGCACACATGGATTTTTCCTCTCTGAACCCTGTTCACACAGGTTATATACAGATGATCAGGTTTTTAAATACATCAGATAGGGATTGCATACATTAGTTAGGACTGCTCTGATAAGGGTATACCGTGAAGATTGGTAGAGCAGCTTAGTATACATTTTTTGCAAAAAACGTATCAACCAAATACCCTGTTTTTTACATCTTTTACTAGCACTTGCGGATTACTGCAACATTTTTTCAAACTGAGTGTTTTTGGTTTCACTATTCTCTTTTGTGTCTTCAGGTTTCTTGGTGGTGTGTGAACATGATCATACAGACT
The DNA here is from genome assembly GCF_032444005.1 of Ranitomeya imitator. Taxonomy (NCBI): domain Eukaryota; kingdom Metazoa; phylum Chordata; class Amphibia; order Anura; family Dendrobatidae; genus Ranitomeya; species Ranitomeya imitator. Next base: position 377,970,058 of record NC_091284.1, on the reverse strand, counting down.
TGTTCACTGTGCAAGTAGCCCATGTGTTCCTGTTTCCTTAATTGTTCTCTTGTGTCTACAAGACTGGGGAGTTCCACCACTCCTCTTGGGCTATCTGCACAAAAGCTGTTCTACCCTGTATGCACACATGGATTTTTCCTCTCTGAACCCTGTTCACACAGGTTATATACAGATGATCAGGTTTTTAAATACATCAGATAGGGATTGCATACATTAGTTAGGACTGCTCTGATAAGGGTATACCGTGAAGATTGGTAGAGCAGCTTAGTATACATTTTTTGCAAAAAACGTATCAACCAAATACCCTGTTTTTTACATCTTTTACTAGCACTTGCGGATTACTGCAACATTTTTTCAAACTGAGTGTTTTTGGTTTCACTATTCTCTTTTGTGTCTTCAGGTTTCTTGGTGGTGTGTGAACATGATCATACAGACTTGTTCACTGTTCAAGTAGCCCATGTGTTCCTGTTTCCTTAATTGTTCTCTTGTGTCTACAAGACTGGGGAGTTCCACCACTCCTCTTGGGCTATCTGCACAAAAGCTGTTCTACCCTGTATGCACACATGGATTTTTCCTCTCTGAACCCTGTTCACACAGGTTATATACAGATGATCAGGTTTTTAAATACATCAGATAGGGATTGCATACATTAGTTAGGACTGCTCTGATAAGGGTATACCGTGAAGATTGGTAGAGCAGCTTAGTATACATTTTTTGCAAAAAACGTATCAACCAAATACCCTGTTTTTTACATCTTTTACTAGCACTTGCGGATTACTGCAACATTTTTTCAAACTGAGTGTTTTTGGTTTCACTATTCTCTTTTGTGTCTTCAGGTTTCTTGGTGGTGTGTGAACATGATCATACAGACTTGTTCACTGTTCAAGTAGCCCATGTGTTCCTGTTTCCTTAATTGTTCTCTTGTGTCTACAAGACTGGGGAGTTCCACCACTCCTCTTGGGCTATCTGCACAAAAGCTGTTCTACCCTGTATGCACACATGGATTTTTCCTCTCTGAACCCTGTTCACACAGGTTATATACAGATGATCAGGTTTTTAAATACATCAGATAGGGATTGCATACATTAGTTAGGACTGCTCTGATAAGGGTATACCGTGAAGATTGGTAGAGCAGCTTAGTATACATTTTTTGCAAAAAACGTATCAACCAAATACCCTGTTTTTTACATCTTTTACTAGCACTTGCGGATTACTGCAACATTTTTTCAAACTGAGTGTTTTTGGTTTCACTATTCTCTTTTGTGTCTTCAGGTTTCTTGGTGGTGTGTGAACATGATCATACAGACTTGTTCACTGTGCAAGTAGCCCATGTGTTCCTGTTTCCTTAATTGTTCTCTTGTGTCTACAAGACTGGGGAGTTCCACCACTCCTCTTGGGCTATCTGCACAAAAGCTGTTCTACCCTGTATGCACACATGGATTTTTCCTCTCTGAACCCTGTTCACACAGGTTATATACAGATGATCAGGTTTTTAAATACATCAGATAGGGATTGCATACATTAGTTAGGACTGCTCTGATAAGGGTATACCGTGAAGATTGGTAGAGCAGCTTAGTATACATTTTTTGCAAAAAACGTATCAACCAAATACCCTGTTTTTTACATCTTTTACTAGCACTTGCGGATTACTGCAACATTTTTTCAAACTGAGTGTTTTTGGTTTCACTATTCTCTTTTGTGTCTTCAGGTTTCTTGGTGGTGTGTGAACATGATCATACAGACTTGTTCACTGTGCAAGTAGCCCATTTGTTCCTGTTTCCTTAATTGTTCTCTTGTGTCTACAAGACTGGGGAGTTCCACCACTCCTCTTGGGCTATCTGCACAAAAGCTGTTCTACCCTGTATGCACACATGGATTTTTCCTCTCTGAACCCTGTTCACACAGGTTATATACAGATGATCAGGTTTTTAAATACATCAGATAGGGATTGCATACATTAGTTAGGACTGCTCTGATAAGGGTATACCGTGAAGATTGGTAGAGCAGCTTAGTATACATTTTTTGCAAAAAACGTATCAACCAAATACCCTGTTTTTTACATCTTTTACTAGCACTTGCGGATTACTGCAACATTTTTTCAAACTGAGTGTTTTTGGTTTCACTATTCTCTTTTGTGTCTTCTAGTTACCTGGGGGTGTCCGTACGCTGTATCAATTTCTCTAGTCATATAGCACACATGACATTGATTCGTAGTCTCTAAACACGGTAGACCTTACTTCGTCCAGTTACCGTGGGAGACCACACAGTTCATTACTGACCCCCTGTCAGTGCACACAGTTCCCCATACTCTGGGTTACCTTCCAGGAGCTCCTGCTCCACACGCTGACTCATGTCAGTCCTCTCTCTCTCAGGGAAGCTGCCAACCTGGGATCACCATCCTGGACAATGCCATGCTCACTAGGCCACCTGTCAGTCCAGATCCTCAGATGGGATGTAGCTCCAGTGCAGTGCCGTTGCAAACTCTGCATCCACTCCTTCCCATGTGCTCTTCAGGAAACCTACTCCCAGGACTTCCAACAAGTCCGTCCCCACCTAGGACTGTCCAACACACAAGTCTCTAAGTGCGCTGTTCAGGGATCCGATCCTACACTCCCTGACAGAAGTTATGTCGCTTATCCATGTTATGTAAATAAAAGCTTATAACCGGACGTTAAATTCATCCATTGGTTGTATAAATTATTCTTTTGAAAGCTGAAACCCTCTGAAATGTGGTTTAGGTTAAGAAAATATTTCAATATTTCTGCATTGATGCCAATTTATTTTCTTAACCTAAACCACATTTCGGAGGATTTCAGCTTTCAAAAGAATAATTTATACAACCAATGGATGAATTTATTGTCAGGTTATAAGCTTTTATTTACATAACATGGATAAGCGACATAACTTCTGTCAGGGAGTGTACTCCCAGGATCTCCCAACACACCAGGTCTTCAGATCCACCCCCTCACAGTGCGCTATTCAGGGATTCAGTCCACACTCTGGACCTCTCAACACACAACCCGTCCAGGATCTACACAGTCTCCATTACAGAGACCACTCACCACCATGTGACCACACCGTGGTCACATTATGTAGTTGTAACCACTCCCATAGATGGGTGGTGTGTGTGTGGCTAGTCCAACCTGCCCAGCTCTCAAACTAGCCCAATAAGCCTCCCTTCATAACTATACAAACACTTGTGGGACTACAGGTCCCAGAACAACATTACTTCAGGCTTACAGTGCAGACTCCCTCTGCGACACCCATCGGTCATTTACAATTCTGCCAGTCACTGTTGCAACCATCATTACAACCACAGATATTTCTCCATGCTTATCCTGAGGAGCAAACACACAGCGCCCCCTAGCTGCAACAGGGGTCACTTTATCACACCACTCGCACAATGAGAAAGTCACCGTAAGAATACCAACCCCCACTGTTTGCTTTAGCTGTTTTTTAATTATTTATTTACAGCTCATATGCCAGATGATGAATACTCCCATAAGCCGCTCTTGCTCTCACTGTTATTAGTGGCAGCAGGCATCGGCTAATGGGAGCAGTAGTCCCATCAGCTGACGACAGTGACCGGAGGTAAACGTTATACCTCTGATCTCAGCTGCTGGCTCACGCTGTCTTTTGACACCGTGAGAACCACGTCTGTCTGACTGACTGTGATGATTTTACCGCCTATCAGAAGTAGTGTTTGCAGCACTGTCATGCACATCACAGCGTGGCAAACACTAGATGTTCGGGCCACTCATTCAAGTGAATGAGGTCCGGGTTCGGGCCCAGGTGCTGTTCTGGTAACCGAATCTGAACTTTTTGCAACTGTCTGGCTGGACCCAAACATCCAGGTGTCCGCCTATCTCTAGTGAGGATGCGATACCTGACCATGTAGCAGCTGCCTTAGGTGCCCTGTTCAAATCAATAGGGGTTGCATGTGCAGTACCCAGCCACAGCCACTATAAGTAGACGGAGCAGCTCTGCAACTGAGCAGTTCTGATTGCCGCCGGCATGTAGAGTAGCTGATTGGCTGGGTTGCAAAGTGTTGAACCCCCACCGATCAGACATTGATGACCTATCCTAAGGATAGGCCATCAACGCTGAAGTAGTGAACTATCTCTTTAAAACTCATTAGCAGTTTCTTCTTTATGTAATGAAGTGAAAAAACTGCGAGAAAATTATAGCAAAAAATTTCACAAAAAATGCTCCAAAAAAGCGCTGGTGAGCAAAACCATTGGAAAAATGTTCATTAAATGACTAAAAAAAGAGCAGAAAAGACACTTCAGGAAGAAAAAAAACACCATGATAATATTCCTGAAGCCAAAGTTTCAAGCTGATCATACACATTAAATGGATTTCAACCAAACGATGCAACACAGCCGACTCTCCCATACCCAGGAGCACTCATTTGGCTGAGTGCTCCTGTGTAAGGTTGGCAAAGTCGGGTTTCGTGAAACCTGACCCGATCCTACTGTGGGATCGGTCAAAGTCGCGTTTCGTATGACGTTTTCAGCGCCATTTTTCATCCAACAAAGAAGGATGCAATGTGGGCAGCGTGATGACATAGGTCTCGGTCCCCAACATCTTAAAGAAGGGCATGACAGTGATTGGCTTGCTTTCTGCGGCGTCACAAGGGCTATAAAGGGCCGTGCACGCCGACCGCCATCTTACTTCTGCCGATCTTAGCATAGGGAGAGGTTGCTGCAGCTGCATCAGAAGAAGGGATATAGTTAGGGAGGGAAGATTAACCCCCAAACTGCTTGTGCTATAGCGATTTCCACTGTCCACCACCACCATTTTTTTGCAGGGACAGTGGAGGCTATATATTTTGTGCATCAGCTCTGTAGCTTATTAGGCTGCGTTATAAGGCTCCCTGATAGCTGCATTGCTGTTTGCACGCCGCTGTGCAAACCAACTGCTTTTTTAAAAGCAAAAATCCTGTTGCTCCTTTCTGCACAGTTATCTTGTTAATTTGTCCACACTTTTGTGTGCAGCAGTCCTTTTTATTGCTGCTATACTTGTCCTAAAATCATTGTAGGGAGATTGAAATTGTGCTACAGTCCTTTTATTTTTTCATATATCTTCCAGCCATGTTCTGCCACTTACATTGTGTAGTGTAATACACTGGGCCTGAGTTTTGGTGCAGTTTCCCCTCCAAAAAAGGGAGATTTAAATTCTCAACAAGTTTATATACACCTTCCACCTTGTTTTACAGTACCATATAACGGTTGTTATTTTGGTTAGATTTTTCCAAAAATGAAGTCTGGTGGAAGAGGCCGTGGGCGGTCGTTGCCAGCTGGTACTGATGGTGGTGGTGGAGCATCTGGTGGTAGAGGGAAAAGCAAAATAGCACCAAAGGCTTAAGGTGTTGAGCCAGGGTTATCGTCTGGCTACACAAGGCCTCGAAGGCTGGGAGTAGGAAAACAGCTTTTAAAGCCGGAGCCGCAGGAAAAAATTTTGGCTTTCCTTGCTGACTCAGCCTCTAGCTCTTTCGCCTCCTCTTCAGAAGGTTCGAAATATAAAAGCAGCGAGTCGTCAGTGGATGCTGCCGGTCAGGAACAAGTCGCTTCCTTGTGTCCTTCATACAAACCAAAAGTGAAAGATGCGGCAGGTGACACTACAGTTTACTCCATGGAGCTATTTACACATACCGTGCCTGGGTTAGAGAGGGAAATTGTTAAAAGCCCATTACAAGATGAATCGGACATGGAGTGCACAGATGCACAGCCACAGCTAGATTACTATGCTGTTCCAATGACTCAGATCACTACATTGCCCTCGCAGTGTACTGAGCCAGAATCTGACCCTGATGAGACTATGGTGCCCCATCACGAATGCTATAGCACCTTACACGGTGACACATAGGAAGGTGCACATGACATTGAAGAGGAGGTGATAGATGACCCAGTTGTTGACCCAGAATTGCAGCCATTGGGGGAAGAGGATGCCACTGCCAGTAGCTCAGAAGCGGAGGAGGATGATCCGCAGCAGCCATCTACATCGCAACAGCTTTCATACGGCAGGCCCGTATCTGGCCAAAAATGTTTGTCAAAACCAAAAACAGTATTAGGACAGCGTGGCCATCCGGTGAAAGTAGCACAGCTTGCAATGCCTGAAAAGGTATTCGATAGTAGGAAGAGTGCAGTGTGGGAATTTTTTAACCAAGATCCGAATGATCAGTGCAAAGTTGTCTGTAAGAAGTGCTCAGAGACGTTTAGCAGAGGGAAGAATCTCCAAAATTTAAATACAACGTGCATGCTTAGACATTTAACCAGCATGCACTTGCAAGCCTTGACTAACTACCAAACGTCCCGTACCAATGGTACTCCTGCTCAGAATGAAGGTAGTCAGCAACGCTCCATTGCTTCCCTCACTGTGAGCCCACCGGTTAGGACACCACCAGCAGCAAATGTGGAGGTATCGTCGCAAGGCCAAAGCAGTCAGGGAATCACAAGGTTCTTGGTAGGAAACACTGTAGGTAGGTCAACATCAAGAATACCATCACCAACCCTCTCTCAATCTGCCATGTCCACTACCACCCCCGCTAGTTCCACCATATGCAGCTCTCCAGTCCAGCTCACCCTACAAGAGACTCTCGTTAGGAAAAGAAAGTACTCATCCTGTCATCCACGGCCACATTGCTAGACTAATCTCGTTAGAGGTGATGCCCTACCGGTTGGTTGAAAGTGAAGCTTTCAAAGCCCTGATGGCCTACGAAGTACCACGCTATGACCTACCCAGTCGACACTTCTTTGCGAGAAAAGCCATCCCAGCCCTACACCAGCATGTCAAAGACTGCATTGTCCATGCACTGAGGCAATTAGTCAGTAGAAAGGTGCACCTCACAACAGATGCATGGACCAGTAGGCATGGCCAGGGACGTTATGTTTCCATCACGGCGCACTGGGTTAATGTGGTGGATGCAGGGTCCACAGGGGACAGCCATAGTGGGACAGTTCTGCCTAGCCCACGGTCTAGGAAACAGTTGGCAGTAGGCGTTCGCCACCCCTCCTCCTCCTCCAGAAGTGAATGCTCATCCACAGAGCGCAGTCACATGACTACTCCATCCGCAGCTGCCAGTGTTGCACACGAGGTGTCCCTTTATCAAACAGCTAGTGGTAAGCGTCAGCAGGCTGTGCTACAAATGAAGTGTTTGGGAGACAACAGACACACTGCGGAAGTACTGGCTGAGTACTTGCAGCAAGAAACTCAGGCATGGCTGGGCAGTGTACATCTTGAGGCAGGCAAGGTAGTCAGTGATAACGGAAGGAATTTTATGGCTGCCATAGCTCTTTCAGAACTGAAACACATACCTTGCCTGGCTCACACCTTGAACCTGGTGGTGCAGTGCTTCCTGAAAAATTATCCGGAGTTACCAGCCCTGCTCCTGAAGGGGCGAAGACTTTGCTCACACATCCGCTGGTTGCCCGTACACTCCATCTGTATGCTGGACCATCAGCGATCGCTGAATCTTCCCCAGCACCGTCTAATAATCGACGTTGCAACAAGGTGGAACTCCACACTGCACATGCTTCAGAGGCTGTGCGAACAGAGGCGTGCTGTCATTTATTTGTGGGAGGATACACATACACGGGCAGGCAGTTGGATGGCAGACATGGAGTTGTCTGGTGTGCAGTGGTCGAAGCTACAAGACCTCTGTCAAGTCCTTCAGTGTTTTGAGGAATGCACATGGCTGGTAAGTGCAGATGATGCCATCATAAGCATGAGCATCCCACTAATGCGTCTGCTGATGCAAAGTTTGACGCACATTAAGGAGCAGGCGTCTGCAGCCGAGGAGGAGGGAAGCCTTGATGACAGTCAGCCATTGTCTGCTCAGGGAACTCTCCTGGACGAGGTGGCGGATGAAGAGGAGGAGGAGGAGGATGATGGGGATGAATATTTATGGGACGAGGATGCTTCTCAGGGGGCAATAGAAACTGGTGGCGTTGCAAGGTCAGGTACAGGGTTTTTGCGGGCCACAAGTGATGTTGATTTGCAAGAAAGTGCTCCTCTATCCAGCACAAGCAGTGAATTGACACCTGGAACATTGGCCCACATGGCTGAGTTTGCCTTTCGTATCCTAAAAAGGGACCCCCGCATTATCAAAATGATGGCCGATGACGATTACTGGTTGGCCTGCCCCCTGGATCCACGGTATAAAGGACAATTACAAAATATCATGCCACATGAGAACCTTGAGCAAATATTGGCTACCAAAGAAGCAACTCTTGTAAATCGTTTGGTTCAGGCATACAGCGGTGGTGATCGTTCTCACACGAGCTGTAGGGGGCAACATGGCAGAGGTGGTAGAGGTGCACAAATCTGAAGTGGCGTTGGACAGAGGGGTTTTATGACCAGGTTGTAGAGTGATTTCGCTATGACCGCAGACACGACAGTGTCCAGTATGGTTACGAACTATTTTTCCTACCTTGATGTTCTCCCTCACAGGTTATTCCGCTTTGATTACTGGGCTTCTAAAATAGACACCTGGCCTGAATTGGAAGAATATGCATTACAGGATCTCGCTTGCCCAGCTAGTGTGCTATCAGCAAGAGACTTCAGTGCTGCTGGTTCAATACTGACCGAAAAAAGGACACGTCTGGCTACCAGAAATGTTGATGATCTAACCCTCATTAAAATGAACCAATCATGGATTTCGAATTATTTTGCCCCACCTTCCCCTGCTGACACGTAGCTTGCCTGAAAAATGTCTTGCTGTCGGCCTCCTCTTACTGACTGCTCCAATTCCTCCATTTAGAGCTGCTGAATGTCCACCATAGGCCATTTTGATACCTCCCTAAATGGTCTGACTCCGCCCACAGGGCCGTTGTCACCACTTGGCGCAAGCACCTGTGCGAGTGCCGTTTGCCTGGACAGATGGGTGTGCCCACTCTTGGGCGACGGCACTGGCACAGGGTCCCTCATAGTACAATGAAGTGTCTCTGATGGTGGTGGTGCACAACCAATGTAAGACACACCGTCGTAATATGAGGGGCCCTGTGCCAGTACCGCCGCCCACGAGAGAGTGTTCCCCTCCATCTCGAACAGTGCTCTACCACTTGCAATACTTACCTCTCCCTGCTCCACCACTGTGTAGTCTGTGCTTTTAAATTCTTCAATGGCACTGCCAATACAAATTTGTTGAAATGATTGATGATAGTAAACATATACAGGGGCCCTGGCCTCCATTTAGACCAGTTAATACTTTGCGCCAACTACCACTGTCTGCTACTCAGCAGAGGAGCCCACCCCTGTACCTAGCTATGCCACCTGTTTATTTATGAACAATTTTTTGGCAGACATTTAGCCCACTTTATTATTTGGGCCTAGTAACTGTGTCAGCCTTTCATTACAGTTGTCCTCAGCTGAACAAAGCTATGCTGCCTGTGTACTCCTGTTACCAATTTTGAACTGCTTTTAGCCTACTTTTTTATTTTGGGCCTATATCTGTGTTTCCTCCTCATCCTGCCCATTGCCCAGCCACTGCTAGATGAGTCTGCTGGTACATTGACCCAGACCACTACATTCCCCTTGCACTCTACACAGCCAGAATCTGACACTGCTGAAAGTCAGGTTCCCCTTCCCGTATACTATACCACCTGACACAGGGACAAAGAGGAAGGTGCAGATGAAAGTGCAAGTTCCTTTATCAGGTGGGGGGGCATACTCGTTGGCACTGGCACAGGGCCCCTCATAGTACGTAAAAGTGTCTCTGGCAGTGGGAGGCGCCGTCCGCCGTCAAACACACCGCTTTACTATGAGGGGCCCTGTGCCAGTGTCAACTAGTGGGCCCCCCCTGCTTGCTCTGGATCACAGCACTTGCAAAGCTGAAATACTTACTTCTCCCTGCTCCACCGCCGTGACGTATTCCACGTTTCCTGGGCCCACAAAAATATTGAGCCAGCCGTACCCCCCCACAACTTTAGCCAAATTACCCCCTGTTTTCAATGCCTAACTATTATTATAAAGTAAATTAAGACTGACAAGCTTCAGCAATACGAATTTATGTTTTTGGCATTAAAATGGTCACTGTAGGTGTTTTCCTGTCCTCCACTCACTGCCGACTTTGATTCCCCATTGACTTGCATTGGGTTTCGTGTTTTGGTCGGCCTCCGACTTTTCAAAATAATCGGCGGATTTCAACCGACCCGGGTCGACTTTTGACGAAGTCGGGTTTCACGAAACCCGACTCGATCCTAAAAAAGTAAAAGTCGCTCAACTCTACTCCTGTGTTCTCTATGAACTGACATGTCTGCAGATGACTTATCTCCGGGAGAGCAATGCGATCTGCCCGATTTACATCTCCCCTTACCATCAGTCTGTAGGTGCCTCCTTACACATTAGACAACTGGTCAAACCCATGAATATCAGTGGGCAGACATTAGTCTTTGTATGAGGACCTTAAGTTCATTTTTACTAGAATAACAGATTTCCCATTCTGATTTTTGCATCAAAAACCGTGGATGAATAAGGTAGTGTGGCACCCCTGGAGGTTGGGTACCACAGTGATGCTGTCTTCCTCCCGGAGAGGGTTGTGCCATGCCTGGAGACAAATGGGATCCCTTTGGCAGGTAAATCTAACACACAACATATTCTAACTCCAGACCAGAAGGGGGAGCTCAAAACCCTGTTTTAGAAGAACTTCCCTGATATCCATCCTGGTCTGGAGGAGGAGTTAGTTCAGTCTGGAGCAGACAGTGAAGGGAGAGGAGTGATTAGGAGCTCAGGGAGGCTGCGATTGGGCCTCCTGTGAGCCATAGCGCAGAAGCGGGGCATCAGGAGCCTGAGATTATTGATAACTGCAAGGTCCACAGTAGAACCGGAGGGCATAGGTGTTGTGAATTCCGCTCTTGGGCTCCCTCCGGTGGTTGTAAGTGGCACTTTTGTGAGTTCTGCTCTTGGGCTCCCTCCGGTGGTTTTAAGTGGTATGGCTGCTCCTTGGATCTAGCAGTCTGCAGCTGCTTCCACTGATTGTCTTTCTGCTCGGCTATTTATGCCTGGCTCTCTCTTCAGCCAGTGCCACTTGTCAATGGTTCCTGGTTGGATTCACATCTCTCTTGGATTTCCCTGATATCCTGACCAGTTCAGCAAAGTTAAGTCCTTGCTTGCTCTTTTCTCTCCATGGGTTGTGGACATATTCGTTCTGTGCTTTCTATGTTTTTGTCCAGCTTGTTAGTATGAATTAATTCAGTTAAGCTAGAAGCTCTGGGAAGCAGATTTACCCTCCACACCTTTAGTCAGGTGTGGAGATTTTTGTAAACTCTGTGTGGATTTTTGTAGTTTTTAATAGTGACCGCACAGTATTCTTTCCTGTCCTATCTATTTAGCTAGACTGGCCTCCTGTGCTGCATCCTGGTTTCATTCTGTGTATGTCTTTTCCCTCTCCACTCACAGTCATTACTTGTGGGGGGCTATCTATCCTTTGGGGATTTTCTCTGAGGCAAGATAGTTTTCCTGTTTCTATCTTTAGGGGTAGTTAGTTCTCAGGCTGTGATGAGGTGCCTAGGGAGTGATAGGAGCATCCCACAGCTACTTCTAGTGTTGTGTTGAGCTTAGGGACTGCGGTCAGTACAGGTACCACCTCCTTCAGAGCTCGTCCCATGTTGCTCCTAAACCACCAGTTCGTAACACATAGGACTGTATGTTAATTGCCCATACCATACCTGAGGTACAGCAGCAGTTAGAGCCTGGAGTCACCCTGTCAGAGACCCCTAAGAGAACAGCTCAAGCTGTCTGCTGTGCAGGTACTGTCTCAGGACAGGAGAGAGAAAGGGTTACCTTGCCAGCGAACTACAGGTAGCAAGGGACCAGAAAACCAGCACATAGAGGAAGGCTCACAACCTGACCTGCCAAGGGAGATTACTACTTGTTTTCAGGCTGCCTGGACTCCTTTTTACACCTGTTGCCAGTACCCTGGACTGAGGCCTGTTACCATCAATAAACCAGGTAAAGACTGAAACTCTGTGTCATCCGTTATTTACCGGCAACTCACCATCCTTGCCAAACACCTTGGGAGCCCTGGGGACCCCACTTTACCTGTAGGAAGCGTCACCATCTTGCTGCAACAACATCACCCCAGAGGACCCCTTTAAGCAGCGTTGGTCCCTTTGATCGCGAGCCACAGGTGGCGTCATGAATAAACTTTATTACCAAATTCCCTTTAAAGACTTTTCCCCTTTTATGTGAGTGCCCAGGGCCACGGACCGGGTCGCAGCCACAGCAACATCAGTTTAAGTGTAACCCGAACCAGTACCAAGTATCCCCTTTGCCCTGGTGGGCGACTCAGTAGCATCAAAGTGGATGAGATTTAAGCAAGTCTTATTCACATGCTACAAATATTGACCACACAAAAAATTACCTGTTGTATGCGTACATTTTCAAAAGCTAAAAGCAGTTTACCACATAATGTCACAATCAGGGCCAGACTGGCCATCGGACACTTCAGGCAAATGCCAGAAGGGCCAGTGCCAGAAGTGGGCCGCTTGATCCGTGCACTCTGTGCCGCTGTCAGCGCTAGCGCCGACTCACCCCCCCACCAGCGCCACCACATTCAACTATACTGGCGTCTGTGACGCCGATACAGTTGAATGCAATGATGGAGGAGTGTTGTGAATTCTGTGGCAGAGCTCCCTCCTGTGGTCACAAGTGGTACTTCGGCTGATTCTCTCTGTGAGCTTCCGTTGGTGGAGGAAAGTGGTACTGCGGCTTCTGAGTTTCCTTCCTCAGGTGATGTGGTGAAGTCGTTAGGTGCTGCTCTATTTAACTCCACCTAGTGCTTTGATCCTGGCCTCCAGTCAATGTTCTAGTATTGGACCTGTTTCCTCCTGGATCGTTCCTGTGGCCTGCTGCTCTGCATAGCTAAGTTCCGCTTTTGCTTTTTGTTTGCTGTTTTTTCTGTACAGCTTGTCTATTTGTTTTTTCCTGCTTGCTGGAAGCCCTGGGACGCAGAGGATGTACCTCCGTGCCGTTAGTTCGGTACGGAGGGTCTTTTTGCCCCCTTTGCGTGGTATTTGTAGGGTTTTGTGTTGACCGCAAAGTTACCTTTCCTATCCTCGCTCTGTTAAGAAAGTCGGGCCTCACTTTGCTAAATCTATTTCATCTCTACATTTGTCTTTTCATCTTAACTCACAGTCATAATATGTGGGGGCTGCCTTTTCCTTTGGGGTATTTCTCTGAGGCAAGGTAGGCTTATTTTCTATCTTCAGGCTAGCTAGTTTCTCAGGCTGTGCCGAGTTGCATAGGGAGCATTAGGCGCAATCCACGGCTGCCTCTAGTGTTGTTGGAGAGGATTAGGGATTGCGGTCAGCAGAGTTCCCACGTCTCAGAGCTCGTTCTATGTTTTTGGGTTATTGTCAGGTCACTGTATGTGCTCTGACCTCTATGTCCATTGTGGTACTGAATTATCTTATCATAACAGTACTGGAGGCCGAAAGTACTAATGATTCTCAATAGAGGGAAAAAAGAAGTTCTGAGACCATTTTTTTTTCTCTGCACTGTGTTTTGCCTTTTTTTTCCCCTAGACATTTGGGTGGTTCAGGACACAGGTGTAGCGATGGACATTAAAGGTCTGTCTTCATGTGTGGATCAGCTCACGGCAAGAGTACAAAATATTCAAGACTTTGTGGTTCAGAATTCTATGTTAGAACCGAGAATTCCTATTCCTGATTTGTTTTTTGGAGATAGAACTACATTTCTAAGTTTCAAAAATAATTGTAAACTATTTCTGGCTTTGAAACCTCGCTCCTCTGGTGACCCAGTTCAACAAGTTAGGATCATTATTTCTTTTTTATGTGGCGACCCTCAGGACTGGGCATTTTCTCTTGCGTCAGGAGATCCTGCATTAAGTAATATCGATGCGTTTTTCCTGGCGCTCGGATTGCTGTACGATGAACCTAATTCATTGGATCAGGCAGAGAAAAATTTGCTGGCTCTGTGTCAGGGTCAGGATGAGATAGAGGTATATTGTCAGAAATTTAGAAAGTGGTCCATACTCACTCAATGGAATGAAGGTGCGCTTGCAGCTATTTTCAGAAAAGGTCTCTCTGAGGCCCTTAAGGATGTCATGGTGGGATTTCCTATGCCTGCTGGTCTGAATGAGTCTATGTCTTTGGCCATTCAGATCGGTCGACGCTTGCGTGAGCGTAAATCTGTGCACCATTTGGCGGTATTACCTGAGCTTAAACCTGAGCCTATGCAGTGCGATAGGACTTTGACCAGAGTTGAACGGCAAGAACACAGACGTCTGAATGGGCTGTGTTTCTACTGTGGTGATTCCACTCATGCTATCTCTGATTGTCCTAAGCGCACTAAGCGGTTCGCTACGTCTGCCACCATTGGTACGGTACAGTCAAAATTTCTTCTGTCCGTTACCTTGATCTGCTCTTTGTCATCATATTCTGTCATGGCATTTGTGGATTCAGGCGCTGCCCTGAATTTGATGGACTTGGAGTATGCTAGGTGTTGTGGGTTTTTCTTGGAGCCCTTACAGTGTCCTATTCCATTGAGAGGAATTGATGCTACGCCTTTGGCCAAGAATAAGCCTCAGTACTGGACCCAGCTGACCATGTGCATGGCTCCTGCACATCAGGAGGTTATTCGCTTTCTGGTGTTGCATAATCTGCATGATGTGGTCGTGTTGGGGTTGCCATGGCTACAGGTCCATAATCCAGTATTAGATTGGAAATCCATGTCTGTGTCCAGCTGGGGTTGTCAGGGGGTACATGGTGATGTCCCATTTCTGACTATTTCGTCATCCACCCCTTCTGAGGTTCCAGAGTTCTTGTCTGATTACCGGGATGTATTTGATGAGCCCAAGTCCGATACCCTACCTCCGCATAGGGATTGTGATTGTGCTATCAATTTGATTCCTGGTAGTAAATTCCCAAAAGGTCGACTGTTTAATTTATCTGTGCCTGAGCACGCCGCTATGCGGAGTTATGTGAAGGAGTCCTTGGAGAAGGGGCATATTCGCCCGTCATCGTCGCCATTAGGAGCAGGGTTCTTTTTTGTAGCCAAGAAGGATGGTTCACTGAGACCTTGTATAGATTACCGCCTTCTAAATAAGATCACGGTTAAATTTCAGTACCCCTTGCCGTTGTTATCTGATTTGTTTGCTCGGATTAAGGGGGCTAGTTGGTTCACCAAGATAGATCTTCGTGGTGCGTATAATCTTGTGCGTATTAAGCGAGGCAATGAATGGAAAACTGCATTTAATACGCCCGAGGGCCATTTTGAGTATCTAGTAATGCCATTCGGACTTGCCAATGCTCCATCAGTGTTTCAGTCCTTTATGCATGACATCTTCCGAGAGTACCTGGATAAATTCCTGATTGTGTACTTGGATGACATTTTGATCTTCTCGGATGATTGGGAGTCTCATGTGAAGCAGGTCAGAACGGTGTTTCAGGTCCTGCGTGCTAATTCTTTGTTTGTGAACGGATCAAAGTGTCTCTTTGGTGTTCAGAAGGTTTCATTTTTGGGGTTCATCTTTTCCCCTTCTACTATCGAGATGGACCCTGTTAAGGTCCAAGCCATCCGTGATTGGACTCAGCCGACATCTCTGAAAAGTCTGCAAAAGTTCCTGGGCTTTGCTAATTTTTATCGTCGCTTCATCTGCAATTTTTCTAGTATTGCTAAACCATTGACCGATTTGACCAAGAAGGGTGCTGATGTGGTCAATTGGTCTTCTGCTGCTGTGGAAGCTTTTCAAGAGTTGAAGCGTCGTTTTTCTTCTGCCCCTGTGTTGTGTCAACCAGATGTTTCGCTTCCGTTCCAGTCGAGGTTGATGCTTCTGAGATTGGAGCAGGGGCTGTTTTGTCGCAGAGAAGTTCTGATTGCTCGGTGATGAAACCATGCGCCTTCTTTTCCAGGAAGTTTTCGCCTGCTGAGCGAAATTATGATGTGGGCAATCGAGAGTTGCTGGCCATGAAGTGGGCATTCGAGGAGTGGCGTCATTGGCTTGAAGGAGCTAAGCATCGCGTGGTGGTCTTGACTGATCATAAGAACTTGACTTATCTCGAGTCTGCCAAGCGGTTGAATCCTAGACAGGCTCGTTGGTTGCTGTTTTTTGCCCGTTTTGACTTTGTGATTTCGTACCTTCCGGGCTCTAAAAATGTGAAGGCGGATGCTCTGTCTAGGAGTTTTGTGCCCGACTCTCCGGGTTTATCTGAGTCGGCGGGTATCCTCAAAGAGGGAGTAATTGTGTCTGCCATCTCCCCTGATTTGCGGTGGGTGCTGCAAAAATTTCAGGCTAATAAACCTGATCGTTGCCCAGCAGAGAAACTGTTTGTCCCTGATAGGTGGACGAATAAAGTTATCTCTGAGGTTCATTGTTCAGTGTTGGCTGGTCATCCTGGAATCTTTGGTACCAGAGAGTTAGTGGCTAGATCCTTTTGGTGGCCGTCTCTGTCGCGGGATGTGCGTACTTTTGTGCAGTCCTGTGGGATTTGTGCTCGGGCTAAGCCCTGCTGTTCTCGTGCCAGTGGGTTGCTTTTGCCCTTTCCGGTCCCGAAGAGGCCTTGGACACATATCTCTATGGATTTTATTTCAGATCTTCCCGTCTCTCAAAAGATGTCAGTCATTTGGGTGGTCTGTGATCGCTTCTCTAAGATGGTCCATTTGGTACCCTTGTCTAAATTACCTTCCTCCTCTGATTTGGTGCCATTGTTCTTCCAGCATGTGGTTCGTTTGCATGGCATTCCAGAGAATATCGTGTCTGACAGAGGTTCCCAGTTTGTTTCGAGGTTTTGGCGAGCCTTTTGTGGTAGGATGGGCATTGACTTGTCTTTTTCCTCGGCTTTCCATCCTCAGACTAATGGCCAGACCGAACGAACCAATCAGACCTTGGAAACATATCTGAGATGCTTTGTTTCTGCTGATCAGGATGACTGGGTGTCCTTTTTGCCTTTGGCTGAGTTCGCCCTTAATAATCGGGCCAGCTCGGCTACCTTGGTTTCGCCGTTTTTCTGCAACTCTGGGTTCCATCCTCGTTTCTCTTCATGGCAGGTTGAGTCTTCGGACTGTCCTGGTGTGGATACTGTGGTGGACAGGTTGCAGCAGATTTGGACTCATGTATTGGACAATTTGACCTTGTCCCAGGAGAAGGCTCAACGTTTCGCTAATCGCAGACGCTGTGTGGGTCCCCGACTTCGTGTTGGGGATTTGGTTTGGTTATCTTCTCGTCATATTCCTATGAAGGTTTCCTCTCCTAAGTTTAAACCTTGTTTCATTGGTCCGTATAGGATTTCTGAGGTTCTTAATCCTGTGTCTTTTCGTCTGACCCTTCCAGATTCTTTTTCCATACATAACGTATTCCATAGGTCATTGTTGCGGAGATACGTGGCACCTATGGTTCCATCTGTTGATCCTCCTGCCCCAGCTTTGGTGGAGGGGGAGTTGGAGTATATTGTGGAGAAGATTTTGGATTCTCGTGTTTCAAGACGGAAACTCCAGTATCTGGTTAAGTGGAAGGGTTATGCTCAGGAAGATAATTCCTGGGTCTTTGCCTCTGATGTCCATGCTCCCGATCTTGTTTGTGCCTTTCATATGGCTCATCCTGGTCGTCCTGGGGGCTCTGGTGAGGGTTCGGTGACCCCTCCTCAAGGGGGGGGTACTGTTGTGAATTCTGTGGCAGAGCTCCCTCCTGTGGTCACAAGTGGTACTTCGGCTGATTCTCTCTGTGAGCTTCCGTTGGTGGAGGAAAGTGGTACTGCGGCTTCTGAGTTTCCTTCCTCAGGTGATGTGGTGAAGTCGTTAGGTGCTGCTCTATTTAACTCCACCTAGTGCTTTGATCCTGGCCTCCAGTCAATGTTCTAGTATTGGACCTGTTTCCTCCTGGATTGTTCCTGTGGCCTGCTGCTCTGCATAGCTAAGTTCCGCTTTTGCTTTTTGTTTGCTGTTTTTCTGTACAGCTTGTCTATTTGTTTTTTCCTGCTTGCTGGAAGCTCTGGTACGCAGAGGGTGTACCTCCGTGCCGTTAGTTCGGTACGGAGGGTCTTTTTGCCCCCTTTGCGTGGTTTTTGTAGGGTTTTGTGTTGACCGCAAAGTTACCTTTCCTATCCTCGCTCTGTTCAGAAAGTCGGGCCTCACTTTGCTAAATCTATTTCATCTCTACATTTGTCTTTTCATGTTAACTCACAGTCATTATATGTGGGGGCTGCCTTTTCCTTTGGGGTATTTCTCTGAGGCAAGGTAGGCTTATTTTCTATCTTCAGGCTAGCTAGTTTCTCAGGCTGTGCCGAGTTGCATAGGGAGCGTTAGGCGCAATCCACGGCTGCCTCTAGTGTTGTTGGAGAGGATTAGGGATTGCGGTCAGCAGAGTTCCCACGTCTCAGAGCTCGTTCTATGTTTTTGGGTTATTGTCAGGTCACTGTATGTGCTCTGACCTCTATGTCCATTGTGGTACTGAATTATCTTATCATAACAGAGGAGAGAGCGTCTGCTGACACTCCCTCTCCCATCATTCCCTGCTCTGCCTCTGACAGTGCGGGTGCGTGATGACGTCATATCATCGCGTACCTGCTGTGTGCCGGGCAGACTGCGACCACTGAGACCAGAGCCAGGAGCAGCACGGGGTAAAAGGAGAGATGAGGATTGTATGTTTTTTTTTTTTTAATATATCAATGAGTGATAACTGGATTGTGGGCTATTGGGGGGGCCCTGGGGGGCCCTGCATTACATTCTATGGGGGGCTGTATTACATTCTATGGGGGGGGGGTTGTATTACATTCTATGGGGGGCTGTATTACATTCTATGGGGGGCTGTATTACGTTCTATGGGGGGCTGTATTACATTCTATGGGGGGGCTGTATTACATTCTATGGGGGGTTATACTATATTCTATGGGGGGCTGTATTACATTCTATGGGGGGCTGTATTATATTTTATGGTGGGTTGTATTACATTCTATGGGGGGCTGAATTACATTCTATGGGGGGCTGTATTACATTCTATGGGAAGTTGTATTATATTCTGTGGGGGACTGTATTATATTCTATGAGGGACAATTGCATCATACTCTTTTATGGGGCTACATTATATTCTATGAAGAGGTAGGCTGTATTATATTCTATATTAAATGTATTCTATGTATTAAATTTATTATATTCTATGAAGGGTGATTGTGGAGCGCCCCCAGACACAGGGCCACGAGTTCTCGGTACCGGGCCTCTCTAGTTCGGTTCTGAGGCTGTCACGGTGGCTAGACCCGATCCGCGACCCTGCTAAGGGGCGTCCAATAAAGGTGGTACAGTCTGTTAGGGATTCGTGACGCCACCTGTGGTGTTCAGTCAGGGTGACCGATGCTGCTGTGGGGTCCGCTGGGGTGATGGAATGGCAGCTGGATGGTATACCTTCCCACAGGTGAAGTATGTCAACAGGGCTTCCCAGTAAGGTAGATGGTGATGGTGTGAGGTGCAGTCAATAACAAGGACACATGGTTGCAGTCTCTTTACCTCTTTACTGAAGACTTCAGGATCCTCAATCCAGAGCAGGGCTATCTGAGACCGGCCGGTCCGATGGGCACATCCAGAGTTCCCTTTGCAGGTGTAAATCAGTGCCTACCACTAGCACCTGTGTGTTGTAGTGCTACCCTGCTGAGCATTCGGAATAGTCCTCACAACTGCTGTTCTCATTCGTTCGTTCTTTCTAATTCTCTCTCGCTTGTTCCAGATGTTACTAGTTTCTCGTCCCCCAGGTATGTTATGGTTAGGACGCACCCGTATGATGGGAAGGCTCGGAGCTCTTCCGGGACCCTAGAGACGCCCCTCTCCATGCGTTGCCCCCTATGTCTTCATAGGAAATTTAAGGTAGACAGCCAACCTATAATTAACTGTCCTGCGGAGTTCGAAGTAAGGCCTAGAGTCAGTTACTCCTGCGGTGTTCCGGCCACCGGCTACGCGCCTCAGTAGGATGTTGCCTCGGTCTCATGGCACGACTCCTACTGGCTCTCCTTTGTGCTTGATCTCGTTTCTCACTGTTCCACAATATCCTTCCCTTCGTGTCACTTTCTTAAGATACCGCCGTGGGGTGTGCAGGCGCAGTTCCGTAATGTTCTGCCCTGTTCGCTAGGCACCTGCCAGGTTCCCACGCCCGACAGGGACCCCCCTGTGTTTTCTCCCTGCAACACCCACTGCCACGGGATGTTGCCTGAATCCAACCCAGTCAGCTTCTGACTAACTTCCTATTCAACCCCTAGTTTTACCAGTGTGAGGAGTGGCCCAATAAATAAAGCCTTTTTCTCCCCCTAGTGGCCGGAGTGTGAAGTGTAATGTGTGCTTGGTGATACCTGGTCAGTAGAATTCCTTCAGTGCCATCAGACGTACCATCACTCCCCTTAGTGGCAGAGTGTCATACTGCAACGACCAGATCTCTGGGGCACTGCACTCCCCCCTGATAAATCCAGTACTCCTGGACTGGGAAGAAGAACAACAATACATTTCAGCAAAAGACATACAAAATTTTTGAAATGTTGTAAATAGAACAATGCTTCCCTTTATGGGAGGTGAGGACACTTGAACGTTACAAACAAAACAAGGATTACATATTTTTAAATAACATTATGACTATAAATAACTCCTAGTACCCTGCCTGGTATTCTACTAAGTGCAAATTCTGAACAATAATTTAACTTTTCCTTTAAGGGCGTATAAGCTGAACCCACTAAAGGCCTACTATAAAATACTATAAAATAACTCAACTTTTCTTTCTAGCTTCACCAATGCAGGACCGCCTAGCTCCTGGGCCGGGCCTACTGTCATTGTCTCTCTTTCAACAACCAACTGTTGTTCTACGGTTCTCAGGAGGATTCTCTCTCTAATCCCTATGGGTTCACTTTCAATCTTTCCTGTCCTCAATCTCTATTAACATTATCAAACTTTTCTAAATCTCGAAATTATCAACATTTCAACTTTTCTTAAGGTAACATGTGAACATTCCCTTTAAGAGGGAACCAAGTCTCTATGAGGTAGTGCAGATTCTCTCTGTCTGCAAGTCCAATGAAACCAAGACCTTCTGCGTCATGTCCAAAAACGATCTCTTCGCAAAGTCTTCTTTCTTTTGTAAAACCAGTAGGGGGCACCTTTAAGAAGGTGCAAACTATGTACAAAACAGTTTTGGAATCATTCACTGTTCATGATCCGGCAGTCTTTGGAAACAATGATAACTTGTGCAAAAAGGAAATAGAAAGAGAAATGTAAAACAGTAGGGATCCCGGGTCAACAAAGGGATCCCTATAAGAAATAACCCTGGACGGGTTTAAAGCAGCAAAAGCAGGAAACAGTTAACTATTTACATACTCGGTTCCTCGAGGTTTATTTCTGCTCTGGTGGCCTCTGCCAGGGCCTAACCGGGCAGGCAGACCTCGGGGGTCTGGGAAGCCTTAAATCACGGTCTATTTCTGGCAGTGCGGGAGTCCAGTGAACGATCCGTGGAACAGCAGCAGCAGCTGCCGCTGCTTCGGCCAATTCTTCCTCCAAAGACTTGGCAGCAACCAGGACGGAGGTTGTTATGATACGGTGGTCTAGGAGCAACATGG
Source organism: Ranitomeya imitator (assembly GCF_032444005.1). Lineage (NCBI taxonomy): Eukaryota > Metazoa > Chordata > Amphibia > Anura > Dendrobatidae > Ranitomeya > Ranitomeya imitator. Next base: position 377,948,522 of record NC_091284.1, on the reverse strand, counting down.
AACGAGCTCTGAAGGAAGTGGTAACTGTACTGACCGCAGTCCCTAAGCTCAACACAAACTAGAAGTAGCCGTGGAATGCTCCTAACTCTCCCTAGGCATCTTGTCACAGCCTAAGAGCTAACTACCCCTAAAGATAGAAACAGGAAAGCTATCTTGCCTCAGAGAAAATCCCCAAAGGATAGATTAGGCCCCCACAAATAATGATTGTGAGTGGAGAGGGAAAAGACATACACAGAATGAAACCACGATGAGCACAGGAGGCCAGTCTAGCTAAATAGATAGGGCAGGATGGAATACTGTGCGGTCAGTATAAAACACTACAAAAATCCACGCAGAGTTTACAAAAAATCTCCACACCTGACTAAAGGTGTGGAGGGCAAATCTGCCTCCCAGAGCTTCCAGCAAGACAGAATTAATTCACACTGATAAGCTGGACAAACATAGAAAGCACAGAATGGATAAGTCCACAATCTATGGACAGAAAAGAGCAAGCAAAAACTTAGCTTTGCTGAACTGGTCAGGATAACAGGGAACTCAAAAGAGATGTGAATCCAACCAGGAACCATTTACAAGTGGCACTTGCTGAAGAAAGAGCCAGGCCTAAATAGTAGAGCAGAAGAGACGATAAGTGGAGGCAGCTGATGACAGCTAATTCCAAGGAGCAGCCATACCACTAGAAACCACAAGAGGGAGCCCAAGAGCAGAACTCACAAAAGTGCCACTTACAACCACCGGAGGGAGCCCAAGAGCGGAATTCACAATAGGAGGTACAGCGCTGGATATCCCGAGCCCACCAGCCGTGGCCCTTCTGGTATCTGCGGTAGCTTACCGCATCCCCCAGCAGCAGGACTGGGCCCTTACTGTCACCCCGCAGGCCAGCCTCCACCACCTCCCGGGTGATATGGACCCTTATTGTTGATCCTATTTCCTGGACAAAGCCTCTTCCTCCCTGGGGCTGGTAAACGATCACCACTCCCCATTTCGGCAATGACCCATCCAGCAGCTCACCGCGGGCCTCCCGTTCCACGTCCCTGGAATACTCAGCTATGAGGTGCTTCCGATAATCCCCCCAGGGGAAGGAGCTCATGTCCCCATGACACACAAGCGAGGATAAAGGTTGCTCTGGATGGGCAGTGTGGAGGTTGGATCCGAAATGTCAGTCTGGACCTGGTCAACCTTTATCCTCGCTTGCCTACTCTGGCGCCATGGGGGTGACTCAGTATATGCTCCAGGTACAGCATGTTTTTAATGTGGTCTTGCATTTAGTTCATTTAGGAGGCCTTTATGGCACAGCGAATATAAAATACGTAGTGTAGGACTGCCCCAATATGAGATTGCCGTGAAGAGGCGGGGTGGCTCAAAGAATTGATCAATTGTTTGCTAAATGTCTCATTTTGAAAATACAGTTAGAAATTAATATGTGCATTTGCACTTTATGTATTGCGTCTTAACCTTAGGCTGCGCTGACTTCTCCCTTTTTTTGCTCTGCTAAGGAGCGTCCAATAAAGGTGGTACAGTCTGTCAGGGATTCGTGACACCACCTGTGGTGTTCGGTCAGGGTGACCGACGCTGCTGTGGGGTCCGCTGGGGTGATGGAATGGCAGCAGGATGGTATACCTTCCCACAGGTGAGGTATGTCCCCAGGGCTTCCCAGTAAGGTAGATGGTGATGGTGTGAGGTGCAGTCAATAACGAGGACACAAGGTTGCAGTCTCTTTACCTCTTTACTGATGACTTCAGGATCCTCAATCCAGAGCACGCTTAACAGGGCTATCTGAGACCGGCCGGTCCGATGGGCACATCCAGAGTTCCCTGTGCAGGTGGAAATCAGTGCCTACCACTAGCGCCTGTGTGTTGTAGTGCTACCCTGCTGAGCATTCGGAATAGTCCTCACAACTGCTGTTCTCGTTCGTTCGTTCTTTCTAATTCTCTCTTGCTTATTCCAGATGTTACTAGTTTCTTGTCCCCCAGGTATGTTATGATTAGGACGCACCCGTATGACGGGAAGGCTCGGAGCTCTTCCGGGACCCTAGAGTCGCCCCTCTCCACGTGTTGCCCCCTATGTCTTCGTAGGAAATTTAAGGTAGACAGCCAACCTATAATTAACTGTCCTGCGGAGTTTGAAGTAAGGCCTAGAGTCAGTTACTCCCGCGGTGTTCCGGCCACCGGCTACGCGCCTCAGTAGGATGTTGCCTCGGTCTCATGGCACGACCCCTACTGGCTCTCCTTTGTGCTTGATCTCGTTTCTCACTGTTCCACAATATCCTTCCCTTCATGTCACTTTCTTAAGATACCGCCGCGGGGTGTGCAGGCGCAGTTCCGTAACGTTCTGCTCTGTTCGCTAGGCACCTGCCAGGTTCCCACGCCCGACAGGGACCCCCCTGTGTCTTCTCCCTGCAACACCCCCTGCCACGGGATGTTGCCTGAATCCGACCCAGTCAGCTTCTGACTAACTTCCTATCCAACCCCTAGTTTTACCAGTGTGAGGAGTGGCCCAATAAATAAAGCCTTTTTCTCCCCCTAGTGGCCGGAGAGTGAAGTGTAATGTGTGCTAGGTGATACCTGGTCAGTAGAATTCCTTCAGTGCCATCAGACGTACCATCACTCTCCTTAGTGGCAGAGTGTCATACTGCAACAACCAGATCTCTGGGGCGCTGCAATTGCATCATACTCTATGAGGGGGCTACATTATATTCTATGGGGAGCTGCATTATACTGTATGAGGAGGGCTGCATTATATTCTATGGAGGGGCTACATTATATTCTATGGGGGGCTGCATTATGCTCTATGAGAGGGCTACCATATATTATGTATGCAGGAGCTGCATTATACTATATGAGGGGGCTGCAATATATTCTCTGGGGGGTTACATTATCCTTGGGGCTAAAATATATTCTGTGGGGTGGCTGCTTTATACTCTGGGGTGGCATCATCTACTATATCTACTATATAATTGTCTAAGGGTCACTTCCGTCTTTCTGTCTGTCTGTCCTTCTGTCATGGATATTCATTGGTCGCGGCCTCTGTCTGTCATGGAATCCAAGTCGCTGATTGGTCGTGGCAAAACGCCCACAACCATTGCCACGACCAATCAGCGACGGGCGCAGTCCGGCGGCAATATGGCCGCTCCTTCCTCCCCGCAGTCAGTGCCTGCTCCGTACTCCCCTCCAGTCTGCGCTCACACAGGGTTAATAGCAGCACTAATGGACCGCATTATGCCGCGGTGTAACGCACTCCATTAACGCTGCTATTAACCCTGTATTACCAACTTTTTTGCTATTGATGCTGCCTATGCAGCCTTAATAGTAAAAATATCTAATGTTAAAAATAATAATAATAATAATAAAAAAATCATCATGGCAAGGATGGTATGCGACAAAGACCTGCCAAGACGTCACGGTCATGTGACCGCGACTGTTGTGAATTTTGCTCTTGGGCTCCCTCCGGTGGTTGTAAGTGGCACTTTTGTGAGTTCTGCTCTTGGGATCCCTCTTGTGGTTTCTAGTGGTATGGCTGCTCCTTGGAGTTAGCTGTCATCAGCTGCCTCCACTTATCGTCTCTTCTGCTCTGCTATTTAGGCCTGGCTCTTTCTTCAGCCAGTGCCACTTGTAAATGGTTCCTGGTTGGATTCACATCTCTTTTGAGTTCCCTGTTATCCTGACCAGTTCAGCAAAGTTTTTGCTTGCTCTTTTCTGTCCATAGATTGTGGACATATCCATTCTGTGCTTTCTATGTTTGTCCAGCTTATCAGTGTGAATTAATTCTGTCTTGCTGGAAGCTCTGGGAGGCAGATTTGCCCTCCACACCTTTATTCAGGTGTGGAGATTTTTTGTAAACTCTGCGTGGATTTTTGTAGTGTTTTATACTGACCGCACAGTATTACATCCTGTCCTATCTATTTAGCTAGACTGGCCTCCTGTGCTCATCCTGGTTTCATTCTGTGTATGTCTTTTCCCTCTCCACTCACAGTCATTATTTGTGGGGGGTTAATCTATCCTTTGGGGATTTTCTCTGAGGTAAGATAGCTTTCCTGCTTCTTTCTTTAGGGGTAGTTAGCTCTTAGGCTATGACGAGATGCCTAGGGAGAGTTAGGAGCATTCCACGGCTACTTCTAGTGTTGTGTTGAGCTTAGGGACTGCGGTCAGTACAGTTACCACTTCCTTCAGAGCTCGTTCCATGTTGCTCCTAGACCACCATATCATAACACGCGACATCATCACTGCCGGGTGCACCGCACACAAGCGCCAGGACTTCAACGGAGGTAGAGTATATGCTTATTTTTTATTTTAAGTCTGTATACTACATGTCTCTGTGCTGTATACTCCGTCACTATGCAATATACTACGTGGCTGGGCAATATACTATGTGACTGGGCAATATACTACGTGGCTGGGCAATATACTACGTGGCTGGGCAATATACTATGTCACTGTCTCGTTGAGCTGGATATTCTTTTTTTTCTTTTTGGATTCCCCACGCCTTGACACAGCGTTTCCGTGCTCCGAGTGGAACTGTTACTATGGTGAGCTGGATTTTCTTTTTCGTTACTATGTTCTGTCTTCATACATGTTGATACGGTGTGTGATCCAACATACAGCATAAACCACGTCTGTCCTCCAAAATAAGCGGACTGTTCTCTGTAGTCTAACTTGTTTATTGGTAAACAGGTATTATGAATGCGCGGATAAACTATAAGAATACAAATGACATGAATAAGTATTGGGTAAAATAATAGCACAGCTGACACTTTATAACTAACAGAGAAAGCATACAGTATGATGCAACTTGTATATAACTACATACTACTGTGATTTTAGTCACTGATAATAGATTTCCTAAGTACTAGCTGCTATACAGTAAATTACATTCTGTACAATACTAAATTTGAAGAACAGTGGTAACAATCTTACCGGATAAACTTAACCAGGATGGCAAGTAAGTAGATGGTTCCAGCAAAGCACGTGAGCACGTGTGTCCCACGAAGTACACAGAAAGTAATGGAGTTTCCCTGTCCCACCATACCTTGGTACAATCCCACAATGCAACACTCTGATTATTACTAAGACACAGATTATAAATTTAACCATCACTAGATGGTGCTATAACACAACAAACCAAACACTATAGTACTAATCTTAATGTATAATACGAGCCACACTGTCCTTCCTTGAATGGACAGAACACTCAACCGATGCCACCTACAGCTCTTTTTGCGAAAACAGTAAGACAAGTTCCACAACTGGTCTGAGGAATTAAACAAACGAGGGCACGAACAAGCGAGTTCCAAGTTGAGAACCTGTTGAAATGGTGAGATTTGAGGTGATTAGTCTTTAGTCACTGTACGTAGAACGGATACCTGAGGGCGGATTTCCTCATCTGCCTCTGGATCTACCAGTTCAAAGGTGTTTGACCCATCAATGTATGGCGTCGAACGGTCTAAGGATGTAGGGCCAGTAAACCAGGTTGTGTCCTTAAGGTGTCTTGCTTCAACGGATCTGGTTTCGTTGTCCGCAGGATTGTGGTGTGTGGACACATAATGCCACTGCTTAGGGTCGGTGGATCTCCTGATCCTTAGCAGCTGATTGCTGACATAGACACAAAAGCGACAAGTTTCATTGCAAATGTACCCCAGCACTACCTTGCTGTCAGTGTAGAACTCAACTTCTTTGACTTCCAGGTCGATTTCTGTCGAGATAAGCTCAGCTAACTCTACTGCTAGCACAGCTGCACAGAGTTCCAGTCTGGGTACTGTGTGTTCAAGGAGTGGGGCCAGTTTTGTCCGACTTATAAGAAGCCTTACATGGCATTGTTTGTTGATGTCAGTAGTTTTCAAATATGTTACTGCTGCAATTGCTTTGATTGAGGCATCGCAGAAGATACAAAGCCTTTGCATCTTGACTTCTGCTGATGGCACAGAAGCGAATGGTAGTGCCACGTAGAGACTTGACAGGGCTTCTAAAGAGTTCTTCCATCTTACCCACAAGTCTCTTTTCTCGCTGGGAAGCGGATCATCTCAATCGGACGTCTCTTGGGTGAAGTCTCTCAAGATCATTTTACCTTGGATAGTCACGGGGGTTACAAATCCCAGAAGATCGTACAAGCTGTTTACAACGGACAGGGCGCCTCTAAGCATGAAGGGTTTCTCTTCTTCACTGATCTGGAAGGTGAATGCATCCTTTTTCAAATCCCAGAGTAAACCCAGGCTCCGCTGCATGGGAAGGGAGTCCATGCTTAAATCCAAGTCTTTTAAATTGGTTGAGTAATCTTCAGATGGAAAGGCTGACATTAGTTTTTGGCTGATGGAAGCAATTTTGTGCAACCTCAAATTGGACAAAGCGAGCATTTTTTGTGCCCTTTTTAGGAGACTGACTGCCGACTCATCTGTTGGTGTGGATTTCAGGCAGTCATCTATGTAGAAATCCTTTTCTACAAACGATCTTACATCCGATCCATACTTTGCTTCACCATCTCTGGCTGAATGTCTAAAGCCATAGATAGCGACAGCATGGAAGGGGCTGTTCCCGAAGATGTGTACCTTCATACGATATTCCACGATATCCTTGTAGGGGTCATTATCGAGATACCAGAAAAACCTCAAGTAGTTTCTGTGTTCTTCTTTAACAAGGAAGCAGTGAAACATCTGTTGTATGTCGGCCATAAATGCTACTGCATCTTTGTGGAAACGAAGAAGTACTCCCAGAAGTCTGTTATAGAGGTCTGGACAAGACAGAAAGACGTTGTTTAAAAAAACACCTTCGTATCTGGCACTTGAGTCAAATACTACTCTTATCTGACCTGGTTTCTTTGGATGATACACGCCGAAAATAGGTAAGTACCAACATTCCTCGGAATCTTGAAGTACAGGTGCAATTTCCGTGTGACCACTCTGGAATATTCTCTCCATGAAGGTAAAGAAGTGTTCTCTTGTTTCTGGTGTCTTCTGCAGTTTGCGCGTAAGGGAGACAAATCGACTGTAGACGAGTTCTCTGTTGTTGGGTAAGTGTTGCCTCTGTGGTTTGAATGGTAAGGTGCGACCCAACTCTTTGATTCATCTCTTACTATCTCTCGCTCCATGATGTCCAAGAACAGTCTGTCCTCTATGGATGTTGCTACCTGGTTGTCTTCTCTTGTCCCATGGAAAACTGTGCACCCTATATGATCTTGCTCACCGTCGCATGCATGGTCTTCACAGGAAGGATCAGCTAACGGACAAGGTGGAGGGGCTTTGTGTGGCAATTCTTTAATCAGGAAACTGCTCTCGCATGGTTGGAAGAGAAACGGACGTCCATTTTCGTGGGTATTGGTGAGCATGTTGTTGACTGATGTTGGCTTGTGTGCCCCACCCAAACAGACGTCTCCCACAATGACCCATCCTAGGTCATGTCATGGGCATACGGGGCATTTTGTGGGCCATTAATCTGTTCTCTAGTCTTGTGGACCCATAGTATGCCTCTTCCGAGGAGTAAGACGATTGGAGCTCCTTGGTCCAGTTCCGGTATCAGGTGAGCTGTACGTTTCAAGTGGGTATGATCACCTGCTACCTCTGGTGTAGGTATCTCAGACCTGTTGTCGGGAATCTGGTTGCACTCCAGTATTGATGGCAAGGATAAGCAGATTTGACCGTCTATAGACTCTACCTTGAATCCGGTCGCTTTCCTCCCCGCCGTCTTGACAGTACCTGCACATGTCTTCAAGGAGTACGGAGAGCCGGGACCAGCAATGTTGAAGGTGTCGAAGAGAAAAGACTTAGCTAGAGACCTGTTGCTCTGATCATCCAAGATTGCATGTACCTTGATTGCCTTATCCCGTTGGTTCGCTGGGAATACTCTGACAAGACAGATCTTCGAGCAGGATCTTCCTGCTACAAGTTCCTTGCAGATCTCTGTACTTTGAGAAGTGACCACTGGGGTGTCTATGTCAGTGTCCATCTGTTTTTCGGCAGACTCTTCTACTCGCGATGATACCCCTGAGGGTAGTCCAGGGTGTAAGGCCGTGTTGTGCTCCACACTACTACATTCTGTGCATTTCATACTGGTTTCACAGTTCTTGGCGAAGTGTGAGGTCGTCGCACAGCATCTGAAGCATATTTTGTTTTCCTTTAGGAAACTCTTACGGTCTTCTAGAGACTTATTCCTGAAGGCTCTACATTTTAGTAGAGGATGAGGTTTCTTGTGTAGGGGGCAGTGTATGCTGAGATCCTGAGGTTTGTCCTCTTCTGAAGAGGACTTGCCCTGTAAGGAAAACCTGTGGAGGTAACATTAGTTTTGAGGACTGCCACTGGTGTTTTACTGGGTTTTACACCAGAGGCAGTAGTGCCTTGCATAGTGAAATCGAAACTGGGGTCATTTCTAACTTTAGCTTGCTGAGCGACAAAGTCTACAAACACCCTGAAAGGAGGAAATGGTACCTTATGAGCCTGTTTGTAACGGGACCCGTGACTGACCCACTTTCTTGTAAGTTGTAAGGGAGTTTTTGGACAATTGGGTTGACACCACTGGCAGTGTCCAGGAATGCCAACCCTGGTAGGTCCCCTTCTGCCTAAGCAGTCGCTTAGTTCCCTTAGCTTTTGATAACCCTTATTTGCTATCTTGGGGAAATCATCAATTCTTTTATACAAAGCGTTTTCTATAGCTTCTATTGACCCATAACATTCTTCGAGTCTCTCCCACACCATATGAAGTCTTGTGTGTGTGGGTGCTTTATGTTAATGTTCCTGATTCTTTTGGCGTGTTCAGTGGCCGAGTCAGTGCCGACATGAGCTGGTGTGCTGTAGTCATGCGGTGTGTGTGGTGCGTCCTTATACCTGGTAGGAGCTTCTGGCTTAGGAAACTCTGTATACCCGTTCCGAAGCGAAGGGTGTCCCTGTCAGTCTGGGAGGAGGCCGTACCTTCTGTTCTGTAAGACGGTAGTGGTGGTCTATGTCATTTTGCGTTGTACCTTCCTGCTTCCAGTACGGCATTTGGAGGAAAGATGTTATGACCTGGTGGTTAGGAGCACCCGGAATGACCTGATAATTAAACCTCATACAGGACGAGCTCTGGGATGTGGGAGCTCTGCTGACCGCAAGCCCTAATCCTATCACACACACTAGAAATAGCCGTGGAGCGCTCCTGACCAGACCTAGGCGCCTCGTCACAGCCAAGAACTATCTAGCCCTAGAGATAGAAAATAAAGCCTACCTTGCCTCAGAGAAATTCCCCAAAGGTAAAGGTAGCCCCCCACATATATTGACTGTGAGTAAGATGAAAGTCACAAACGCAGAAATGAAACAGGTTTCAGCAAAGGGAGGCCAGACTTACTAAATAGACAGAGGATAGGAAAGGTAACTTTGCGATCAGCACAAAAACCTACAAAGACCACGCAGAGTGTGCAAAAAAAGACCTCCGCACCGACTCACGGTGCGGAGGGGCCACTCTGCATCCCAGAGCTTCCAGCTAGCAAGACACAATCATGAAAACCAGCTGGACAAGAAAACAGAGAACAAAATAAGACTATAAGGAACTTAGCTTCTGCAGGAGAAGGCAGGTCACCAGAGAGATCCAGGAGCGAACTGAACGAATGCAAAAACATTGACAGCTGGCATGGAGTAACGATCTGAGAGGAGTTAAATAGAGCAGCCAACCAAAGGATAAACCACGTCACCTGTGTAAGGGACCTCAGAAGCAGCAGCTTCACTCAAAGCCACCAGAGGGAGCCCATAGACAGAACTCGCCGAAGTACCATTCACGACCACAGGAGGGAGTTCGACAACAGAATTCACAACAGTACCCCCCCCTTGAGGAGGGGTCACCGAACCTTCACCAGAGCCCCCAGGCCGATCAGGATGAGCCAAATGAAAGGCACGAACCAGATCGGCAGCATGAACATCAGAGGCAAAAACCCAGGAATTATCTTCCTGACCATAACCCTTCCACTTGACCAGGTACTGGAGTTTCCGTCTCGAAACACGAGAATCCAAAATCTTCACCACTAGAGTTGAGCGACCTTGACCTTTTTAGAGTCGAGCCGGGTTTCGCGAAACCCGACTATCTCAAAAGTCGGGTCGAGTGAAATCGGCCGATTATGACGTAAAGTCGGGATCGACCGAAACACGAAACCCAATGCAAGTCAATGGGGCAGCATAGTCGGCAGTGAGTGGGGGCCAGGAAAACACCTAGAGTGCCCATTTTAATGTCAAAACCATCCATTCTTCTTAATGAAGCTTGTCAAGCATAATTTACCTTATAATAATTGGAAGGCATTTGAAATTGGGGGTCATTTGGCTAAAGTTGTGGTGGGTAGGGCTGGTTCAAGTAATTAGTGGGCCCAGGAAATCTGGACCACGTCACGGCAGTGGAGCAGGGAGAGGTAAGTATTTCAACTTTGCAAGTGCTGTGAACCTGAGCAAGCAGGGGGGGCCCACTCGTTGGCATTGGCACTGGCACAGGGCCCCTCAAAGTACAGCGGTGTGTTTGCACGACGGGGGCGCCTCCCACCGGCAGCAACACTTTTGCGTACCATGAGAGGCCCTGTGCCAGTGACGTCGCCAACTAGTATTCCTCCCCCCACCTGATGAAGGAACCTGCACTTTCATCTGCACCTTCCTGTTTGTCCCCGTGTAAGGTGGTATGGTATGCGGGAAGGGGGACCTGACTTTCAGCAGGGTCACAATCTTGCAGTGTAGCGTGCACGGGAAATGTTGCGTTATGGGTCAATTTACCAGCAGACTCATCTATCACTGGCTGGGCAATGGGCAGGATGAGGAGGAAACACAGATATAGGCCCAAAGAATAAAGTGGGCTAAATGCAGTTCAAAATTGGTAACACAGGACTAATCATGGGGCATTGCAGTGGAGGACAACTGGAATGAGAGGCTGACACAGAGAGTAGGCCCAAATCAGTAAGTAGTCGAAATGCAGTTCAAAATTGGCAACAGTAGTAAACAGGCGGCACAGCTTTGTTCAGTGGAGGAGAACAGCAAGGAGTGGCAGACACCGATAGTAGGCCCCAACCCAACTAGTAGGCCAAATGCAGTCTAACATTAACAACTACTTAACGAGCGCCTGAAAACGGAATTTCAGGACAGGAAACCAGGAGAACAGCAAGGAGCGGCAGACACCGATAGTAGGCCCCAAACCAACTAGTACGCCAAATGCAGTTGTTCCGTTTAACCACAATTTAATGAGAGCCTGAAGATAGAAGTTCAGGAAAGGCAACCTGGAGAACACCTTGGAGTGGAACACACCATCTCTCTACACCCCATACCCAATTTGTAGGTCTAATGCAGCGTAGTTTCCAACAACTACTAAACGAGAGCATGATGATCGAAGCATTGGCGAGGAAACCTGGGGAACACCTTGGAGTGGAACACACCATCTCTCTACAGTGGAACACACCATCTCTCTACACCCCATACCCAATTTGTAGGCCTAATGCAGCGTAGTTTCCAACAACTACTAAATGAGAGCCGGAAGATCGAAGCAATGGAGAGGAAACCTGGGGAACACCTTGGAGTGTAACACACCATCTCTCTACACCCCATACCCAATTTGTAGGCCTAATGCAGCGTAGTTTCCAACAACTACTAAACGAGAGCCGGAAGATCGAAGCAATGGAGAGGAAACCTGGGGAACACCTTGGAGTGTAACACACCATCTCTCTACACCCCATACCCAATTTGTAGGCCTAATGCAGCGTAGTTTCCAACAACTACTAAACGAGAGCCGGAAGATCGAAGCAATGGAGAGGAAACCTGGGGAACACCTTGGAGTGTAACACACCATCTCTCTACACCCCATACCCAATTTGTAGGCCTAATGCAGCGTAGTTTCCAACAACTACTAAACGAGAGCCGGAAGATCGAAGCAATGGAGAGGCAACCTGGGGAACACCTTGGAGTGTAACACACCATCTCTCTACACCCCATACCCAATTTGTAGGCCTAATGCAGCGTAGTTTCCAACAACTACTAAACGAGAGCATGATGATCGAAGCATTGGCGAGGAAACCTGGGGAACACCTTGGAGTGGAACACACCATCTCTCTACAGTGGAACACACCATCTCTCTACACCCCATACCCAATTTGTAGGCCTAATGCAGCGTAGTTTCCAACAACTACTAAACGAGAGCCGGAAGATCGAAGCTCAGGAAAGGCAACCTGGAGAACACCTTGGAGTGGAACACACCATCTCTCTACACCCCATACCCAATTTGTAGGCCCAATGCAGCGTAGTTTCCAACAACTACTAAACGAGAGCCGGAAGATCGAAGCAATGGAGAGGAAACCTGGGGAACACCTTGGAGTGTAACACACCATCTCTCTACACCCCATACCCAATTTGTAGGCCTAATGCAGCGTAGTTTCCAACAACTACTAAACGAGAGCCGGAAGATCGAAGCAATGGAGAGGAAACCTGGGGAACACCTTGGAGTGTAACACACCATCTCTCTACACCCCATACCCAATTTGTAGGCCTAATGCAGCGTAGTTTCCAACAACTACTAAACGAGAGCCGGAAGATCGAAGCTCAGGAAAGGCAACCTGGGGAACACCTTGGAGTGTAACAAACCCTCTCTCTACACCACGGAAGGGCTGATTCTTAGGAAGGAAGGCTGTCGGAAAGAAGCAGGGCGCGTCCGAGGGTGATTATATTCTTATTAGGTATATACTCACCCTCGGACGCGCCCTGCTTCTTTATTTGTAATGAATGTTTATTTGCAATGTGGTTTTGACTTACTCTATTTTTTTGGTAAATAATGATTTTATTATTTTCATTGTTTTGCATCTTCTTGGCAATAATATAAAGAAGACGCGACAGGACAACACTCGGTGGATGCCATATCTGTGTTTAAAATTGAAAAAACCTTTCAGTTAACTACTTGCAGGAGAAAGTTATTGTAGCTGGTGGCCATTTTTAGTACTGTACCAGATTTTTGTTGTATGTGTTTGTTTTTAATGTTAAAATGTCTGCATTTGATATCTCTCCAGTATTTTCTTTTTATAAGCAAAATACTTATTTTTATATTTTCTGATGTTGGTTCCAGGGGTACACGGGCAGCAGTGGTGTGGTCAGTGGAGGCCTAGTGGAAGGAGTGACCGCAGACAGGCATCGAAGGCCTAAAATAATAACACATGGCTGTAGGCAATTTTAAATTGGTTCCAGGGGTACACGGGCAGCAGTGGTGTGGTCAGTGGAGGCCTAGTGGAAGGAGTGACCGCAGACAGGCATCGAAGGCCTAAAATAATAACACATGGCTGTAGGCAATTTTAAATTGGTTCCAGGGGTACACGGGCAGCAGTGGTGTGGTCAGTGGAGGCCTAGTGGAAGGAGTCACCGCAGACAGGCATCGAAGGCCTAAAATAATAACACATGGCTGTAGGCAATTTTAAATTGGTTACAGGGGTACACGGGCAGCAGTGGTGTGGTCAGTGGAGGCCTAGTGGAAGGAGTGACCGCAGACAGGCATCGAAGGCCTAAAATAATAACACATGGCTGTAGGCAATTTTAAATTGGTTACAGGGGTACACGGGCAGCAGTGGTGTGGTCAGTGGAGGCCTAGTGGAAGGAGTGACCGCAGACAGGCATCGAAGGCCTAAAATAATAACACATGGCTGTAGGCAATTTTAAATTGGTTCCAGGGGTACACGGGCAGCAGTGGTGTGGTCAGTGGAGGCCTAGTGGAAGGAGTGACCGCAGACAGGCATCGAAGGCCTAAAATAATAACACATGGCTGTAGGCAATTTTAAATTGGTTCCAGGGGTACACGGGCAGCAGTGGTGTGGTCAGTGGAGGCCTAGTGGAAGGAGTGACCGCAGACAGGCATCGAAGGCCTAAAATAATAACACATGGCTGTAGGCAATTTTAAATTGGTTCCAGGGGTACACGGGCAGCAGTGGTGTGGTCAGTGGAGGCCTAGTGGAAGGAGTGACCACAGACAGGCATCGAAGGCCTAACATAACAAAAATGTCAATACAATGGTATTGTCAGTGGCAGGCATTGAAGGATGTCAGTGCATAGACTAAACATTGGTGGAGCTGTGAGATAATTTTGCAAGTGGTAGAGCACTGTTTGAGCTGGGGTGGGGGGAAACTGTCTTGTGGCCGGCGGTACAGGCCCAGGGCCCCTCATATTACAACGGTGTGTCTGACGTTGGGTGCGCACCACCACCGCCAGAGACACTTTATTGTACTAGGAGGGACCCAGTGGCAGTGCCGTCGACCAAAAGCGGGCTCACCCACCTCTTCAGACAAACTGCACTCTCACGGGTGCTGTCGCCAAGTGTCGATACCACGGCCCCGTGTGGGGAGTTTGGCCATTTAGTGAGGTGTAAACATGTCGTATGCTGGACAATCAGGTGCAGAAAATTACGAGATTGGAAAAGGCATTCAGAATAGTCCACAGGCAAGACCTTTTCATAGGAAAGCTAGGTGTCAGCCGGGCAAGGTGGGGCAAAAGATTTCGAAATCCAGTTGTGGTTCATTTTAATGAAGGTTAGATCATCTACATTTTGGGTAGCCAGACGAGTCCTTTTTTCTGTTAGTATTGAACCTGCAGCACTGAATACTCTTTCTGATAGGACACTAGCTGCCGTGCAAGCAAGCTCCTGCAATGCATATTCTGCCAATTCTGGCCAGGTGTCTAATTTTGATGCCCAGTAATCAAATGGGAATGACGGTTGAGGGAGAACATCGATAAGGGATGAAAAATAGTTTGTAACCATATTGGACAAATGTTGTCTCCTGTCACTTTGAATTGATGCTGCAGTACCTGTCCTGTCTGCGGTCATAGCAAAATCACTCCACAACCTGGTCAGAAAACCCCTCTGGCCAACGCCACTTCTGATTTCTGCCCCTCTAACTCCTCTGGTCTGCTGGCCCCTGCAGCTCGTGTGAGAACGATCACGGGTGCTGTGTGCAGGGAATGCCAGAAGCAAACGGTCAACAAGAGTTGATTGTTTGGTTGCTAATATTAGTTCCAAGTTCTCATGTGGCATTATATTTTGCAATTTGCCTTTATAGCGAGGATCAAGGAGGCAGGCCAACCAGTAATCGTCATCATTCATCATTTTAGTTATGCGTGTGTCCCTTTTGAGGATACGTAAGGCATAATCCGCCATGTGGGCCAAAGTTCCAGTTCTCAAATCTGCGGTTGTGCTTGGTTGAGGGGCAGTTTCAGGCAAATCCACGTCACTTGTGTCCCTCAAAAAACCAGAACCCGGCCTTGCCGCGCCACCAATTTCCAGTGGCCCCGGAAAAGCTTCCTCATTAAAAATATAATCATCCCCATCATCCTCCTCGTCCTCCTCCTCCTCTTCGCCCGCTACCTCGTCCTGTACACTGCCCTGGCCAGACAATGGCTGACTGTCATCAAGGCTTTCCTCTTCCTCAGCTGCAGACGCCTGATCCTTTATGTGCGTCAAACTTTGCATCAGCAGACGCATTAGGGGGATGCTCATGCTTATTATGGCGTTGTCTGCACTAACCAGCCGTGTGCATTCCTCAAAACACTGAAGGACTTGGCACATGTCTTGAATCTTCGACCACTGCACACCTGACAACTCCATGTCTGCCATCCTACTGCCTGCCCGTGTATGTGTATCCTCCCACAAAAACATAACAGCCCGCCTCTGTTCACACAGTCTCTGAAGCATGTGCAGTGTTGAGTTCCACCTTGTTGCAACGTCTATGATTAGGCGATGCTGGGGAAGGTTCAAAGAACGCTGATAGGTCTGCATACGGCTGGAGTGTACGGGCGAACGGCGGATATGTGAGCAAAGTCCACGCACTTTGAGGAGCAGGTCGGATAACCCCGGATAACTTTTCAGGAAGCACTGCACCACCAGGTTTAAGGTGTGAGCCAGGCAAGGAATGTGTTTCAGTTGGGAAAGGGAGATGGCAGCCATGAAATTCCTTCCGTTATCACTCACTACCTTGCCTGCCTCAAGATCTACAGTGCCCAGCCACGACTGCGTTTCTTTCTGCAAGAACTCGGACAGAACTTCCGCGGTGTGTCTGTTGTCGCCCAAACACTTCATAGCCAATACAGCCTGCTGACGTTTGCCAGTAGCTGCCCCATAATGGGAGACCTGGTGTGCAACAGTGGCAGCTGCGGATGGAGTGGTTGTGCGACTGCGGTCTGTGGACGAGCTCTCGCTCCTGCAGGAGGACGAAGAGGTGGAGGAGGGGGTGCGAATGGCTACAGCCAATTGTTTCCTAGACCGTGGGCTAGGCAGAACTGTCCCAAACTTGCTGTCCCCTGTGGACCCTGCATCCACCACATTTACCCAGTGTGCCGTGATGGACACGTAACGTCCCTGGCCATGCCTACTGGTCCATGCATCTGTTGTCAGGTGCACCTTTGTGCTCACAGATTGCCTGAGTGCATGGACGATGCGCTCTTTAACATGCTGGTGGAGGGCTGGGATGGCTTTTCTGGAAAAAAAGTGTCGACTGGGTAGCTCGTAGCGTGGTACAGCGTAGTCCATCAGGGCTTTGAAAGCTTCGCTTTCAACTAACCGGTAGGGCATCATCTCTAACGAGATTAGTCTAGCTATGTGTGCGTTCAAACCCTGTGTACGCGGATGCGAGGCTAAGTACTTCCTTTTTCTAACCATAGTCTCATGTAGGGTGAGCTGGACTGGAGAGCTGGAGATCGTGGAACTAGCGGGGGTGCCGGTGGACATGGCAGACTGAGAGACGGTGGGAGATGGTATTGTTGCCACCGGTGCCCTAGATGCAGTGTTTCCTACTACGAAACTGGTGATTCCCTGACCCTGACTGCTTTGGCCTGGCAAAGAAACCTGCACAGATACTGCAGGTGGTGCGGAAAATGGTGGCCCTACACTGCCGGAAGGGATGTTGCGTTGCTGACTAGCTTCATTGGCCGAGGGTGCTACAACCTTAAGGGACGTTTGGTAGTTAGTCCAGGCTTGCAAATGCATGGTGGTTAAATGTCTATGCATGCAACTTGTATTGAGACTTTTCAGATTCTGTCCTCTGCTTAAGGTAGTTGAACATTTTTGACAGATGACTTTGCGCTGATCAATTGGATGTTGTTTAAAAAAATGCCAGACTGCACTCTTTCTAGCATCGGATACCTTTTCAGGCATTGCAGACTGAGCTTTAACCGGATGGCCACGCTGTCCTCCAACAGGTTTTGGCTTTGCCACGCGTTTTGGGCAAGATACGGGCCCGGCAGATGGAACCTGTTGCGATGTTGATGCCTGCTGCGGCCCCTCCTCCTCCGCTTCAGAACTGCTGCCGCCTGCACCCTGTTCCCCCAATGGCTGCCAATCGGGGTCAAGAACTGGGTCATCTATTACCTCTTCTTGTAGCTCGTGTGCAACTTCGTCTGTGTCATCGTGTCGGTCGGTGGTATAGCGTTCGTGATGGGGCAACATAGTCTCATCAGGGTCTGATTCTTGATCAGCACCCTGCGAGGGCAATGTTGTGGTCTGAGTCAAAGGACCAGCATAGTAGTCTGGCTGTGGCTGTGCATCAGTGCACTCCATGTCAGATTCAACTTGTAATGGGCATGGACTGTTAACTGCTTCACTTTCTAAGCCAGGGACGGTATGTGTAAAGAGCTCCATGGAGTAACCCGTTGTGTCGCCTGCTGCATTCTTCTCTGTTGTTGTTTTTGCTGAAGAGGACAAGGAAGCGACTTGTCCCTGACCGTGAACATCCACTAACGACGCGCTGCTTTGACATTTACCAGTTTCACGAGAGGAGGCAAAAGAGCTAGAGGCTGAGTCAGCAAGATAAGCCAAAACTTGCTCTTGCTGCTCCGGCTTTAAAAGCGGTTTTCCTACTCCCAGAAAAGGGAGCGTTCGAGGCCTTGTGTAGCCAGACGACGAACCTGGCTCCACAGCTCCAGACTTAGGTGCAATATTTTTTTTCCCACGACCAGCTGATGCTCCACCACTACCACTACCCTCATTACCAGCTGACAATGAACGACCCCGGCCACGACCTCTTCCACCATACTTCCTCATTGTTTTAAAAACGTAAACAAACTAACGGTATTTGTTGCTGTCACACAAATTACACGGTGAGCTATAACTTCAGTATGATTTAGCTACCCCTTTACAGGTGAGTGAGACCACAACGAAACTCAGGCACAATGTTACACACTCTGTTGTTGGTGGCAACAAATGAGAGAGATGCCACACACGCAGGACTGTCACTGAAGCACAAATGTAAATATTAATCTCCCACTGATTTGATTTTTTTTTTTTTTTAAGGGAGACTTTAGGGAAAAAAAATAATAGAATAAAATGATTTTTTTCAGGAAGAATTTAGAAACCAAATAAAATAAAATGATTTTTTCAGGGAGAATTTAGAAAAGAAAAAAAACAAAAAAAGGCTTTCTATGGCCCACTGAGTGAGAGATGACGCACACAGGAGTCAGGAGTGGCACACAAGCCCAGAGGCCAATATTTATCTCCCACTGATTGATGTAGTGATTTTTTCAGGTAGATTTTGGAACCCAAATCAAGCTAAAAAAAATAATAGGCTTTCTATGGCCCACAATTGGAGAGAGAGAGAGAGATGGCACACCCAGGAGTCAAGACTGGCACACAAGCAGAAAGGGCAATATTAATCTCCCACTGATTTTTTTTTTTTTTTTTTTTTCAGGGAGACTTTAGGAAAAAAAAATAGAATAAAATGATTTTTTCAGGAAGAATTTAGAAACCAAATAAAATAAAATGATTTTTTCAGGGAGAATTTAGAAAACAAATAAAACAAAAAAAGGCTTTCTATGGCCCACTGAGTGAGAGATGACGCACACAGGAGTCAGGAGTGGCACACAAGCCCAGAGGCCAATATTTATCTCCCACTGATTGATGTAGTGATTTTTTCAGGTAGATTTTGGAACCCAAATCAAGCTAAAAAAATAATAGGCTTTCTATGGCCCACAATTGGAGAGAGAGAGAGAGAGATGGCACACCCAGGAGTCAAGACTGGCACACAAGCAGAAAGGGCAATATTAATCTCCCACTGATTTGTTTTTGTTTGTTTGTTTTTTCAGGGAGACTTTAGGAAAAAAAAAATAGAATAAAATGATTTTTTCAGGAAGAATTTAGAAACCAAAGAAAATAAAATGATTTTTTCAGGGAGAATTTAGAAAAGAAATAAAACAAAAAAAGGCTTTCTATGGCCCACTGAGTGAGAGATGACGCACACAGGAGTCAGGAGTGGCACACAAGCCCAGAGGCCAATATTTATCTCCCACTGATTGATGTAGTGATTTTTTCAGGTAGATTTTGGAACCCAAATCAAGCTAAAAAAATAATAGGCTTTCTATGGCCCACAATTGGAGAGAGAGAGAGAGAGAGAGATGGCACACCCAGGAGTCAAGACTGGCACACAAGCAGAAAGGGCAATATTAATCTCCCACTGATTTGTTTTTGTTTGTTTTTTTTTTCAGGGAGACTTTAGGAAAAAAAAAAATAGAATAAAATGATTTTTTCAGGAAGAATTTAGAAACCAAAGAAAATAAAATGATTTTTTCAGGGAGAATTTAGAAAACAAATAAAACAAAAAAAGGCTTTCTATGGCCCACTGAGTGAGAGATGACGCACACAGGAGTCAGGAGTGGCACACAAGCCCAGAGGCCAATATTTATCTCCCACTGATTGATGTAGTGATTTTTTCAGGTAGATTTTGGAACCCAAATCAAGCTAAAAAAATAATAGGCTTTCTATGGCCCACAATTGGAGAGAGAGAGAGAGAGATGGCACACCCAGGAGTCAAGACTGGCACACAAGCAGAAAGGGCAATATTAATCTCCCACTGATTTGTTTTTGTTTGTTTGTTTTTTCAGGGAGACTTTAGGAAAAAAAAAATAGAATAAAATGATTTTTTCAGGAAGAATTTAGAAACCAAAGAAAATAAAATGATTTTTTCAGGGAGAATTTAGAAAAGAAATAAAACAAAAAAAGGCTTTCTATGGCCCACTGAGTGAGAGATGACGCACACAGGAGTCAGGAGTGGCACACAAGCCCAGAGGCCAATATTTATCTCCCACTGATTGATGTAGTGATTTTTTCAGGTAGATTTTGGAACCCAAATCAAGCTAAAAAAATAATAGGCTTTCTATGGCCCACAATTGGAGAGAGAGAGAGAGATGGCACACCCAGGAGTCAAGACTGGCACACAAGCAGAAAGGGCAATATTAATCTCCCACTGATTTGTTTTTGTTTGTTTTTTTTTTCAGGGAGACTTTAGGAAAAAAAAAAATAGAATAAAATGATTTTTTCAGGAAGAATTTAGAAACCAAAGAAAATAAAATGATTTTTTCAGGGAGAATTTAGAAAACAAATAAAACAAAAAAAGGCTTTCTATGGCCCACTGAGTGAGAGATGACGCACACAGGAGTCAGGAGTGGCACACAAGCCCAGAGGCCAATATTTATCTCCCACTTTTTTTTTTTTGTTCCAGGGAAAATTTATAAACCCAATAAAAAAAATAATAAATATGCTTTCTACGGCCCACTATCTGAGAGACAGAGAGAGATGGCACGCTTAGGACTGGCAAACAAGCCCAAAGGCCAATATTAATCTCCCTTTTTTTTTAAGGGAGAATTTATAAAACCAAAAAAAAATAAATAAATAGGCTTTCTATGGCCCACTATTTGTGAGAGAGATGGCACGCTCAGGACTGGCACGCAAGCCCAGAGGCCAATATTAATCTCCCACTTTTTTTTTTTTTTTCCAGGGAAAATTTATAAACCCATTAAAAAAAAAAAAAAAAAAAAAATAGGCTTTCTATGGCCCACTATCTGAGAGAGAGAGATGGCACGCTTAGGACTGGCACACAAGCCCAAAGGCCAATATTAATCTCCCTTTTTTTTAAGGGAGAATTTATAAAACAAAAAAAATAAAAATAAATAGGCTTTCTATGGCCCACTATTTGTGAGAGAGATGGCACGCTCAGGACTGGCACACAAGCCCAGAGGCCAATATTAATCTCCCACTTTTTTTTTTTTTTTCCAGGGAAAATTTATAAACCCATTAAAAAAATAAAAAAATAAATAGGCTTTCTATGGCCCACTATCTGAGAGAGAGAGATGGCACGCTTAGGACTGGCACACAAGCCCAAAGGCCAATATTAATCTCCCACTGATTGATTTATTGATTTTTTTCAGGTAGAATTTAGAACCCAAATAAAGCAAAAAAAAAAAAAATGGGCTTTCTATGGCCCACTGAGTGAGTGATGATGCACACAGGAGTCAGGAGTGGCACACAAGCCCTGAGGCCAATATTTTTATCCCACTGATTGATGTAGTGATTTTTTCAGGTAGATTTTAGAACCAAAATCAAGCAAAAAAATAAATAGGCTTTCTATGGCCCACTGAGTGAGTGATGATGCACACAGGAGTCAAGAGTGGCACACAAGCCCTGAGGCCAATATTTTTCTCCCACTGATTGATGTAGTGATTTTTTCAGGCAGATTTTATAACCCAAATCAAGCAAAAAAATAAATAGGCTTTCTATGGCCCACTGAGTGAGAGATGACACAGACAGGGATGGCACTCTAGCAGAAATGTCAATCTTAATCTCCCACAAAAAAAAAAAAAAAAAAAGGGAGTGTCCTTCAATTACTATCTCCCTGCAGTAATCTCAGCCAGGTATGGCAGGCAGCAATAAGGAGTGGACTGATGCACAAATTAAATAAAAAGTGTGTACAAACCAAAAAGATAGCTGTGCAGAAAGGAAGGAACAAGAGGATTTGTGCTTTGAAAAAAGCAGTTGGTTTGCACAGCGGCGTACACACAGCAATGCAGCTATCAGGGAGCCTTCTAGGGCAGCCCAATGAGCTACAGCGCTGAGGGAAAAAAAAAAAAATTTAGCTTCCACTGTCCCTGCACACCGAAGGTGGTGTTGGGCAGTGGAAATCGCTACAGCACAAGTGGTTTGGTGGTTAATGGACCCTGCCTAACGCTATCCCTGCTTCTGACGAAGCGGCAGCAACCTCTCCCTAAGCTCAGATCAGCAGCAGTAACATGGCGGTCGGCGGGAACGCCCCTTTATAGCCCCTGTGACGCCGCAGACAGCAAGCCAATCACTGCAATGCCCTTCTCTAAGATGGTGGGGACCAGGACCTATGTCATCACGCTGCCCACACTCTGCGTTTACCTTCATTGGCTGAGAAATGGCGCTTTTCGCGTCATTGAAACGCGACTTTGGCGCGAAAGTCGCGTACCGCATGGCCGACCCCGCACAGGGGTCGGATCGGGTTTCATGAAACCCGACTTTGCCAAAAGTCGGCGACTTTTGAAAATGAACGACCCGTTTCGCTCAACCCTATTCACCACATACTCCAACTCCCCCTCGACCAACACCGGGGCAGGAGGATAAACGGACGAAACCATAGGCGCCACGTATCTCCGCAACAACGACCTATGGAACACATTATGGATGGCAAAAGAAGCTGGAGGGTCCAAACGAAATGACACAGGATTAAGAACTTCAGAAATCGTGTATGGCCCAATGAAACGAGGCTTAAACTTAGGAGAGGAAACCTTCATAGGAACGTGGCGAGATGACAACCAAACCAAATCCCCCACACGAAGTCGGGGACCAACACAACGCCGGCGGTTAGTGAAACGTTGAGCCTACTCCTGGGACAATGCCAAATTGTCCACCACATGAGTCCAAATCTGCTGCAACCTGTCCACCACCGCGTCCACACCAGGACAGTCCGAAGACTCAACCTGCCCTGAAGAGAAACGAGGATGGAAACCAGAATTACAGAAAAAAGGAGAAACTAAAGTAGCCGAGCTGGCCCGATTATTAAGGGCGAACTCAGCCAAAGGCAAGAAGGACACCCAATCATCCTGATCAGCAGAAACAAAGCATCTCAGATATGTCTCCAAAGTCTGATTAGTTCGTTCGGTTTGGCCATTAGTCTGAGGATGGAAAGCCGAAGAAAAAGACAAATCAATGCCCATCTTAACGCAAAAGGACCGCCAAAACCTCGAAACAAACTGGGAACCTCTGTCCGAGACGATGTTCTCTGGAATGCCATGCAAACGAACCACATGCTGGAAAAACAATGGCACCAAATCAGAGGAGGAAGGCAATTTAGACAAGGGTACCAAATGGACCATCTTAGAGAAGCGATCACAAACCACCCAAATGACCGACATCTTTTGAGAAACAGGGAGATCAGAAATAAAATCCATGGAAATATGCGTCCAGGGCCTCTTCGGGATCGGCAAGGGCAAAAGCAACCCACTGGCACGAGAACAGCAGGGTTTTGCCCGAGCACAAGTCCCACAGGACTGCACAAAAGAACGCACATCCCGTGACAAAGAAGGCCACCAAAAGGATCTAGCCACCAAATCTCTGGTACCAAAGATTCCAGGATGACCAGCCAACACTGAACAATGAATCTCAGAGATAACTCTACTAGTCCATCTATCAGGGACAAACAGTTTCTCCGTAGGACAACGGTCAGGTCTATCAGCCTGAAACTTTTGCAGCACACGCCGCAAATCAGGGGAAATGGCAGACAAAATTACCCCTTCTTTAAGAATACCCGCCGGCTATGGAACACCCGGAGAGTCAGGCACAAAACTCCTTGACAGGGCGTCAGCCTTCACATTCTTAGATCCCGGAAGGTATGAAACCACAAAATCAAAACGGGAGAAAAAGAGCGACCATCGAGCCTGTCTAGGATTCAACCGTTTGGCAGACTCGAGATAAGTCAAATTCTTGTGATCCGTCAAGACCACCACACGATGTTTAGCTCCTTCAAGCCAATGTCGCCACTCCTCGAATGCCAACTTCATGGCCAACAACTCCCGATTGCCCACATCATAATTGCGTTCAGCAGGCGAGAATTTCCTAGAAAAGAAGGCACAGGGTTTCATCACCGAGCCATCAGAACTTCTTTGCGACAAAACAGCCCCTGCTCCAATTTCAGAAGCATCAACCTCAACCTGAAAAGGGAGCAAAACTTCTGGCTGACACAACACAGGGGCAGAAGCAAAACGACGCTTCAACTCCTGAAACGCCTCTACAGCCGCAGAGGACCAATTGACCACATCAGCACCTTTCTTAGTCAAATCAGTCAATGGTTTAGCAATACTGGAAAAATTAGCGATGAAGCGACGATAAAAATTAGCAAAGCCCAGGAACTTCTGTAAGCTCTTCACAGATGTCGGCTGAGTCCAATCGTAAATGGCCTGGACTTTAACAGGGTCCATCTCGATAGTAGAAGGGGAAAAAATGAAACCCAAAAATGAAACCTTCTGAACTCCAAAGAGACACTTTGACCCCTTCACAAACAAGGAATTCGCACGAAGGACCTGGAACACCATTCTGACCTGCTTCACATGAGACTCCCAATCATCCAAAAAGACCAAAATGTCATCCAAATATACAATCATGAATCTATCCAGGTACTCTCGAAAGATGTCATGCATAAAGGACTGAAACACAGATGGAGCATTAGAAAGCTCGAATGGCATAACCAGGTACTCAAAATGCCGTTTTCCATTCATCACCCTGTTTAATTCGCACAAGATTATACGCACCACGAAGATCTATCTTGGTGAACCAACTAGCCCCCTTAATCCGAGCAAATAAATCAGACAGCAGCGGCAAAGGATACTGAAATTTGACTGTGATCTTATTAAGAAGGCGGTAATCAATACAAGGTCTCAAAGAACCATCCTTCTTGGCCACAAAGAAGAACCCTGCTCCCAATGGTGACGACGACGGACGAATATGACCCTTCTCCAAGGATTCCTTTATATAACTCCGCATAGCGGCGTGCTCTAGCACAGATAAATTAAACAGACGGCCCTTAGGAAACTTACTACCAGGAATCAAATTAATAGCACAGTCGCAATCCCTATGAGGAGGTAGGGCACCAGATTTGGGCTCTTCAAATACATCCCAGTAATCTGATAAAAACTCAGGGACTTCAGAAGGAGTGGATGGCGAAATTGACAGCAATGGAACATCACCATGTACCCCCTGACAACCCCAGCTGGACACAGACATAGATTTCCAATCCAACACTGGATTATGGACCTGTAGCCATGGCAACCCCAAAACGACCACATCATGCAGATTATGCAACACCAAAAAGCGAATATCCTCCTGATGTGCAGGAGCCATGCACATGGTCAATTGAGTCCAGTACTGAGGCTTATTCTTGGCCAAAGGCGTAGCATAAATTCCTCTCAATGGAATAGGATACTGCAAGGGCTCCAAGAAAAAACCACAGCGCCTGGCAAACTCCAAGTCCATCAAATTCAGGGCAGCGCCTGAATCCACAAATGCCATTACAGAATAGGACGATAGAGAGCAAATCAGAGTAACGGACAAAAGAAATTTAGACTGTACCGTACCAATGGTGGCAGACCTAGCGAACCGCTTAGTGCGCTTAGGACAATCGGAGATAGCATGAGTGGATTCACCACAGTAAAAACACAGCCCATTCCGACGTCTGTGTTCCTGCCGTTCAGCTCTGTTCAAAGTCCTATCACACTGCATAGGCTCAGGCCTATGCTCAGAGGATACCGCCATATGGTGCACAGCTTTGCGCTCACGCATGTGCCGATCGATCTGAATGGCCAAAGACATAGACTCATTCAGACCAGCAGGCGTGGGAAATCCCACCATGACATCCTTAAGGGCTTCAGAAAGACCCTTTCTGAAAATTGCCGCCAGGGCACATTCATTCCACTGAGTAAGCACAGACCACTTTCTAAACTTCTGACAGTACACCTCCGCTTCATCCTGACCCTGACACAAAGCCAGCAAGATTTTCTCTACCTGATCCACTGAATTTGGTTCATCATAAAGCTATCCAAGCGCCAGAAAAAACGCATCAACATCACGCAATGCAGGATCTCCTGGCGCAAGGGAAAATGCCCAGTCTTGAGGGTCACAACCTCAAGACTGGGCATGGCGAACTCAGTCGAGGGGTTCAAGAGAGGCCTGGATGTCTTCCTGGAGCAGAACAATATTGTATCATACAATTATTAGGTTCTGTAGAAGGACGTAGATCTGGGGATTTATTATGATGGAATATAGGCTGAACTGGATGGACAAATGTCTTTTTTCGGCCTTACTAACTATGTTACTATGTTACTATGTTACAACATAACAAAGAAATAATGATTTTTACCTGTTGAACGGGGTCACCAGAGGAGCGGGGTTTCAAAGCTAGAAACAGTTTACAATTATTTTTGAAATTCAAGAACCTAGATCTATCCACAGAAAATAAGTCAGGAATAGGAATTCTAGGCTCTAACATAGGATTCTGAACCACAAAATCTTGAATGTTTTGCACCCTTGCAGTGAGATGATCGAAACAAGAGGACAGACCTTGAATGTCCATATCTACACCTGTGTCCTGAACCACCCAAAGGTCAAGGGGAAAAGAAAGACAAAACACTGTGCAAAGAAAAAAAATGGTCTCAGAAGTTCTCTTATCCCTCTATTGAGATGCATTAATACTTTGGGCCAGCTGTACTGTTATGACCTGGTGGTTAGGAGCACCCGGAATGACCTGATAATTAAACCTCATACAGGACGAGCTCTGGGATGTGGGAGCTCTGCTGACCGCATGCCCTAATCCTAACACACACTAGAAATAGCTGTGGAGCGCTCCTGACCAGACCTAGGCGCCTCGTCACAGCCAAGAACTATCTAGCCCTAGAGATAGAAAATAAAGCCTACCTTGCCTCAGAGAAATTCCCCAAAGGTAAAGGAAGCCCCCCACATATATTGACTGTGAGTAAGATGAAAGTCACAAACGCAGAAATGAAACAGGTTTCAGCAAAGGGAGACCAGACTTACTAAATAGACAGAGGATAGGAAAGGTAACTTTGCGATCAGCGCAAAAACCTACAAAGACCACGCAGAGTGTGCAAAAAAAGACCTCCGCACCGACTCACGGTGTGGAGGGGCCACTCTGCATCCCAGAGCTTCCAGCTAGCAAGACAAAATCATGAAAACCAGCTGGACAAGAAAACAGAGAACAAAATAAGACTATAAGGAACTTAGCTTCTGCAGGAGAAGGCAGGTCACCGGAGAGCTCCAGGAGCGAACTGAACGAATGCAAAAACATTGACAGCTGGCATGGAGTAATGATCTGAGAGGAGTTAACTAGAGCAGCCAACCAAAGGATAAACCACGTCACCTGTGTAAGGAACCTCAGAAGCAGCAGCTTCACTCAAAGCCACCAGAGGGAGCCCATAGACAGAACTCGCCGAAGTACCATTCACGACCACAGGAGGGAGTTCGACAACAGAATTCACAACAGAAAGATCTCTGGTAATCTGTATAGGCTGGTTGGTGTAACAGATCAGAGTTATCGTCTATTCTAGAATGTTGGTGGACATATTCTGAGACGCGTTGAGCTGGGTCCTGTCGATCAAGGTCTGGTCCACGTACGTCGCTGTCTCGCTCAGATTCAGGAAACTCCACAGCTTCTAAGAACTCAGCTTTGGCTATTGCAGCTGCTGCTTCTTTTTCAGTGGAAAGCCTTTCCAAAGTCGCTCGCAGGCGTGCAGTATCTGCGTCTCTATCTGCCTGCAAGCGGGCTCTTTCTGCTTCTTGTTCAGCTTACAGACGTGCTCTTTCTGCTTGCAAGCGAGCTCTTTCTACTTCTTGCTCTGCTTGTCTTAACTTTAACTGCATCTCTTGCGCAGCGAAGGAGGATCTTACTTTCGCCGCCTCGACTTCTGCATGGGCGAGAGCAGCAGACCTTTTCGATGACGACTTGCTAGAGCGGCTTGTTTGGGACCTCGTCCCTAGTGAAGATGCTCGACTAGTCCCTAGTGAAGATGTCTCAGAGCGGGTAGGAATGACTTTAGCGTGGACTGAGACGTGTCGCACTTGGTGGGCTACACTCTCAGTACTTGTGGCTGTAAGGCGGCCGCTGCGGTATCTGCAGAGAGTGCGATGTGGTACAAGCGGCTCCGTAAGTGGTATTTTCTATCGCTGGCGACTAGTATTCGTTTTACTGTTCTGTCTTCATACATGTTGATACGGTGTGTGATCCAACATACAGCATAAACCACATCTGTCCTCCAAAATAAGCGGACTGTTCTCTGTAGTCTAACTTGTTTTTTGGTAAACAGGTATTACGAATGCACGGCAAAACTATAAGAATACAAATGACATTAATAAGTATTGGGTAAAATAATAGCACAGCTGACACTTTACAACTAACAGAGAAAGCATACAGTATGATGCAACTTGTGTATAACTACATACAGTAAGTCACTGATAATAGATTTCCTAAGTAATAGCTGCTATACAGTAAATCACATTCTGTACAACACTAAATTTGAAGAACAGAGGTAACAATCTTACCGGATAAACTTAACCAGGAGGGCAAGTAAGTAGATGGTTCCAGCACAGCACATGAGCACGTGTGTCCCAGGAAGTACACAGAAAGTAATGGAGTTTCCCTTTCCCAGCATACCTTGGTACAATCCCAGAATGCAACACTCTGATTATTACTAAGACACAGATTATAAATTTAACCACCACTAGATGGAGCTATAACACAACAAACCAAACACTATAGTACTAATCTTAATGCATAATGCGAGTCACACTGTCCTTCCTAGAATGGACAGAACACTATGAGGAGTGTATTATACTATATTGAGGACTGAGCAGTGTATTTTAATATATAGAGGACTATGAGGAGTGTATTATACTATATGGAGGACTGAGTAGTGTTTTATATTATATGGAGGACTGAGGAGTGTATTATACTATATGGAGGACTGAGTAGTGTATTATACTATATGGAGGACTGAGTGAGGAGTGTATTATACTATATGGAGGACAGAGAACTGTATTATACTATATGTAGGACTATGAGGAGTGTATTATACTATATGGAGGACTGAGGTGCACATTATAATATATGGAGGACTATGGGGTGTATTATACTAAACAAGCAAAATGCTGCCTATTCATCGAGTGATTGGATTGTTTATGTAGGAACAGAAATCATTGTTCTCAGCAGCACATCGCCGGTGTAAACTGTCATTGTGCTGCTGATAATGCAGCGCCCTAGAGTCCTGGTTGTTGCAGTAATGTTATTCTTCCACCTGGGGGAGTGATGTTATGTCTGAAGGCAATGAAGGAGATCTTCTGTCCAGGTATCACAACCACAAAACACACTTCACACTCCAGTCCGCCAGGGGGAGCTAAGCTTCTATCTATTAGGGCACTCCTCACACTTAGGTAAAACTGGTGGGTTGGTTAGGAATTTAGACAGAAGCTGACTGGAGGGAGTAGGAGATAATCAGTGAGTCTCGAACAAGTTTGGCAGAGGCTGGGTTGGAGTGGGTTCCAGCCAGCTCCAGACAGGGGCCTGCGGAAGACGAGGGTACACAAAGCTGTGCCTGCATCCCATGCGGCAGCATCCCAAGAAGGAGACATTGAAAGGAATTGTGTTGCAGTGAGTGAGCAACGAAGTCATAGCAACAGGAGAGGAACACCAGAGGGAGACCAGCTAGAAGCAGGCTGCCTCCTTCTGAAGCGCAGTACCGGTAGCCAGAACACCGAGGGAGTAAGGATCTCTATGCCGTTACTTCAGAGACTGGCAGGACAGTTGATTCCACGTTGACTGCCCGACCATATACCCAGGAGGCAGGGTGGCAACTTGTGGGGTCCGGGGCGTCTCTAGGGTCCCTATAAAAAGCCTCAGGCCACCAGTCATAAGGGTTTGTCCTATCCGTCAGGGGGACAGAGAGAAGAGACTTAACATCTACAATAGTTGTGAGGACCTTACCGAGTTGCTCAGTAGGGAGGGACTACAACGCCCAGGCGCTAGAGGAAGGCTATTGAATTCCACCTGGATAAGGGGACTCTGGATTTGCCTTCAGACCGGCAGACTCTGCCTACCCTGTGGTCCCTACCCTGGACTGTGGATGCTGAAGCCTTCAGTAAAGGTAAAGAGACTGCCTTGTGTCCTCGTTATTCACTGTGCCTTACATCATCCACCATCCACCATCTACACTCTGGGAAGCCCTGGGGACATACTTCACCTGTGGGAAGGTATACCATCTAGCTGCCATAACATCACCGCAGCGGACCCCTAAGCAGCGTTGGTCACCCTGACCGAATACCACAGGTGGCGTCACGAACACTATCCCTTTAAAGACCTTTCCCCCACTACATCAACGGACCTCCCGAGGGCCACGGACCGGGTCAGCCACCTTGACATCCGCACTGAGTACAGAAGAAAGGCCCGGATCCGAGTACCCCACAGCCCTTGGGGGCGCCGCAATAACATGATACTGTATGGGGACAGATTGATCTAATTGTGATTGTTCTGTTCCCTTCATTCTTTCTTAGTTGGTGTAAAGAGGCCGGGAAACAAGCGAACGACTTCGGTATTATCGATCACACTCGTTTAGTGGCCTGAGATCAGCGCATGTAAATACAACAGAAATGCTTCGCAGGGAGACCAGGCAAGGATGATGACAGTTGTAGTTAGTACCCGATGCCTGGGAATAGCGCTAACTCTACTGCTTTTCCCAGCCACCAATGCATTTAATTCTGGTACGTGTAATGATTTTTAGGGTTGATGTCAGCTGAGTAATGTCAGCTGCTATCAATCCCTGGTGAAAGTAATGGAGTGGTGTCTATCAGACACCCCAACTACTAGCCCAGACCTGGCGAGACCCAGCGACTCTGAAAAGCGGTGATGTTAGTAACTATACCATTCTTCACAGTCGCCGAGCTCAGCGCAAACCCGGAATACCGCTATTCAGAGTCACCGGGTCTCGTGCTGCGCAGCAGAACCAAAAGTGGCTGTAGGAAAAGTTTATGGAGCATCAGAATGGGGTTCCATAGCCTTTGGTCATATCAATCCCTTCATTATTTACGACATCCAGTTATGTAGGTAAAGTAGCGGCTTTTCTTGGTACTGCAACTAAAAGCAATAAATAGGACTTAGCTGTAATACTGGATACAGATGTGATTATGTGTTATACTAGATGGTGTCCCGATTCTAACGCATCGGGGATTCTAGAATATGCATGTCCACGTAGTATATTGCCCAGCCACACAGTATATTGCCCAGCCACATAGCATATTGCCCAGCCACATAGTATATTGCCCAGCCACGTAGTATATTGCCCAGCCAAGTAGTATATTGCCCAGCCACGTAGAATATTGCCCAGCCACGTAGTATATTGCCCAGCCACATAGTGTATTGCCCAGCCACGTAGTATATTGCCCAGCCATGTAGTATATTGCCCAGCTACGTAGTATATTGCCCAGTCATGTAGTATATTGCCCAGCCACGTAGTATATTGCCCAGCCACGTAGTATATTGCTCAGTCACGTAGTATATTGCCCAGCCACGTAGTATATTGCACAGTGACGGAGTATACAGCACAGAGCCATGTAGTATACAGACTTAAAATAAAAAATAAGCATATACTCACCCTCCGTTGAAGTCCTGGCGCTTGTGTGCGGTGCACGCGGCAGCTTCCGGTTCCAGGGTTGGTATGGGCGCAGGACCTGTGATGACTTTGCTGTCACATAACCGTGACATCATGGCAGGTCTTTCACGCAGGACCTGTGATGATGTCACGGTCACATGACCGTGACGTCATGGCAGGTCCTTATCGCATACCATCCTTGCCACCGGAACCTGCCGCTTGCATGGAGCGGTTACCGAAGCGTCGCTAGGAGCGGGAAAGGCACCGAAATGTGAATATATGATGATTTTTTTTTTTTTTTAATTATTTTTAACATTAGATCTTTTTACTATTAAGGCTGCATAGGCAGCATCAATAGTAAAAAAGTTGGTCACACAGGGTTAATAGCAGCGTTAATGGAGTGCGTTACACCGTGGCATAACACGGTCCATTAGCGCTGCCATTAACCCTGTGTGAGCGCTGGCTGGAGGGGAGTACGGAGCGGGCACTGACTGCGGCAAGAAAGGAGCGGCCATATTGCCGCCGGACTGCGCCTGTCGCTGATTGGTCGTGGCACTGGTTGTGGGCGTTTTGCCACGACGAATCAGCGACTTGGATTCCATGACAGACAGAGGCCGTGACCAATGAATATTCATGACAGAAGGACAGACAGACAGACAGACAGAAAGACGCAAGTGACCCTTAGACAATTATATAGTAGATAGTCGTGTTACACTCCCCTCACTTCTTGTAACCTACAAGTGTACAAAGAAATTACACAGTCACCATGTGACAAGTGGGCCTGTGTGACTTCAAATGCCAGGGCTGAATTTTAGTCCCAGTCCGGCCCTGGTCACAATTGTGTTTTTTTCACATTTAACATATCTGTTGGCCAATAGTTATCTCTCCCAACTTTTCTGCAAACATGCATGCTTGACTTACCGCTGAAGAGAGGGACACAAGCCACAGTCTCACCGTGCTTGGCCAGCCACAATGATGTACATTTTGCTAATAAACCTAAATAGCTATGGGGGCGAATATTTTTTTTTTATTGCAACTATCAATACTGTACATAAAGAGCTGCTAAGCTTCACCAAGGACAACAATAAAGAGCCAAAGTACATTAGAGTGGATAACATTGCTCTACAAGTATGTCCTAGATAACCTTTGTGTCTGGATGACATGCACATTACCCTCAACAGAGAATTTTTAAGTGACTTATCATCATTGCCTCCTCCAACACTATATACATAGTCTTTGTTCTCCAGACGGCTCTGCTAGATCACATGAATGAGTCATTCGCTTTTCAAGTTATTGATTTCATTTGTAACTGACGTAATTCTCAACTTAAACCCCCTGTGATGGCCAGCTGTTCCAAATTATTTGGTAGAGTTATATTCCTCCATTCATTTTAAGGCAGCACATTAGCTCCTATACAGACAGTTTACTAACCCAGCCAGGGGTCTTGATGTTTTAACATGCTCAGCCACATTTCCACTTAGACATAACATGTACAATCATTAGTAGGATGGTAAATAACTGCTTATGAATCTTCAATATACAGTAATTCCTTTTTAAATACGAATACTAACAGCAATTAAAAGAAATCACAGAGCTCTTATGTTTATCAAGCTGCAAAACAAAAGTGTTATTTTGCAGTATGGAACTGGCCTATTTTGGACCTTCAGAACTGAATGATTTTTTTCATCCATTTTTAACGCATCGGGTATTCTAGAATATGCATGTCCATGTAGTATATTGCCCAGCCACGAAGTATATTGCCCAGCCACGTAGTATATTGCCCAGTCACGTAGTATATTGCCCAGCCACGTAGTATATTGCCCAGTCACGTACTATATTGCCCAGCCACGTAGTATATTGCCCAGCCACGTAGTATATTGCCCAGTCACGTAGTATATTGCCCAGCCACGTAGTATAATGCCCAGCCACGTAGTATATTGCCCAGTCACGTAGTATATTGCCCAGTCACGTAGTATATTGCCAAGCCACGTAGTATATTGCCCAGCCACATAGTATATTGCACAGCGACATAGTATACAGCACAGAGCCACGTAGTATACAGCACAAACACGTAGTATATTGGCCAGTCCCACGTAGTATATAGCAGCCATGTAGTATATAGTACTGTCCACGTAGTATATAGCAGCCATGTAGTATATAGTACTGTCCACGTAGTATATAGCAGCCATGTAGCATACAGTACTGTCCACGTAGTATATAGCAGCCATGTAGTATCTAGTACTACCCACGTAGTATATAGCAGCCATGTAATATATAGTACAGCCCACATAGTATATAGCAGCTCTGGTCTGTACTATATATATATATATATATATATATATATATATATATTTATATATATACTAGATGGCAGCCCGATTCTAAAGAATCGGGAGTCTAGAATCCATATATACTTTATTTATTCAAATGTAAGAATAATACAATTAATAAATAATAGTAAGAAAGAACAAAAAATGGCTGCACTCACCAGTTCTTGACAATTCTTGTTATTTAAGGTTGGTAAATGGTGTTATCATTTTTTTGACGAAATTCGGCAGGAGCTTGAAGAGCAACGTCACTGGGCCCGCCTCCACGCAGTAGAAACTTGCTGTGAGGTAAAAATTCAAAAATCACACCAAAATGGCGGGCGGAGTGTGTCACAGTACGGCACGTTTCTGATTGGTCGCTCGCAGCAGGCGGCAACCAATCAGACACTGGACACTGTTGACGTCACTTATCTCCGGACATTAGCTCCGGACATTAGCTCCGGACGTTAGCTCCGGACATTATCTCCGCACATTAGCTCCGGACATTAGCTCCGGACATTAGCTCCGGACAAAGCCACGGAAGTTGGCACAAATTGCAGGAAGTAGTATTCTAGGCAATTATATATTATATATATATATATATATATATATATATATACACAGTTGTGCGCAGAAGTTTACATACCCCGGCTGAAGTTTTGCTTTCTTGGCCTTTTTTTTAGAGAATATGAATGATAACACCAAAACTGTTTCTCCACTCATGGTTAGTGGTTGGGTGAAGCCATTTATTGTCAAACTGTTGTGTTTTCTATTTTTAAATCATGATGACAACCCAAAACATCTAAATGACCTTGATAAAAAGTTCACATACCCTTGTGATTTTGGCCTGATAACATGCACAGAAGTTGACACAAATGGGTTTGAATGGCTTCTAAAGGTAACATCCTCACCTGTGTGTGTGTGTGCATATAAGCTGAGTGAGTGTATCAAATACTAATTTGCATATATGTGTATGGGGGTTGACTAAACCCATGAAAGACGTTATGTATATTTAATGTTTATTTATGCTTCTAAATATTGTATTGTTTCTAATATTTTTTAGGGGAGCTTAGTACCCTAATTGGCCCACTAGATGGGGGTGGAGTGATATTCAGCTTGTAAATAGTTAAGTGGGAGGAGCTAACGGTCATTAACCTGGGAAACATCTGGAAAATTGGATCAGTTGGGCAGGAGCGCCCTGACATGGCGGTTAGCTCCGTAACGTTGAAGATAAGAGCCCAGTCAAACAGTATTCTGGGACAGGGCCTCATCGGGTAGTAGCACCAGGAGAAGTGCTGACAGTGCAGAATAAGTGGGTCTGCAGTTGCCAGAGGAAGATTAAGCAGCACGGGCAGGTCACTCAGAATGTGGCGGCTTGTTACGTGGGTGGATGTACTCAAGACCAGGGTGAAATGGTTTAGAGGTACCCCTACTGAAGCAGGACTGAGCAGAGATGACCACTGAGAGACCAAAGATGCCGGTCCGTCTCGGAAGTGTGCTTAGTGACAGAGCAGGAAAGACAGGGACAGAGGAGAAATAGCGCTGTGTGCCAGAAGCAATAAAGTTAATAGTTCAAGCTTTGAACTGGATTGTGACTGTTTATTCTTCATGGTCTGAGGAGTTTGTGCAGTGCAGTGCAGAAAGTCCTACATGATTCAGTATAAATTACATAGACCTCACTGTATGTTTTAGAGTGACGGTGTATACCGGATCTAAACAGCCCTATACAGCAAGTATTAACCCCTTTCTGACATTTAACATACTATCCCGTTGAGGTGGTATGGGCCCGTATGACCACCGACGGCATAGTACGTCATCACCAATCAGCAGCGCTCTTGGGGGGAGCGCGGCCGATCAGGGCCGGGTGTCAGCTGACTATCGCAGCATGATCACAGCGTTCCGGCGGCATAGGGAAGCATCATACAGGGTGCGTCTCCTTCATCCTCCTCCCTGCAGGCCCCGGACCCAAAATGGCCATTGTGCTCCTTCCGGGTACTGCAGGGAGGCGGCTTGCAAGCACCTGCTCAGAGCAGGCACCTACAAGTCTCCTGCAGTGCCTGTCAGATCGCTGATCTGACACAGCGCACTGCAAAGTATCAGATCAGCTATCTGACACTATACAGTGATGTCCCACACTGGGACAAAGTAAAAAACAAAATATTTACATGTGTAAAATAAAAAAAAATCCTAAATAAAGAAAAAATATATACTGTATATATTGTTCCAATAAATACATTTCTTTATCTAAATAATAAAAAAACAATAAAAGTATACATATTTAGTATTACCACGTCCGTAATGAGCCAACCTATAAAACTGTCCCACTAGTTAACCCCTTCAGTGAACACTGTAAAAAAAAACGAGGCAAAAAACAACGTTTTATTATCATACTGCTGAGCAAAATGTGGAATAACACACAATCAAAAAGACAGATATTAAAAACATGGAACCGCTGAAAACATCATCTTGTCCCGCAAAAAAACGAGCCGCCATACAGCATCATCAACAAAGAAATAAAAAAAGTTATAGTCTTCAGAATAAAGCGATGCAAAAATAATTATTTTTTATATAAAATAGTTTTTATCGTAGAAAAGCGCCAAAACAGAAAAAAAGATATAAATGAGGTATCGCTGTAATCGTACTGAACCAAAAAATAAAACTGCTTTATCAATTTTACCAAACGTGGAACGGTATAAATGCAAATCCCCCCCCCCCCCCCGCCCCAAAAGAAATTCATGAATTGCTGGTTTTTGGTCACTCTGCTTCACAAAAATTAGAATAAAAAGTGATCAAAAAATATCACGTGCCCAAAAATGGCACCAATAAAAACATCAACTCGTCCCACAAAAAAAGACCTCACATGACTCTGTGGACCAAAATATGGAAAAATTATATCTCTCAAAATGTGGAGACGCAAAAACAATTTTTTGCAATAAAAAGTACCTTTTAGTGTGTGACAGCTGCCAATCATAAAAATCTGCTAAAAACCCACTATAAATAGTAAATCAAATCCCCCTTCCCTTAGTTAGGGAAAAAATAATAAAATTAAAAAAAATGTATTTATTTCCATTTTCCTATTAGGGTTAGGGTTGGGGCTAAAGTTAGGGTTAGGGTTGGGGCTAAAGTTAGGGTTGGGGCTAAAGTTAGGGTTAGGGTTGGGGCTAAAGTTAGGGCTAAAGTTAGGGTTGGGGCTAAAGTTAGGTTTAGGGTTAGGGTTGGGGCTAAAGTTAGGGTTAGAGTTGGGGCTAAAGATAGGGATGGGGCTAAAGTTAGGGTTAAGGCTTGGATTATATTTACGGTTGGGATTAGGGTTAGAGGTGTGTCAGGGTTAGGGGTGTGGTTAGGGTTATGGTTGGTATTCAATTTTGCATTGAAAAGTCAAACGGTGCTCCTTCCCTTCCGAGCTCTGCCATGTGCCCAAACAGTGGTTTACCCTCACATATGGGGTATCAGCGTACTCAGGACAAATTGCACAACTCTGATGTCCAATTTCTTCTGTTACCCTTGGTAAAATAAAACAAATTGGAGCTAAAGTAAATTTTTTGTGAAAAAAAACTTAAATGTTCATTTTTTGTTAAACATTCTAAAAATTCCTGTGAAACACCTGAAGAGTTAATAAACTTCTTGAATGTGGTTTTGAGCACTTTGAGGGGTGCAGTTTTTAGAATGGTGTCACACTTGGGTATTCTAAAAAAAATTGTGTTGTAAAAATGAAATTGCTGGTCAACTTTTAACCCTTATAACTCATAGTAACATAGTAACATAGTTATTAAGGTTGAAGGAAGACCTTAAGTCCATCTAGTTCAATCCATAGCCTAACCTAACATGCCCTAACATGTTGATCCAGAGGAAGGCAAAAAACCCATGTGGCAAAAAGTAAGCACCACACTGGGGAAAAAAAATTCTTCCCGACTCCACATACGGCAATCAGACTTGTTCCCTGGATCAACACCCTAACAAAGGAATCTAGTATATATACCCTATAACATTATACTTTTCAAGAAAGGCATCCAGTCCCCTCTTAAATTTAAGTAATGAATCACACATTACAACATTATACAGCAGAGAGTTCCATAGTCTCACTACTCTTACAGTAAAGAACCCGCGTCTGTTATTATGCTTAAACCTTCTTTCCTCCAGACGTAGATGATGCCCCGTTGCCCCTGTCTCAGGTCTATCATTAAAAAGATCATCAGAAAGGTCTTTGTACTGTCCCCTCATATAGTAATACATTAACATAAGACCCTTTAGTCTTCGTTTTTCCAAACTAAATAGCCCCAAGTGTAATAACCTATCTTGGTATTGCAGACCCCCCAGTCCTCTAATAACCTTGGTCGCTCTTCTCTGCACCCGCTCTAGTTCAGCTATGTCTTTCTTATACATCGGAGACCAGAACTGTGCACAGTATTCTAAGTGTGGTCGAACTAGTGACTTGTATAGAGGTAAAATTATGTTCTCCTCATGAGCATCTATGCCTCTTTTAATGCATTGCATTATTTTATTTGCCTTTGTAGCAGCTGCCTGACACTGGCCACTAAATGTGAGTTTGTCATCCACCCATACTCCCAGGTCTTTTTCATTGACGGTTTTGCCCAGAGTTTCAGAATTAAGCACATAGTTATACATAATAATAAATAATAATAATTTTATTTATATAGCGCCAACATATTCCGCAGCGCTTTACAAATTATAGAGGGGACTTGTACAGACAATAGACATTACAGCATAACAGAAATACAGTTCAAAACAGATACCAGGAGGAGTGAGGGCCCTGCTCGCAAGCTTACAAACTATGGGGAAAAGGGGAGACACGAGAGGTGGATGGTAACAATTGCTTTAGTTATTCGGACCAGCTATAGTGTAAGGCTCAGGTGTTCATGTAAAGCTGCATGAACCAGTTACCTGCCTAAGTATGTAGCAGTACAGACACAGAGGGCTAATACTGCATAAAGTGTATGAGAACATGATGCGAGGAACCTTTTTTTTTTTTTTTTTTTTTATTATAAATAGGCCACACAGGGATCGTTAGGTTAATGCATTGAGGCGGTAGGCCAGTCTGAACAAATGAGTTTTTAGGGCACGCTTAAAACTGTGGGGATTGGGGATTAATCGTATTAACCTAGGTAGTGCATTCCAAAGAATCGGCGCAGCACGTGTAAAGTCTTGGAGACGGGAGTGGGAGGTTCTGATTATTGAGGATGCTAACCTGAGGTCATTAGCGGAGCGGAGGGCACGGGTAGGGTGGTAGACTGATACCAGGGAGGAGACGTAGGGTGGTGCTGAGCCATGGAGTGCTTTGTGGATGAGGGTAGTAGTTTTGTACTGGATTCTGGAGTGGATGGGTAGCCAGTGTAATGACTGGCACAGGGTAGAGGCATCGGTGTAACGGTTGGTGAGGAATATGATCCTGGCTGCAGCATTCAGGACAGATTGGAGCGGGGAGAGTTTTGCAAGAGGGAGACCGATTAGTAGAGAGTTACAATAGTCCAGACGAGAATGAATAAGTGAAACAGTCAGAGTTTTTGCAGAGTCGAAATTAAGAAAAGGGCGAATTCTAGAAATGTTTTTGAGATGCAGGTAAGAAGAGCGAGCCAGTGATCGGATGTAGGGGGTGAATGAAAGGTCAGAATCAAGGATGACCCCAAGGCAGCGGGCATGTTGCTGTGGAGTAATGGTGGAACCGCACACGGAGATGGCAATGTCAGGCAAAGGTAGGTTAGTAGAGGGAGAGAACACGAGGAGTTCAGTTTTTGACAGGTTTAGTTTCAGATAGAGGGAGGACATGATGTTAGAGACAGCGGTAAGACAATCACTGGTGTTTTCTAAAAAGGTCGGTGTGATATCGGGAGCAGAAGTGTATAATTGGGTGTCGTCAGCATAGAGATGGTACTGGAAACCAAATCTACTGATTGTTTGTCCAATAGGGGCAGTATACAACGAGAAGAGTAGGGGGCCTAGGACTGATCCTTGAGGAACCCCAACAGTAAGGGGAAGGTGAGAGGAGGAGGAACCAGCAAAACATACAGTGAAGGATCGGTCAGAGAGATAGGAGGAGAACCAGGAGAGAACGGTGTCCTTGAGGCCGATGGAGCGGAGCATAGTGAGGAGGAGCTGATGATCCACAGTGTCGAATGCTGCAGAGAGATCCAAGAGAATTAGCATGGAGTAGTGACCATTAGATTTAGCTGTTAGTAGGTCATTAGAGACTTTAATGAGGGCAGTTTCAGTAGAGTGTAAAGAGCGGAAGCCAGATTGAAGAGGGTCGAGAAGAGAGTTATCTGAGAGATAGCGGGTAAGACGGGAGTGGACCAGGCGTTCGAGGAGTTTAGAGATGAAGGGAAGATTAGAGACAGGTCTATAATTAGCGGCACAGTTTTGATCGAGGGATGGTTTTTTAAGTAATGGATGTATGATGGCATGCTTAAATGAGGAGGGAAAAATACCGGAAGTGAGGGAAAGGTTGAATATTTTTGTTAGGTGAGAGGCGATAGCCGGGGAAAGGGACTGGAGGAGATGTGACGGAATGGGGTCACTGGTGCAAGTGGTCGGGCGAGAAGATGCAAGGAGCCTGCTTACTTCTTCTTCTGTAACTGCTTCAAAGTCAGAGAGTGAACTAGATGCAGTGGGGGAGGGAGGACAGTGCATGGTATATACATCTTATTACTTCTGCCCAAGTGCATGACCTTACATTTATCCCCATTAAAGCTCATTTGCCATTTATCAGCCCAAGCTTCTAGTTTACATAAATCATCCTGTAATATAAAATTGTCCTCCTCTGTATTGATTACCCTGCAGAGTTTAGTGTCATCTGCAAATATTGAAATTCTGCTCTGAATGCCAAGGTCATTAATAAATATGTTAAAAAGAAGAGGGCCCAATACTGACCCCTGTGGTACCCCACTGCCAACCGCGACCCAGTCTGAGTGTGCTCCATTATTAACCACCCTTTGATTCCTATCCCTGAGCCAGCTCTTAACCCACTTACGCATATTTTCCCCTATCCCCATTATTCTCATTTAATATATCAACCTTTTGTGTGGCACCGTATCAAAAGCTTTTGAAAAGTCCATATACACTACGTCCACTGGGTTCCCTTGGTCCAGTCTGGAACTTACCTCTTCAAATAAATTGATCAGATTAGTCTGACATGAACGGTCCCTAGTAAACCCGTGCTGATACTGGGTCATGAGGTTATTCCTCTTCAGATACTCCAGTATAGCATCCCTTAGAATGCCCTCCAGGATTTTTCCCACAGTAGAGGTTAAGCTTACTGGCCTATAATTACCGAGTTCAGTTTTTGTCCCCTTTTTGAATATTGGCACCACATTTGCTATACGCCAGTCCTGTGGTACAGACCCTATTATTATGGAGTCTTTAAAGATTAAAAATAATGGTCTATCAATGACTGTACTTAATTCCTGCAGTATTCGGGGGTGTATCCCATCCAGGCCCGGAAATTTGTAATTTTTAGTGATTTTTAGATGCCGACGTACTTCCTGCTGGGTTAAGCAGGTGACACTTAAAGGGGAATTTTTGTTATCACTGATTATATTGTCTGCCATGGAATTTTCTTGTGTAAATACTGATGGAAAAAAAGTCATTTAGCATATTGGCCTTTTCCTCATCCTCATCCACCATTTCACCCAGACTAATGTTAAGGGGGCCAACACTATCATTTTTTAGGCAAAAGAGGCGTCAGGAAAAAATACGGTGTGCACATATATGGCGACTCTAAATCAAATAATCAAAAATAGGAGAACCGAGAGTCAAAACTGGCCACAAAATTTCACAAAAGGTAATATTTATTAAATAGATCAAACAAAAATACAAGTAAATAATAATCACAAGTATAAAGTGCATAGCAACTATATCCTAGGGTACATCCGTGTCACCCAGGTACACAAGACAGGGCCCAAATGAGTATGGGGAAAACAGTACATTTAATGATAAATGTCAAAATTAAGGTGCTGCTCACACAAGGGCTATACTACTTCAGACATGTGGTGATCTTAATGGAAAATCTACTCCCAGTGTCCACATTACAAAGATCACCACATACACTAAGTATACTAATAATCACATAAGAAAGAAATCAGATGGTTAAATTACCCATGTGTGCAAAAGGAGTCCTGTCCAGGTCCTGGGTCACGTTCCCCAACGCGCGTTTCGCGTTCTATCGTTACCGCTTCTTCAGGGGGCGTGGTTTAATATGGATCTCTATCCGGTTTAAATAGTGTGTTTATCCGATCACATGATCGGACGATAAGAAGGTGCGCAGGCGTGAAACGTCGGACTTTCCCCGCACTGCGCTCCAAGCCTCAATCCCGGCCGGCAAGCCCAAGTCACATGAGCGGGCAGGCGCCACGCCCACACCACGCGACCCGGGACAGCCGCCAGGGAGAAGCCGGAACGCAGTCAGTTCTAAGTACCAGCGTACGTATATATAAAGTGACAGTGCCTATAAAGTGCATTAGTGAAATTATAATACTAATAACGCATTAATGTGCATATGTGCATAGTTTCAGAGAATACTCTATACATTTCTCTGAGTCCTCAGTCCCCATTAGTGCATTGGTGAGTATGCTCACCCCCAATACTGGACAGACCTAAGGGGCTTAGAGTGACATGAAGTGAAAAATAACAGCAAACAGATTGCTGGTGAGTGAGTAAAATTACATTTATTGTAAAATAAATGCAAATTGAATTGCAAGTGACCCGTGCATATAAGCAAGCCAGATGAGCCACAATATCCCCAGTATAGGTAGCTGAATAGAAAGTTATAAATGCACATAAACAAAAACTAGAAAAAATAGGCAAAAGACAAAAACAAATAAAACTAAAATATATAAACATGCATACACAATGAGCCGCTGACATGGGGGACATATATATATATGTATGGAAAATATACACTCCATCATTCACTGATATTGAATCGTATACGCCATCTAATATATCCAACATATTGTCATCTAGTGTCCTTAATACAGAATGGTGTATCATTTCAGGTCTTTGATTTTTCTCCAAGACGACTGTAAGAGTTCTTCAATCCCTGGATTTCTCCAATTGGTAATCACCAACGTCAGCAGTCATATGAGCATAGATGTAAGTATAAACACACTAAGAATAAAAATAAAAAAGATACCATATTAAAAATGATGGTGCATGAAAGAGAACAAAAAGGAAGACCCAACTAGGGGGTGTTATCCCCGCAGATGACTACTCTACAGGAAAGAGGAAAACCCATGAGTTTCATTAAGGCCCATGGGTGCCATGGTACCCAATGTACTAATCCAACGGCAATCTCTTTGGGCTAAAATTCGCCCAATATCGCCCCCTCTGATACCACATTGTATATGGTCAATACCCCGTGCCATGAAGGACTTGGGGTCACAACCATGATGTTGTTTATAATGCCGTGGTATGGTCTTAAGTTTCATCATGTCTGTCTCATCTCTCGCGGCCACTATATTACGCACATGTTCACACGTGCGTGTGCCCAAACGTCGAGATGTTAATCCTACATAAATTTTGGGACAACTGCACACAGCGTAATACACAACTTGCGTGGTGTTACATGTTATGTGGTAGTTGATGGAAAAAAATTTTTTCCCATCAGCTGAATCAAAAGTGGCCGTGCGAGAGATGTTCGGACATGAGACACAATCACCACAGGGGAAACATCCCCTGGGTGGTCCACCAGATCCAAAGTTGTATCTACTAAGTCTAGGAACATAGTGGCTTGACACCAGTAGATCTTTTAGATTTTTACTCCTTTTTGCGGTCATTGCAGGATAATTATTAAGGCATTTAGAGAGCACCTGGTCACTTTTGAGAATGTCCCAATGCTTCTGGAGACATCTCCTCATAGTGGCCCATTCCCCATTGTAGGTAGAGATAAATCGTACTATGTCCTGTTGTTTAGATGTCTCCCTACATTTACGATTGCTGTTATTACTACTTGGACACAGTAATTCATCTCGTGATGTATATTTGGCTCTCAGATAACCTCTCTTGATGTTCCTATTACTATATCCTCTTGTTTGGAATCTAGTTCTAAGATCCACCGCCTGGGCCTCAAATTTAGTAGTAGAAGAGCAGATCCGCTTCATCCTGAGATGCTGACCAACTGGGATGGCTTTGATGGTACTATATGGGTGGCCCGAATCAGCATGCAAATTGACCGATGTGGATTTCCTGTAGACATCCGTCTGTAGATAC
Source organism: Ranitomeya imitator (assembly GCF_032444005.1). Taxonomy (NCBI): domain Eukaryota; kingdom Metazoa; phylum Chordata; class Amphibia; order Anura; family Dendrobatidae; genus Ranitomeya; species Ranitomeya imitator. The sequence continues at coordinate 377,904,572 of NC_091284.1, read as the reverse complement.
CGATCGCTATCAACCTCAATCTTAATATCAAGGACATCCACATTGGTCTTGCTTGTCTGATATGTTAATTTGATATTATATGAATTCTCATTGAGTTGTTTCATAAATTCATGCAAAGCATCATCGGGCCCCTGCCATATAATGAGCAGGTCATCGATGTATCGCAGCCAGCACTGCACATGGTCAATGGCCTGCGACCCCCTCCACCAAAAATCTCCCTCTCCCAGTAACCCAGGAAGAGGTTGGCGAAGGAGGGCGCACAGGCCGCGCCCATGGCAGTGCCGCGCTGCTGTAAGTAAAATACATCCTTGAACACAAAAAAGTTTTTTGTTAGTATGAACGTCAAGAGTTCGATGACGAGGTCACAAATAGCGCCATCCCAGTTGCTGGCACCCAGGAAGAAGCGGACCGCCTCCAGGCCATCCTCATGTCCAATACAAGTATATAAGGATTGCATATCCGCAGTGACAAGACACATGTTTTCCTCCGGTTGAATCCCAATGATCCGCCGAAGGACATCAGACGTGTCCCTGGCATAGGAGGGGAGCGACACAACCAAAGGTTTAAGATAAAAATCAACAAATTTACATACGGGGTCGCTCAACCTCCCCACTCCAGAGACTATCGGACGACCCGGCGGATCAATGGGATTTTTGTGGATCTTAGGGACGAAATACAGTGTAGGAACCTTAGGGGATCTGGTAAGCAGACCATCCAATACTGATTTAGGAATGATGCCCCTTTCATGTGCATCTACCAGAATTCCCTCAAGTTCACGAGAAAAAAGATTAGTAGGATTATGATCCAATTTCCTGTATGTATCCCTATCTCTAAGGAGCTTCAACGCCTCCTTCTCATAGAGAGTACTGGGCCAAAGAACCACATTTCCCCCCTTGTCTGCTGGTTTGATCACTACATCCTCGAGACTTCTAAGTTGTTCAAGGGCCACTCTTTGTTTAGATGTTAAGTTATCATGTCTACGTCTAGTAGATATATTCTGAAATTCTTGTATGACCATCCTAGTAAAAATCTCTACTGCTGGACACAGAGACAAGGGGGGAAATGTGATGGACCTAGGTTTACAGTCACGTGGGAAAGTACTCACCGTGTGAGATGTCTGCTCATCCAGGAGATCCTCCAGTGCCATCAATGCCTCCCTCTCAAAATCATCACTAGTTGACTCATTGCCACCCTTCTCAAATAATTTTTTAAGAATTAATTTCCTTGAGAAGAGGTGTAAATCCTTGGTGGCTGTGAAAAGATCAAATTTATTAGTGGGGGAGAAGGTAAGACCCCTTTGTAAAACATCCAATTGATCATCAGAGAGAGCATGGTGGGAAAGATTAATTACCTCCAAACCCTTTATATCCTTTTTGTTAGGTTGGTTATTGGATGGATTGATGAGGAGGTTTTTACGTTTCCCAGCATTTCTCTCTCTATTAAAGCCAGAATTTCGTAATTCATAAAATCTAGGTTGTGTCTTATTCGATTCTTCGCTGGATGCTATCGATACTGTAGAGGCAGATCTGGCACGGGAGGGTCCCCTCGACCGATTTCCCCTCCTATTCCACCTGTACACGGTATTGGACTGTTGGTCACTCATGTCACGCTGGAATTTCCTGGATTTGTTCTCACAAATACCCTTCTCCCACTTAGTGAATTCATTCTCCAATTCCACATTAAACTGGGTCAGGGTTTCACTAGGCAGATCTTGCTTAAATTTGACCTGCAACTCTTCAATATCTCTATCCAAAACCTCCAAGTGACTCTGATTGTTCTGAACCAGGAGTTCCATAAAACCCCTTGAACACCCTGTCGCCAGTTCCTCCCACTTTTGTTTAAAAGTGGCGTCATCTATCTCAAAGGAGGGGAAGACTTGAACCCTAAGTCCCCTAGGTATAAGACCCTTTTCCAAGTATTTGTTAAGAAATGCCCGGTTCCACCAGGTTCTTAGGCGCTTATTATGAAGGTCTTTGAGTTGTCTGAAGATCTCCTGTTTGTCTCTACCATTACCCATCAGGGATGTACCAGGGTCGTCACTAAATACATCATTAAGCTGTGTCAGCCACGTCTGTTCACGGGCTCTAAAATCCATGTTGGAACTGACTTTGGTTGCTGTAAAAACATACAGACATAAACATATAAGCAAACGAGGCGTCAGTAAAAAATACGGTGTGCACATATATGGCGACTCTAAATGAAATAATCAAAAATAGGAGAACCGAGAGTCAAAACTGGCCACAAAATTTCACAAAAGGTAATATTTTTTAAATAGATCAAACAAAAATACAAGTAAATAATAATCACAAGTATAAAGTGCATAGCAACTATATCCTAGGGTACATCCGTGTCACCCAGGTACACAAGACAGGGCCCAAATGAGTATGGGGAAAACAGTACATTTAATGATAAATGTCAAAATTAAGGTGCTGCTCACACAAGGGCTATACTACTTCAGACATGTGGTGATCTTAATGGAAAATCTACTCCCAGTGGCCACATTACAAAGATCACCACATACACTAAGTATACTAATAATCACATAAGAAAGAAATCAGATGGTTAAATTACCCATGTGTGCAAAAGGAGTCCTGTCCGGGTCCTGGGTCACGTTCCCCAATGCGCGTTTCGCGTTCTATCGTTACCGCTTCTTCATGGGGCGTGGTTTAATATGGATCTCTATCCGGTTTAAATAGTGTGTTTATCCGATCACATGATCGGACGATAAGAAGGTGCGCAGGCGTGAAACGCCGGACTTTCCCCGCACTGCGCTCCAAGCCTCAATCCCGGCCGGCAAACCCAAGTCACATGAGCAGGCAGGCGCCACGCCCACACCACGCGACCCGGGACAGCCGCCAGGGAGACCTGAAATGATACACCATTCTGTATTAAGGACACTAGATGACAATATGTTAGATATATTAGATGGCGTATACGATTCATTAAATATCAGTGAATGATGGAGTGTATATTTTCCATACATATATATACTGTATATATATGTCCCCCATGTCAGCGGCTCATTGTGTATGCATGTTTATATATTTTAGTTTTATTTGTTTTTGTCTTTTGCCTATTTTTTCTAGTTTTTGTTTATGTGCATTTATAACTTTCTATTCAGCTACCTATACTGGGGATATTGTGGCTCATCTGGCTTGCTTATATGCACGGGTCACTTACAATTCAATTTGCATTTATTTTACAATAAATGTAATTTTATTCACTCACCAGCAATCTGTTTGCTGTTATTTTCACTTCATGTCACTCTAAGCCCCTTAGATCTGTCCAGTATTGGGGGTGAGCATACTCACCGATGCACTAATGGGGACTGAGGACTCAGAGAAATGTATAGAGTATTCTCTGAAACTATGCACATATGCACATTAAGGCCATGTTCACACAGTGCGTTTTTTACCGCGGAACCGCGGCGGTTTTGCCGCTGCGGTTCCGCAGCTGTTTTCCACGCAGGGTACAGTACACTGTACCCTATGGAAAACAGGACACACTGTGCACATGGTCCGGAAATTGTAAAAAAAAAAGCCGCGCTGAATAGCTCCCGGAAAAAAGAAGGAGCATGTCAATTCTTCTTCCTGAACCGCAGCGGTTCTGCACCCATAGACCTCCATTGTGAGGTCAAAATCGCAGTAAAACCCGCAGATCAAAAATATATCTGCGGGTTTTACTGCGATTTGATGTGCAGAACCGCTGCAGCAGGAAGTGCGGGGGAGCGGGCGGAAGTGCATGGGCGGAGTGTGGCTTCCCCCCCGTGCTCCGATCCCGCCCCCCGTGCTCCGATGCCCCCCCCGTGCTCCGATGCCCCCCCCCAGTGCTCCGATGCTCCCCCCGTGCCCTAATCTCCCCCCCCTTATACTTACCCGGCGTCCCGGTGTCCGTCCGGCCGTCTTCTCCCTGGGCGCCGCCATCTTGCAAAATGGCGGGCGCATGCGCAGTGCGCCCGCCGAATCTGCCGGCCGGCAGATTCGCTCCAAAGTGCATTTTGATCACTGAGATATAACCTATCTCAGTGATCAAAATAAAAAAATAGTAAATGACACCCCCCCCACTTTGTCACCCCCATTGGTAGGGACAATAAAAAAATTGAGAATTTTTTTTTTTTTTTTCACTAAGGTTAGAATAGGGTTAGGGGTAGGGTTAGGGTTAGGGGTAGGGTTAGGGGTAGGGGTAGGGTTAGGGGTAGGGTTAGGGGTAGGGTTAGGGGTAGGGTTAGGGGTAGGGTTAGGGTTAGGGGTAGGGGTAGGGTTAGGGTATTTTCAGCCATTTTAGCCCTAAAAAGCTTCCTAGGAAACACACAGTAAAAGGATAAAAAAACGCATCAAAAAACGCATCAAAAACGCATCAAAAAAGGACAAAAAAAGGACCTGCGTTTTCTGCCAAGAGCTGCAGTTTTTTAAAAAAACTGTCCTGAAAAAAAAAGGATGGAAATCCTGAACGTGTGAACATACCCTTATGCGTTATTAGTATTATAATTTCACTAATGCACATTATAGGCACTGTCACTTTATATATACGTACGCTGGTACTTAGAACTGACTGCGTTCCGGCTTCTCCATGGCGGCTGTCCCGGGTCGCGTGGTGTGGGCGTGGCACCTGCCCGCTCATGTGACTTGGGCTTGCTGGCTTGAGGCTTGGAGCGCAGTGCGGGGAAAGTCCGACGTTTCACACCTGCGCACCTTCTTGTCGTCCGATCATGTGATCGGATAAACACACTATTTAAACCGGATAGAGATCCGTATTAAACCACGCCCCATGAAGAAGCGGTAACGATAGAACGCGAAACGCGCGTTGGGGAATGTGACCCAGGACCCGGACAGGACTCCTTTTGCACACATGGGTAATTTAACCATCTGATTTCTTTCTTATGTGATTATTAGTATACTTAGTGTATGTGGTGATCTTTGTAATGTGGCCACTGGGAGTAGATTTTCCATTAAGATCACCACATGTCTGAAGTAGTATAGCCCTTGTGTGAGCAGCACCTTAATTTTGACATTTATCATTAAATGTACTGTTTTCCCCATACTCATTTGGGCCCTGTCTTGTGTACCTGGGTGACACGGATGTACCCTAGGATATAGTTGCTATGGACTTTATACTTGTGATTATTATTTACTTGTATTTTTGTTTGAACTATCATTTTTAGTTTCTTACTATTCACGTAGTTAAAGAATATTTTAGGATTATTTTTACTCTCCCTGGCAATGAGTCTCTCTGTCTCAATCTTTGCTGCCTTGATTTGCTTTTTACAGAATTTATTTAATTTTCTATATTTATTTAATACTTCATCACTACCTACTTCCTTTAATTCTCTAAATGCTTTCTTTTTGTCACTTATTGCGCACCTTACAGCTCTATTTAGCCATATTGGTTTCCTCCTATTCCTAGTACATTTATTCCCATACGGTATATACAATGCACAGGTCCTATCCAGGATGCTAATAAACGTCTCCCATTTTCTTTGTGCATTTTTATGTCTCAGGATATTGTCCCAGTTAATTGCACTAACATCATCTCTCATCAGTTGGAAATTTGCCTTCCTGAAGTTTAGTGTCCTTGTAACCCCTCTATTACACATCTTATTAAATGATACATTAAAGCTTATTATTTTGTGATCACTCTTCCCCAAGTGTCTCCCAACCCTTATATTTGATATGCGGTCTGGCCTGTTGGTTAATATTAGGTCTAGCAGTGCCTCCCTTCTTGTTCGGTCCTGAACCAGTTGTGAAAGGTAATTGTCTCTCATAGTTGTCAAAAACCAATTACCTTTGCTGGAACTGCAGGTTTCCGTTCCCCAATCTATTTCAGGGTAGTTGAAGTCCCCCATAATAATGACTTCTCCTTGAGTCGCAGCTTCATCTATTTGCTTTACGAGGATATTCTCCGTTGCTTCCATTATTTTTGAAGATTTATAACAAACACCTATCAGTAATTTATTATTTTTCCCCTTCCCCTTATCTCCACCCACAGGGACTCTACTTTATCATTAGATTCACCTATATTTTCACGCCGGATGGGTTTTAAGGATGATTTTACATATAGACACACACCTCCCCCTCCGTTCGGTCATTTCTTAACAGACTATAGCCCTGCAAGTTAACAGCCAAGTCATGGCTCTCATCCAGCCATGTCTCAGATATCCCCACCATGTCATAATTATGCTCCAACAACATTAATTATAATTCGTCCATTTTGTTGGAAAGGCTTCTGACATTAGTATACATACATTTTATGTATCTCTTTGCACCTCTATTCTTTCTAATTGATCTAACCCCACCCCCATGCCACCGCCACCCCCAACTTTCTTATTTGTGCCCTTAACTCCCTAACTAAAAAAAAATTTGGTTCCAAAATTGTGCTGATGTAAAGTAGACATGTGGGAAATGTTACTTTTTAAGTATTTTGTGTGATAAATCTCTGTGATTTAAGGGCATAAAAATTCAAAGTTGGATATTTTGAAATTTTCAAAATTTTCACCAATTATACATTTTTTCACAAATAAACACAGGTAATACCAAATAAATTTTACCACCATCATGAAGTACAATATGTCATGAGAAAACAATGTCAGAATCATCAGGATCCGTTGAAGCATTCCAGAGTTATAACCTCATAAAGGACAGTGGTCAGAAATGTAAAAATTGGCCCAATCATTAACGTGCAAATCACCCTTGGGGGTAAAGGAGTTAAAACTAACCTATAGGTGGGTCTACATCATTACTATTGTACTAATTTGCACAGCACTGCTCACTCACGTCACTATATTTGCCCAGCAGGACGCACTTCAAAGTGATATTGTGCTCTACAGAATTCAGTACGTACTTCTTCTAAATAGCAGTCAGGTAGGCCCCCCTCCTTACCTTTTTTCCTTTGTTTCAATCTTTTGTATATCAAAATGCTGAATTTTATGCCACCCTAAGTAATAGATTTTTGTTATGTATGAATTGTTTTTCATTTTTTTTCCTTTACTCCTTAGATTCTAAATGTTGGAAAAACCTCTATGTAATTTATACTGAATCATGTATATTTTTATTATTGATGTGTATGCTTTATTTACATTTACCTTTACAATTAAGTTGTAGTAGCCTGATGAAGGTCGTAACATGACCGAAACGTCTGAGTTGTGTGTACTAGATTTTGGACTGCATTAAGATTTTCCTCACATCATCAAGCTGAGTGCCAAGTTTATGAATTACACTATTTGGCTTGGGACCCTACTTGAGCACCTGTACAGTTGTGCCATGTAATATTACTACATGGATGTTATTGGCCTGCTAGAGGTCATTTTGCAGTGCTCTGGCACTATTCCTTTGGTTCCAGGTTGCACAAAGGAGGAGGTAGTGGTTCTGCTGCTGGATTTTTGTCCTCCTACAGTCCTGTTCACATCTCCTGGTGTACTGGCCTGTCTCCTGATACCGTACCCACTCAATGCTCTGGACACTGTTCTGATACACAGCTAGCCTTCTTGAGACAGCTCGCATTGATGTGCCATCCTAGAGCAACTTTTGTGGGTTGTAGGTACATTGTGTTGTTTATATGTTCCCCTTTTTTTGAGCAGTGTATATATATGGGACTCAGGGATAAGGAGATGATTGGATGTCTACTATGGTATCCCTGTAAAGCCCTCGATATCTGCCCTATGTGGCCGCGAAAGTTAGCACCCTAAAAAGCAATGCAAGAAATGGTGTCCCTGTTCATTGTTGGCTGACCCTATAATCCCCTGTTAATTGCTGTAGATCATCTCTCAAACATGTGCTACACCACAGAATTGAATAATTAACCATATTTTCATGTGTTGCGTTAAAAAATGTTCTATGAAACTCCGTATTGTCAAAATATTGAAAATTGTTCTTGCGTTCATATTGATTAGAATGTTAATTTTTAGAGGGGGTGTACTTATTTATGTTGAGCACTTTACATGGACGTATCACAAAGGTTAAAAATATACGTTGAAATATAAGCAAATGTTCTGTAGGGGGATTTATGGCACATAGTTGGATTTGTTTTGAACACGAACCTCCAATGCATTCTCCATACTTCTGCAGATATACATATGTGAACCTAGCATAACATTTTCCATCTCTATGTTACCATATACAAGAGTAATGACTATTTTATTTTAATTAAAAAAAAAAAGTAACAAACCATGATGAGCAGTAAAGGATGAAAAATATGCAATAGAGATGAGCAAATCAATTTGGAGGTCTCTGGTCCAGGTCAGTATTTCATGGCCACTGGAGAGGAATCCTGAAAAAGACCTCCTACCAGATGACATTCATGGCTCCTGTTTTGATTAGCTGGCCTGGTGTTACATCCTACCATGCCATCTAATCAAAAGAGGAACTGGATGCCAAAAGATAGGAGGCGGATTACGTCAAGCTGCCACCTAGTCTCATTAATTTATTCGCCCATCTCTAGAATGCAGCTACGTTTCTATTATACCTATCAAATATTATCTGTGACATGAAGCCTACAAAACTATTGTGCTCAACATCACTTGCATTAAAAGAAATAAACAATTGTTGCCGTCTCATATGCTGTAAAACACTGAGCAATGTTTCAGGGTAAAGAGCTTTAATCCTTAGGTTATACAAACATTGGCCATGCTATCTGTGGAGCAACAGAAAGAGATCTCTCCTGACCTTGTCTGTCTGGAATATCCTTATGGAGAAATATTAGCTGACGTACAGCTGATATTTTAGGTCGGTTTTTAGAGACACTTCATATGAGCATGACAGATCAGTTTATCTTTAGGGCTAATGAGTAAATCAAGCCTAGAAATCCTTCTTGTAAGTTTTAGGTCTTGTGCAGCACAGTCGAACAAGCTAGCATTTAGCTATGGGTTAGACCTGTTTGCAATCCTTATCAACCAGCATGTGGAACGACTGGAATCCTTGCAGTTTTGAGGTCATATGTTAAAAGGGAAATCAAGTTCATAGAATATCCAAACCCCATTGACTGGAAAACTGAGAACATTCTACACAAATTCCCAATATATTTTGAACCCATAAGGAGCCCTCTCTGTCATACAATTCATCCTATGACAAAAGAACTAAAGGCCTCACTGAGTCAGCACTCCCTGTATCACCCTGACTGCGCCAGCACTCCTTGTATCACCCCTGACTGCGCCAGCACTCCCTGTATCACCCCTGACTGCACCAGCACTCCCTGTATCACCCCTGACTGCGCCAGCACCCCCTGTATCACCCTGACTGCGCCAGCACCCCCTGTATCACCCTGACTGCGCCAGCACTCCCTGTATCACCCCTGACTGCGACAGCACCCCCTGTATCACCCCTGACTGCGCCAGCACCCCCTGTATCACCCTGACTGCGCCAGCACTCCCTGTATCACCCCTGACTGAGCCAGCACTCCCTGTATCACCCTGACTGTGTCAGCACTCCCTGTATCACCCTGACTGCGCCAGCCCCCACTGTATCACCCCTGACTGCGCCAGCACTCCCTGTATCACCCCTGACTGCACCAGCACTCCCTGTATCACCCCTGACTGCGCCAGCACCCCCTGTATCACCCTGACTGCGCCAGCACCCCCTGTATCACCCTGACTGCGCCAGCACTCCCTGTATCACCCCTGACTGCGACAGCACCCCCTGTATCACCCCTGACTGCGCCAGCACCCCCTGTATCACCCTGACTGCGCCAGCACCCCCTGTATCACCCCTGACTGCGTCAGCACTCCCTGTGTCACCCCTGACTACGCCAACACTCCCTGTATCACCCCTGACTGTGCCAGCACTCCCTGTATCACCGCTGACTGCGCCAGCACTCCCTGTATCACCCCTGACTGCGCCAGCACTCCCTGTATCACCCTGACTGCGTCAGCACTTCCTGTATGACCCCTGACGGCGCCAGCACTCCCTGTATCACCCCTGACTACGCCAGCACTCCCTGTATCACCCCTGACTGCGACAGCACCCCCTGTATCACCCCTGACTGCCCCAGCACCCCCTGTATCACCCTGACTGCGCCAGCACTCCCTGTATCACCCCTGACTGAGCCAGCACTCCCTGTATCACCCTGACTGTGTCAGCACTCCCTGTATCACCCTGACTGCGCCAGCCCCCACTGTATCACCCCTGACTGAGCCAGCACTCCCTGTATCACCCCTGACTGTGCCAGCACTCCCTGTATCACCCCTGACTGCGCAAGCATCCCCTGTATCACCCCTGACTGAGCCAGCACTCCCTTTATCACCCCTGACTGTGCCAGCACTCCCTGTATCACCCCTGACTGCGCCAGCACTCCCTGTATCACCCTGACTGCGCCAGCACTCCCTGTATAACCCCTGACTGCGACAGCACCCCCTGTATAACCCCTGACTGTGACAGCACCCCCTGTATCACCCCTGACTGCCCCAGCACTCCCTGTATCACCCTGACCGCGCCAGCACTCCCTGGATCACCCCTTACTGAGCCAGCACTCCCTGTATCACCCTGACTGTGTCAGCACTCCCTGTATCACCCTGACTGCGCCAGCCCCCACTGTATCACCCCTGACTGAGCCAGCACTCCCTGTATCACCCCTGACTGTGCCAGCACTCCCTGTATCACCCCGGACTGCGCAAGCATCCCCTGTATCACCCCTGACTGAGCCAGCACTCCCTGTATCACCCTGACTGCGTCAGCACCCCCTGTATCACCCCTGACTGTGCCAGCACTCCCTGTATCACCCTGACTGCGCCAGCACTCCCTGTATCACCCTGACTGCGCCAGCACTCCCTTTATCACCCCTGACTGTGCCAGCACTCCCTGTATCACCCCTGACTGCGCCAGCACTCCCTGTATCACCCTGACTGCGCCAGCACTCCCTGTATAACCCCTGTCTGCGACAGCACCCCCTGTATAACCCCTGACTGTGCCAGCACCCCCTGTATCACCCTGACTGCGCCAGCACCCCCTGTATCACCCTGACTGTGCCAGCACTCCCTGTATCACCCTGACTGCGCCAGCACTCCCTGTATCACCCTGACTGCGCCAGCACTCCCTTTATCACCCCTGACTGTGCCAGCACTCCCTGTATCACCCCTGACTGCGCCAGCACTCCCTGTATCACCCTGACTGCGCCAGCACTCCCTGTATAACCCCTGACTGCGACAGCACCCCCTGTATAACCCCTGACTGTGCCAGCACTCCCTGTATCACCCTGACTGCGCCAGCACTCCCTGTATCACCCTGACTGCGCCAGCACTCCCTTTATCACCCCTGACTGTGCCAGCACTCCCTGTATCACCCCTGACTGCGCCAGCACTCCCTGTATCACCCTGACTGCGCCAGCACTCCCTGTATAACCCCTGACTGCGACAGCACCCCCTGTATAACCCCTGACTGTGCCAGCACCCCCTGTATCACCCTGACTGCGCCAGCACTCCCTGTATCACCCTGACTGCGCCAGCACTCCCTGTATCACCCCTGACTGCGACAGCACCCCTGTATCACCCCTCACTGCGCCAGCACCCCCTGCATCACCCTGACTGCGCCACCACTCCCTGTATCACTCCTGACTGCGTCAGCACTCCCTGTATCACCCCTGACTGCGCCAGCACTCCCTGTATCACCCCTGACTGCGCCAGCACTCCCTGTATCACCCTGACTGAGCCTGCACTCCCTGTATCACCCTGACTGCGTCAGCACTCCCTGTATCACCCCTGACTGCACCAGCACTCTCTGTATCACCCCTGACTGCGCCAGCACTCCCTTTATCACCCCTGACTGCGCCAGCACTCCCTGTATCACCCTGACTGCGCCAGCACTCCCTGTATCACCCCTGACTGCGACAGCACCCCCTGTATCACCCCTGACTGCGCCAGCATCCCCTGTATCACCCCTGACTGCACCAGCACTCCCTGTATCACCCCTGACTGCGCCCGCACTCCCTGTATCACCCTGACTGCTTCAGCACTCCCTGTATCACCCTGACTGTGCCAGCACCCACTGTATCACCCCTGACTGAGCCAGCACTCCCTGTATCACCCTGACTGCGTCAGCACTCCCTGTATCACCCCTGACTGCGCCAGCACCCACTGTATCACCCTTGACTGCGCAAGCATCCCCTGTATCACTTCTGACTGAGCCAGCACTCCCTGTATCACCCTGACTGCGCCAGCACCCACTGTATCACCCCTGACTGAGCCAGCACTCCCTGTATAACCCCTGACTGCGACAGCACCCCCTGTATAACCCCTGACTGTGCCAGCACCCCCTGTATCACCCTGACTGCGCCAGCACCCCCTGTATCACCCTGACTGCGCCAGCACTCCCTGTATCACCCTGACTGCGCCAGCACTCCCTGTATCACCCCTGACTGCGACAGCACCCCTGTATCACCCCTCACTGCGCCAGCACCCCCTGCATCACCCTGACTGCGCCAGCACCCCCTGTATCACCCTGACTGCGCCAGCACTCCCTGTATCACTCCTGACTGCGTCAGCACTCCCTGTATCACCCCTGACTGCGCCAGCACTCCCTGTATCACCCCTGACTGCGCCAGCACTCCCTGTATCACCCTGACTGAGCCAGCACTCCCTGTATCACCCTGACTGCGTCAGCACTCCCTGTATCACCCCTGACTGCACCAGCACTCTCTGTATCACCCCTGACTGCGCCAGCACTCACTTTATCACCCCTGACTGCGCCAGCACTCCCTGTATCACCCTGACTGCGCCAGCACTCCCTGTATCACCCCTGACTGCGACAGCACCCCCTGTATCACCCCTGACTGCGCCAGCATCCCCTGTATCACCCCTGACTGCACCAGCACTCCCTGTATCACCCCTGACTGCGCCCGCACTCCCTGTATCACCCTGACTGCTTCAGCACTCCCTGTATCACCCTGACTGCGCCAGCACCCCCTGTATCACCCCTGACTGAGCCAGCACTCCCTGTATCACCCTGACTGCGTCAGCACTCCCTGTATCACCCCTGACTGCGCCAGCACCCACTGTATCACCCTTGACTGCGCAAGCATCCCCTGTATCACTTCTGACTGAGCCAGCACTCCCTGTATCACCCTGACTGCGTCAACACCCCATTGACATTGGTATGGTTAATTTACGTAGGGTGCTTAACCTTTAAGGCCCCAGGCATGAAGCCCCCCTATTCCCAATGAACCATAAACGACACTAAAGCCATTGTTGGATCATTTTGGCCACAGCAGCCTTTATTAAACAAACAAATTAACATTACATAAATAACCAATCAATAAATACCCAATCAATAAATCGGGGTGGGTCCTTGAAGCTTGAAAATCTGGCGATTAAACAAAACCGTAACAAACAGTGGACGAACCAACCGTAACTTACTCCCAGCTGTTACCCCCTGGCTCGGGAGCACCAAATCACCCCGAAGGGTGCCATCGTCCACTGAACCCCTGAGGATCAAGCCAATGCTGGCCAAATCCCCCCAAATCACCAGACCAAATAACCACCACATAAGGCCAACTGAGGAATCCATATACCCACGGACCCCCAGCGCAATTTAGCACCAACTTCAAGGACCCCTCCCAACCGCTAGCCACTATGACCCGAAAATAAACTAACCCATGGAGAAAATAACAAACACAGGGCGGGAGGGACTTCTCGCTGCGCTTCAGAGTGGGAAAGTGCCCCGCTCCTCCCCCCTAACATTATAAACCCCCCACCCATTACCATAGCCACCTCCTCTAATGACTCATTACCCACCCCCACCCCTCTCCTTCACCAACCCCTGTCATGTTGGCTTCCACTAAGCGCCGCATGGGGGATGGGCGCCTGCTCCAGCCTGTGCTTGACATTGGTATGGTTAATTTACGTAGGGTGCTTAACCTTTAAGGCCCCAGGCATGAAGCCCCCCTATTCCCAATGAACCATAAACGACACTAAAGCCATTGTTGGATCATTTTGGCCACAGCAGCCTTTATTAAACAAACAAATTAACATTACATAAATAACCAATCAATAAATACCCAATCAATAAATCGGGGTGGGTCCTTGAAGCTTGAAAATCTGGCGATTAAACAAAACCGTAACAAACAGTGGACGAACCAACCGTAACTTACTCCCAGCTGTTACCCCCTGGCTCGGGAGCACCAAATCACCCCGAAGGGTGCCATCGTCCACTGAACCCCTGAGGATCAAGCCAATGCTGGCCAAATCCCCCCAAATCACCAGACCAAATAACCACCACATAAGGCCAACTGAGGAATCCATATACCCACGGACCCCCAGCGCAATTTAGCACCAACTTCAAGGACCCCTCCCAACCGCTAGCCACTATGACCCGAAAATAAACTAACCCATGGAGAAAATAACAAACACAGGGCGGGAGGGACTTCTCGCTGCGCTTCAGAGTGGGAAAGTGCCCCGCTCCTCCCCCCTAACATTATAAACCCCCCATCCATTACCATAGCCACCTCCTCTAATGACTCATTACCCACCCCCACCCCTCTCCTTCACCAACCCCTGTCATGTTGGCTTCCACTAAGCGCCGCATGGGGGATGGGCGCCTGCTCCAGCCTGTGCTTGACATTGGTATGGTTAATTTACGTAGGGTGCTTAACCTTTAAGGCCCCAGGCATGAAGCCCCCCTATTCCCAATGAACCATAAACGACACTAAAGCCATTGTTGGATCATTTTGGCCACAGCAGCCTTTATTAAACAAACAAATTAACATTACATAAATAACCAATCAATAAATACCCAATCAATAAATCGGGGTGGGTCCTTGAAGCTTGAAAATCTGGCGATTAAACAAAACCGTAACAAACAGTGGACGAACCAACCGTAACTTACTCCCAGCTGTTACCCCCTGGCTCGGGAGCACCAAATCACCCCGAAGGGTGCCATCGTCCACTGAACCCCTGAGGATCAAGCCAATGCTGGCCAAATCCCCCCAAATCACCAGACCAAATAACCACCACATAAGGCCAACTGAGGAATCCATATACCCACGGACCCCCAGCGCAATTTAGCACCAACTTCAAGGACCCCTCCCAACCGCTAGCCACTATGACCCGAAAATAAACTAACCCATGGAGAAAATAACAAACACAGGGCGGGAGGGACTTCTCGCTGCGCTTCAGAGTGGGAAAGTGCCCCGCTCCTCCCCCCTAACATTATAAACCCCCCACCCATTACCATAGCCACCTCCTCTAATGACTCATTACCCACCCCCACCCCTCTCCTTCACCAACCCCTGTCATGTTGGCTTCCACTAAGCGCTGCATGGGGGATGGGCGCCTGCTCCAGCCTGTGCTTGACATTGGTATGGTTAATTTACGTAGGGTGCTTAACCTTTAAGGCCCCAGGCATGAAGCCCCCCTATTCCCAATGAACCATAAACGACACTAAAGCCATTGTTGGATAATTTTGGCCACAGCAGCCTTTTATTAAACAAACAAATTAACATTACATAAATAACCAATCAATAAATAACCAATCAATAAATCGGGGTGGGTCCTTGAAGCTTGAAAATCTGGCGATTAAACAAAACCGTAACAAACAGTGGACGAACCAACCGTAACTTACTCCCAGCCGTTACCCCCTGGCTCGGGAGCACCAAATCACCCTGAAGGGTGTCATCGTCCACTGAACCCCTGAGGATCAAGCCACCGCTGGCCAAATCCCCCCAAATCACCAGACCAAATAACCACCACATAAGACCAACTGAGGAATCCATATACCCACGGACCCCCAGCGCAATTTAGCACCAACTTCAAGGACCCCTCCCAACCGCCACAACGAGGGTCTCTTGACCCCTCAAAGACCCGAGACCCCCCCACACCGAATTGCTATGGCCCTCTCAATACCTTGTTGTAAACCCAGTGCCCATATATCAATACCCACAGCGTTTAGGTGCACACCGTCACCCAACAAAAATTCCTCGCCCCCTTCTTCCAGGTCCACATGCCGCACCGCCACTCCCCCATTCCGCTGTACAAACCCGGACACCGCTCGATTGAGTTTGATCCGCGCTTTATTGATCTTCGCAGATGATCTCGCGTGGCGCCAACACCTACGCGGCACGATATCCGACCACACGACAGTCAAGCCACTATACGCCAACCATAGGCGTAAAAGGTCGTGCTTAATGTCCCTCACCAGTTCACTTAGAGGCCGAACACCCAGATCGTTGCCTCCCGTGGGGAGCACCAAAATGTCTGGAGGCCTGTCAAGCTGGGCACTGTTGTGCACCTCCTGGCTGACCCTGCTCCACTCCATGCCTCGGAAACCTAACTACCGAACGACCGCCACGTCCCGATGAAACCCGAGCTGCCGTCCGTCTCGTCGCATATCGGCCCGTCGGGCGCCCCAATGGACATACGAGTGTCCCAATATCCAGACCAAGAAGGGTTTGGCACCTACAACGAAAAAGAAACTTAACATAGAAAAACACACTATAACTCTATAACTTCGTAACGCCCCCCAGCCCCTCAGGGCCGAATGTAACTCCTGTACCGGTTCGACTCCCATCTACCAATTCTCTGCACCACCTCAGGCAACAAACCACCCGACGCGGCCTCGGTCGCAGCCCCGATCCGAAAGGAATGCGAGGCAAAACGAGATGTATCCAAACCCATCAGCGCTAACCCCTGTCTAAAAACCGCTATGAATTGAAATTTTGACAAAAATGACCCATCCTCGTGGCATAATAAAGGCCCAGACCTCACCGGATCAAAACTGAGAAACACCTGTAAACAACGAATGGGGCACATCAATGCATTAACCACTGCCCCCAGCACAACCCTTCGACCCCTTCCCAGCTGATCCGTTTTAGACCGCCGAATCCAGAATTCTAAACGACCGTTAGCCAGCACAACATCCTTAGCCAGCAAACCTCCACAACTACTCCTGCTCGGAGCCACCAGCTCCCCGATCCGCAAAGCCCCAAAAAAGGCTAAGGAAAAAGCCAAACGGAAAAGAGCGATTTCAAAATCCGAAACACAAACTTCCGACAAACGCCCCCCTAGAGATTCCAACATTTGGAAAGAAACAGAGCGTCTGCGGTCCCCCGCACCACTCTGTCGCCCAAACCCCTTAAACGCCTGCCGGACCAGAAACACTTTCGTCAGATCCCTGAACCCTCTAAGTTTAAAGCCAAAAGCCAAGCCCGCACAAATGCGCCCCGCCTTTGCTGAGGACCAACCCTCCTTAGCCCCTTTACTCAGCCACAACAATAAGGCACCCACCTGATCTTCCGCAGAACCTCCACTATGGCAGGATTCCAACCACCCCTCCCATGCGCCCCATACTGACTGATACGCGGCCCAAGTGCTGGGAGCCAATGATGCCCTTATCAAATGATCTGCTGCCCTGAGACCACGCTCCAGAGTTCCGGTGGGCAATCCAGACCCCGTTCCTCCGCCGTCGGAGCCAGTACACAAAATCGATCCCACTGTAAACGAGACAATGAGTCAGCAATGGAATTCTGAACCCCGGGAACATGAGTGGCGGTAACATGCGCATTCAAAGACAAGCAAGACAACACTAGCTGCCGCAAAACCCGAATCACCGGAGGTGAGGATGCTGATAGGCTGTTGATAGCACACACCACACCCATATTGTCGCAATTAAAACGGATTTTCTTATTCCGAAACTCAGACTTCCACAAATGCACAGCCACCAAAATGGGAAAGATCTCCAACAGAGTCACATTTTTGACCAAGCCGTTCGCAAACCATTCAGCTGGCCACCTCGTCGCGCACCACTGTCCTCTGAAGTAGGCCCCAAAATCTACACCGCCGGAAGCATCCGTAAACAAATCCAACTCTGCGTTAACCACAACGTCCTCCATGAGCAAAAACCTACCATTGTAATCCGCCAGAAAACGATCCCAAACCTCCAAATCGGCCCTGTGCTCAGCTGTTAGCCTTACAAAATAATGCGGCGCCCGAACTCCGCTCGTGGCGGCCGCTAGTCTACGGGAAATAACTCTCCCCATCGGAACGATGCGGCACGCAAAATTTAATTTACCAAGTAATGACTGAACCTCCCGTAACTGCAACTTCTTCACACGCCTCGCCCTTGCGACCTCAAGCCGTAACGCGACCACCTTCTCCTCCGGTATACGAAATTCCCAATTCACTGTGTCGATAACAATGCCCAAGAACGAAAGGCACGTACAGGGCCCCTCAGTCTTGCCCGGAGCCAACGGTACGCCAAAGAGATCAGCCACCCAACAAACTGAATGCAAAACAAGTTCACAGCACCTGGAATCTGCCGGACCAATGCATAAAAAGTCATCCAAGTAATGGATAACCGAATCAAAGCCCGACGAGTCACGTATGACCCATTCAATAAACGAACTAAAAGTTTCAAAGTACGAACACGACAAGGAACAGCCCATGGGCAAACATCTGTCCACAAAAAACCCGCCGTTCCAAAAACACCCCAATAACTTTGAACTCTCCTGGTGCACCGGCAACAATCTAAAAGCAGATTCAATGTCCGTCTTCGCCAACAGCGCTCCCCTACCGCAACGCCGAACCCATTGGGCCGCCTCGTCAAACGATGTATAATCAACTGAGCAGAGTTCTGGATCAATCCCGTCATTGACGGAATGACCCCGAGGGTACGACAAATGGTGAATCAGCCTGAACTTATTAGGTTCTTTTTTAGGCACGACACCCAACGGGGAAACCACCAAATCCAAAAAAGGGGGATCCTGAAACGGCCCCGACATTCTGCCCAAAGCAACCTCCTTTGACAATTTCTCAGTGACGACACCAGCATATTCCTCAGCAGACCTGAGGTTTTTACAAGACCGGGGGATGACAAACGGGGGGGCGGTATCCTAAAACCATCCTGAAACCCGGACCGCAACAGTTCGGCCCCCCTTCCTATCAGGATATCTACTTAGATAGGGGGCCAGCTTCACCGGCGTCACCCCCTTTGGAATTACCAGCCTCGGTCCTGGACTTGTTCTTTTTGAAACATCGTGCAGCACCATGTGAGGAACCAATGCAGTGCGAACACACGTGCTTAAACCTGCACGTAGCGCCGAATCTGCACTGGCCCTCGTTAAATTGCCAGCACAAGCCATGCTTCTGCCCTCCCGACTGACTCCCGGACCCCCAGCGGTCCCTTGGGATGCAGACTGGCCGGTCCCGCCGGCCCCACCCTGAAAGGGTTGTCCATCACCCGAAGCCATAAGCCAATATCCTTTTGATCCCACCGTATAGCCGGCCGTATCGCTTTTCTCTGCCTGAACTGCTCATCATATCGGAGCCACGCCTGACCCCCATATACACGGTGTGCCTCCCCAATCGAGTCCATGTAACAGAAAAGACCGGAACAATTCTCCGGTGCCTTCTCACCCACAACGCTGGCCAGGATTGCAAATGCCTGCAACCAATTTACGAAAGTCTGCGGTATAAGCCGCCACCTACGCTTCTCTTCCCCCTCCTTCTTGCTCTCATCTTTTTTCCCCTTGTCCAGGTTAAACTTTTCTAGCGGGAGAAGGGAAAAGATTTCGACGTATTTGTGTTTCCAAATCTTTTCCCTCACTTCCTTCTTCAAATGGACCCCCAACGGGCCCTCGAAGCACACAAACACTTCGCCGTGCGCCCTGTCATCTAAATGAATCCTGCATTCTTTCTCTTTCTCAGTCTGTACTGATACAGACACTGGCTCAACAGTGCTGTTGTGCGCCACCAGGCCCCAACCCGGAAACACTCGCCCGGCTTCCCGCGGCCCTACCCACGCGGCCAACTGACCAGGCAAAGACACACCACTATCCAGCCGCGCGATCAACTCTCTAACATTACCCAGCAGTTCGCTAACAACAGCTTCACCCAAACCGGACGCCGCCGACGCGCTCTGACTAACTACGCCCGACGCCCCCACCGTACGGACCCCCACAGACTGAGATACCGCAATGGACGAACAAGGCATGGAGCTATACTCACCAGGCTGTGAGAGAGCTGTGATCCCTCCAGCCACTGGGCGTGCGTCCATACCATCGATCGAGGACCAGGAGAGGAGGTCCACTGATGACCGACCTCACGGATCCAGCTGGTGACGCTGCAGAGGGCCCGGCCGCCCTGGAAACGGGGAGCCTGTTGCTTGCAGATGAGCCAGCGGGCCCCTGTACTGGGGCGTCCCCGCTGACTCCGGACACGTTGCCCGATCCACGATGCGGGGAGTGATGCGACGATCCACTGCCAGCACTCCAGTGCTGGCACGCGCCGAGATCGCCATCAGCGCCATCTACTGGCAGGTCCAGCAACCCCAAAACCACTGGGGAGCCACCTGCCGCTGCATCCACTGCTGTGCTCCACCGCTGGGTAATTCCCGGCGACAAAGCAGGATGCCCGCCAGGTGAGTTACCCCGGCGGCCTGCTGTAACATATCCGGATCCTCCTGCAGCCCGAGCGAGCGCTGACACCGCCCCAGGCACAGGGCGGGAAGGGCCGCGCGACGCTGTAGGCCTCAGCCCGGCCGGTGGATTCCTCCCAGCCCGGGGCCTGCTGGGGCGCTTGGATGCAGGCGCCCGGACTGGAGGGTCCCGGGAGAGGCGCCGGCGCTGAGGCCTGGACGGGATGTCGGGTGAAAGCCGCTCTGGGAGACGTACCCGGCGTGAACGCCGCAGCGCTCCGGAATCGGACGCTGCAGCGCCGCTTCCACCGCCGATGATCCCCGCCACTTGTGCTTCTAGCCAGCCCGGCGGCTGGCTCTCCGCTGCTTGCCTAAGGGATTCCAGGGCCTGGGCCACGGACACCATGGTGAGTGGAGGAGCGAGGGGACTTCTCGCTGCACTTCAGAGCGGGAAAGTGCCCCGCTCCTCCCACCTAACATTATAAACCCCCCACCCATTACCATAGCCACCCCCTCTAATGACTCATTACCCACCCCCACCCCTCTCCTTCACCAACCCGTCATATCGGCTTCCACTAAGCGCCGCATGGGGGATGGGCGCCTGCTCCAGCCTGTGCTGTATCACCCCTGACTGCTCCAGCACTCCCTGTATCACCCTGACTGCGCCAGCACTCCCTGTATCGCCCCTGACTGAGCCAGCACTCCCTGTATCACCCTGACTGTGTCAGCACTCCCTGTATCACCCTGACTGCGCCAGCACCCACTGTATCACCCCTGACTGAGCCAGCACTCCCTGTATCACCCCTGACTGTGCCAGCACTCCCTGTATCACCCCTGACTGCGCAAGCATCCCCTGTATCACCCCTGACTGAGCCAGCACTCCCTGTATCACCCTGACTGCGCCAGCACCCACTGTATCACCCCTGACTGAGCCAGCACTCCCTGTATCACCCCTGACTGAGCCAGCACTCCCTGTATCACCCTGACTGCGTCAACACCCCCTGTATCACCCCTGACTGCGCCAGCACTCCCTGTATCACCCTGACTGCACCAGCACTCCCTGTATCACCCCTGACTGCGACAGCACTCCCTGTATTACCCCTGACTGCGCCAGCACCCCCTGTATCACCCCTGACTGCGCCAGCACTCCCTGTATCACCCCTGACTGCGCCAGCACTCCCTGTATCACCCCTGACTGCGCCAGCACCCCCTGTATCACCCCTGCCTGCGCCAGCACCTCCTGTATCACCCCTGACTACGCCCGCACTCCCTGCATCACCCTGACTGCGTCAGCACTCCCTGTATCACCCTGACTGCGCCAGCACCCACTGTATCACCCCTGACTGAGCCAGCACTCCCAGTATCACCCCAGACTGCGCCAGCACCCACTGTATCACCCCTGACTGAGCCAGCACTCCCTGTATCACCCCTGACTGTGCCAGCACTCCCTGTATCACCCCTGACTGCGCAAGCATCCCCTGTATCACCCCTGACTGAGCCAGCACTCCCTGTATCACCCCTGACTGTGCCACCACTCCCTGTATCACCCCTGACTGCGCAAGCATCCCCTGTATCACCCCTGACTGAGCCAGCACTCCCTGCATCACCCCAGACTGCGCCAGCACCCACTGTATCACCCCTGACTGAGCCAGCACTCCCTGTATCACCCTGACTGCGCCAGCACTCCCTGTATCACCCCTGACTGCGCCCGCACTCCCTGTATCACCCTGACTCCCCCAGCACCCGCTCTATCACCCCTGACTGACTGCATCCCCTCCCCCTGTATCACCCCTAACTGACTGTGTCACCTCCCCCTGTATCATCCCTGACTGACTTTGTCACCTCCCCCTGTATCAACCCTGACTGACTGTGTCACCTCCCCCTCCATCACACTGATTGATCCCCTCTCCCCCTTTGTCACCCCTGACTAAAACTTTTCTTTCCTTGCTACTAACAAAATGAGGCCCTTTATAAAAAGTTATGGCTTTATAGGTGGCAGAGAGATTTCTGTAAAAAGTGTATGGGGGATGTGAGGGAAAACGCTTTCGATATTACTCCAATGTCATACATAAGTGATCTATGACCCCCAGCACTAGAAGATGTGGCATTCACATAATGTATTTGCTGCAGAGATCAAACAGAACCTGTCTCTAATCTTCCCTTCATCTCTAAACTCCTCAAGCGCCTGGTCCACTCCCGTCTTACCCGCTATCTCTCAGATAACTCTCTTCTCGACCCTCTTCAATCTGGTTTCTGCTCTTTACACTCTACTGAAACTGCCCTCACTAAAGTCTCTAATGACCTATTAACAGCTAAATCTAATGGTCACTACTCCATGCTAATTCTCTTGGATCTCTCCGCAGCATTCGACACTGTGGATCATCAGCTCCTCCTCACTATGCTCCGCTCCATCGGCCTCAAGGACACCGTTCTCTCCTGGTTCTCCTCCTATCTCTCTAACAGCTCCTTCACTGTATCTTTAGCTGGTTCCTCCTCCTCTCACCTTCCCCTTACTGTTGGGGTTCCTCAAGGATCAGTCCTAGGCCCCCTACTTTTCTCTTTGTATACTGCCCCCAATGGACAAACAATCAGTAGATTTGGTTTCCAGTACCATCTCTATGCTGATGACTCCCAATTATACACTTCTTCTCCTGTTATCACGCCAATCTTTTTAGTAAACACCAGTGATTGTCTTACCGCTGTCTCTAACATCATGTCCTCCCTCTATCTGAAACTGAACCTGTCAAAAACTGAACTCCTCGTGTTTTCTCCCTCTATTAACCTACCTTTGCCTGACATTGCCATCTCCGTGTGTGGTTCCACCATTACTCCAAAGCAACATGTCTGCTGCCTTGGGGTCATACTTGATTCAGATCTTTCATTCACCCCCCACATCCGATCACTGGCTCGCACTTCTTATCTGCATCTCAAAAACATTTCTAGAATTCGCCCTTTTCTTACTTTCGACTCTGCAAAAACTCTTACTGTTTCACTTATTCATTCTGGACTATTGTAACTCTCTACTAATCGGCCTCCCTCTTACCAAACTTTCCCCTCTCCAATCTTTCCTGAATGCTGCAGCCAGGATCATATTCCTCACCAACCGTTACACCGATGCCTCTACCTTGTGCCAGTCATTACACTGGTTACCCATCCACTCAAGAATCCAGTACAAAACTACTACCCTCATCCACAAAGCACTCCATGGCTCAGCACCACCCTAAATCTCCTCTCTGGTCTCAGTCTACCACCCTACCCGTGCCCTCCGCTCCGCTAATGACCTCAGGTTAGCATCCTCAATAATCAGAACCTCCCATTCCCGTCTCCAAGACTTTACACGTGCTGCGCCGATTCTTTGGAATGCACTACCTAGGTTAATACGATTAATCCCCAATCCCCAGTTTTAAGCGTGCTCTAAAAACTCATTTGTTCAGATTGGCCTACCAACTCAACACACTAAACTAACTATCCCTGTGTGGCCCATTCAAAAAAACAAAAACATAATCAGGTTCCTTGCAACATGTTCTCATACACTTTATGCAGATATTAGCCCTCTGCTCCATACTTAGGCAGTAAACTGGTTCATGCAGCTTTACATGAACACCTGAGCCTTACACTATGGCTGGTCCGAATAACTAAAGCAATTGTTACCATCCACCTCTCGTGTCTTCCCTTTTCCTCATAGTTTGTAAGCTTGCGAGCAGGGCCCTCATTCCTCTTGGTATCTATATGGAACTGTGATTTCTGTTATGCTGTAATGTCTATTGTCTGTACAAGTCCCCTCTATAATTTGTAAAGCGCTGCGGAATATGTTGGCGCTATATAAATAAAATTATTATTATCATTAACAGAAAATTAACAGTGGAAATATACACAGACATTGTGTAGATATTGCTGCGTTTACTACTACCGCCATGGATTTTCTCAGAATATAGATAAGATGTCATAAAATCCCCTCCTGTACACTGGTGCTATAACACATTGGCCTAGTGGTTAATAAACACCAGGGAACATTTATCATTGAGTTTGAACCAAAATGTGGCGCCAACCCCTGCTATATCATTAAGACGGGTACTACCTAATGTTATGTCCTGATATTAGTGTATTTTACCGCACAAATGGTGGTCTTGTATTTATTTCTATGGAGCCACATAGTGGGCCCCAAGAATGATTTTCTCTGGTGGGCCCAAGGTGCTCCAGTCCGACGCTGTAAAGGGGTATCCCATTGTGAAAATTCAGGGGCAGAGGATGGGGGACAATTAATTTGTGTCATTGCCATCTTCTGGGCAAGGTGGTTAGCACAAGAAAGACTTTCACTACAACACAATAGCCTTGGTTCAAAACTGAACCGTCAATTTAAAAAAATTGGCAAACTGCATATGAGTGCCATGACAGTTGCCATGAGGTGGACGTCCAGGCAAAATATTATGATCAACAAGTTGACTCATCAAAGGTTTATCAAATCTGGTGCGACAAACATGACAGTGGCGGTAGCTCATATGCTTCCTAATAATGAGATCACAGACGTCCATGCAAGCACTGTATGATGCACGTTACACAAGTCTAGAATGGTGTCCCAAAAAAGGTGAAGAGGCCTCGACTTCAATATCGACATAAGAAGTATTGCAAAAAGTATGAAAAGTGGACAGTAGATGATTGGAAATGGGTGATTTGAAGCAATGAAACGAAAATCAATAGCCTAGGCTCAGATGGGTGAAAATGGGTCCGGAAGAAACAAGGGAAAAAGGGGCTAATGGATCAAGAAATTGAAGGCGCTGTAAGGTTCCTTGGAGGAAGCCTGATGATATTGGATAATTTCATAGCCAAAGGCATTGGATATTTGGCCAGAATCAATGGTGGTCTCAATGCTGAGCTATATGTTTAATTTGTAAAGCGCTGCGGAATATGTTGGCGCTATATAAATAAAAATTATTACTATTATTATAATTATTATATATGTGAGTACACTCGAGTACTATGGTTTGAAAAGGACGACATAGTGTTCTAGTGGGACAACGACCCAGAGCATACATCGAGTTGGCAAAGAAGTGGCTCAATTATAATGATGTAGAGATACTGGATGGGCCCTGACAGTCCCCAGACCTCAACCCAATCGAACACTTGTGGGTTGTGTTGAAGAAAAAGTTGTATACGAGACCTGGGATCAGATTTTGGTCGAGACATGCTTGAATCTGATTGAGAGCATGCCCAGAAGGATTCAGGTAGTGTTGAAAGCCAAAGTTGAATTTATTTAATACTAACTTTTTTAAAATTTAAATTCTTAGGGCAGCACAGTGGCTCAGTGGTTAGCATTGCTGTCTTGCAGCGCTAGAGTCTTGGGTTTAAATCCCAACAAGGACAACATCTGCAAGGAGTTTGTATGTTCTCCTCGTGTTTGCGTGGGTTTCCTCCGGGTACTCTGGATTTCTCCCACATTCCAAAGACATACTGATAGAGAATTTAGATTGTGAGCCCCATCAGGGACAGCGATGATAATGTGTGCAAACTGTAAAGCGCTGCAGGATATGTTAGTGCTATATAAAAATAAAGATTATTATTAAATTTTGATTTTAGGAGCAAAACAGTAATAAGGCAGTGACATGCAAATATTTTGCATATGATAAGTTATGCAGATTCTTGTCAAGTCAACTTTATGTATAAGATGATTGTCTATAAAATGATAGTAGTCTCACATTCCAAGCTGTAATGAAAGGTGAGGTATGGGGCCTGAAAGTCAAAAGTTCAATACATTGTTACCCTTTTGCTCATCAGTATATGTCCCCATCATGTTATAATGTGCCCCATCCTTGTATATACAGTATATACAGTGCCTTGCGAAAGTATTCGGCCCCCTGGAACTTTTCCACCTTTTCCCACATATCATGCTCCTAACATAAAGATACCAAAGATGGGTGAAGAATCAACAACAAGTGGAACACAATTGGAAAGTTGAATGAAATTTATTGGTTATTTTAAATGTTTGTGGAAATTCAAAAACTGAAAAGTGGGATGTGCAATATTATTCGGCCCCTTTACTTTCAGTGCAGCAAACGCACTCCAGAAGTTCATTGTGGATCTCTGAATGAAGTGCATATAGTACATCATCCAACTTTCCACACAGACCCCTACCTCTGCTCCTAGCTCTCACATGGTATGTTCATCCACCCAGCTCTCCTGCCTTGTCTGTCTATGAAGTGTATATAGTACATCACCAAACTTTCCACACAGACTTTTACCTCTGCTCCTAGCTCTCACATGATATGTTCATCCACCCAGCTCTCCTGCCTTGTCTGTCTATGAAGTGCATATAGTACATCATCCAACTTTCCACAGACTTTCCTCTGCTCCTAGCATTCACATGGTATGTCTTTCAACTAACCCAAGCTTTACCCCAGTTGTATTTATAATGTTTACTCTGGCTTGATTATATGCATCTGGTCTACTCTTAATTCTCTGACCAAGATGAACAGAGACCACTCCTCTCTGCTTCACACCTGAATGCACTTTGTAGCACATATATTGCATATCTCAAGTCTGCAAAGACTTTAGTCTGCTATGTGTATCCTATAAATGTGTCCTAAAAGTGTGAAGATTAATGTAGAATTAAAAACCAGAAGGGAACTGAAGGTAACTGGACATAGTCACTGTAAACAATGTTTCTGTTTGTTTTCACTTCCACCCCTATAATCCTTCACTTTCTGCTAACTCCCTTAATCCCTACTCCTAGTATGGTACTGTTCATCTCTTCTTCAATCCTCCCCATCCATCTCACCTCCTCCTCAGAACTGTTCCTCAACATACAATCCTCTGTCTCCAAGCACAGACAGCCACCTCATGCCCTCTCATGCTCCCACCTGCTAACACTTTCTCTGCTCCTTCTCACTTCTGGTGATATCTCTCCAAATCCTGGTTCTCCTCACCACATCCCCAAAGTAAATTCTACCTCCCATTCATGCTCCTTCACAAACTTCCGTAACCTCTCTAACCTTATACCCGTCTGCCCAGTCCCCGCTTCCCCAGTCCCACTTACAGGAGCTCTGTGGAACGCTCGCTCTGTCCGCAACAAGCTTTCCTACATGCACAATCTTTTTGTTACTACCAAACTTTCCTTCCTCGCCATCACCAAAACCTGGCTCACCCCCTCTGACACAGGCTGTCCCGCTGCTCTTTCATATGGTGGCTTCCACCTTTCTCACACACCCCACCCCTGCAGCAAGCATGGTGGAGGAGTTGGTTTTCTACTGTCAGATAACTGCTCCTTCACCCCAATCCCACTGCCACCCTCTGTTACTCTCCCCTCCTTTGAGGTGCACTCTGTGCGCATCTACTCCCCCTCCAATCTCCAAATGGCTGTCATTTACCGCCGCCCAGGGCCAGTTACCACCTTCTTTGACCACTTTACCACCTGGCTACTTCATTTCCTTTCTGCGGACATCCCCACTATCATCACGGGCAACTTCAACATCCCCACTGACACTTCCCTCTCAGCTGCCACTAAACGTCTATCTCTCACTTCCTCCTGCGGCTTCACTCAATGGTCTTCTGCAGCCACTCACAAAGATGGTCACACACTGGACCTCATCTTCACCCGCCTCTGCTCCCTATCTAACCTCTCTAACTCACCTCTTCCTCTTTCTGACCACAATCTATTCACATTCTCTTCCCTCTCCACTCCTTGTCCACAATCCCCACCCCACAAACTTGCACACCCACGCAGAAATCTTAAACACCTTGATCTACACTCACACTCTGAATCCCTCCTCCCTATCACAGACATAAGTTCCCTACACAGTGCGGATGCTGCTGCCGCTCTATATAACACCACAATAGCTCTAGCTTTGGAATCTCGTGCCCCTCTCACACATACCAAAGCTCGCAAAATCAACAGACAGCCCTGGCACACCAGCCTGACCAAAGAACTGAGGCGAGCTTCCAGGGCTGATGAGCGGAGATCAAAAAGATCCCACTCCAATGAGCACTTCATCGCATTGAAACAGTCCCTCACTACTTTCAAGACCACACTCGCCACAGCTAAACAAACCTACTTCTCATCTCTCATATCCTCCCTGTCTCACAACCCTAAAAATTTATTCAACACCTTCAATTCTCTCCTCCATCCCCGAGCACCTCCTCCCTCCCCACTTATCTCAGCCGAAGACTTAGCCTCATTTTTCAGGAAGAAGATTGATAACATCAGAGACAGTTTTAGGCGACAACCCCCAGAGCCCTTCCTCCCAACTGCCCAGCCCTCCACCTCCAAAACCAACTTCTCCACCATCACAGAAGATTGACTCTCCACTCTACTCTCAAGATCGCATCTCACCACCTGTGCACTTGACCCGATCCCATCCCACTTTATCCCAAACGTCACCACAGTCTTCATCCCAACCCTAACCCATCTCTTCAACCTATCACTAACAACTGGTGTTTTCCCCTCAAGCTTTAAACATGCCTCAATTACACCTATCCTCAAAAAGCCTTCTCTTGACCCATCATCTGTATCTAGCTATCGTCCTATATCACTTCTCCCCTATGCCTCCAAACTACTGGAACAACACGTCCATCTTGAACTGTCCTCATCTCTCTTCCTGCTCCCCCTTCGACCGCTTTCAATCTGGCTTCCAGTCACACTACTCCACTAAACTGCCCTAAGTAAGGTCACCAATGACCTATTAACTGCCAAGAGCAAGCGACACTACTCTGTCCTCCTCCTCTTGGACCTGTCCTCTGCCTTTGACACAGTGGACCATTCCCTATTACTACAGACCCTCTCATCCTTTGGCATCACAGACTTGGTCCTATGCTGGATCTCCTCAGACCTAACAGACTGGACATTCAGCATCTGCCACTCACACACCACCTCCTCACCTCGCCCCCTATGTTGGAGTCCCGCAAGGTTCTGTTCTAGGGCCCCTGCTCTTCTCCATTTACACCTTTGACCTGGGACTGCTCATAGAATCTCATGGTTTTCAGTATCATCTCTATGCTGACGACATGCAGATCTACATCTCTGGACCAGATATCACCTCCCTACTAACCAGAATCCCTCAATGTCTGTCCGCTATTTCATCCTTCTTCTAGATTTCTAAAACTTAACATGGACAAAACAGAATTCATCGTCTTTCCCCCATCTCACGCGACCCCTACAACAAACCTATCCATTACAGTAAACGGCTGCCCACTCTCCCCAGTCCCTGGGATAATCGGGATAATCCTTGACACCGATCTCTCCTTCAAACCACATATCCAAGCCCTTTCCATTTCTTGCTGCCTTCAGCTCAAAAATATTTCACGGATCCGTACATTACTAAACCAAGAATCTGCAAAAACCCTAGTCCATGCCCTCATCATCTCCCGCCTCGACTATTGTAACCTCCTGCTCTGTGGTCTCCCCTCTAACATTCTCGCACCCCTCCAATCTATTCTAAACTCTGCTGCCTGACTAATCCACCTGTCCCCCACTATTCCCCGGCCTCTCTCCTCTGTCAATCCCTTCACTGGCTCCCCATTACCCAGAGACTCCAGTAAAAAACCCTAAACATGACATACAAAGCCATCCACAACCTGTCTCCTCCATACATCTGTGACCTCGTCTCCCAGTACTTTCCTGCTCGCAACCTCTGATCCTCACAAGATCTCCCTCTCTACTCCCCTCTTATCTGCTCTTCTCACAATCACATACAAGATTTCTCTCACGCATCACCCTTACTCTGCAACTCTCTACCACAACATATCATACTCTCGCCTACCATCGAAACCTTCAAAAAGAACCTGAAGACCCACCTCTTCTGACAAGCCTACAACCTGCAGTAACCACCGATCCACCAAACCACTGCACAATCAGCTCTACCCTCGCCTACTGTATCCTCACCCATCCCTTGTAGATTGTGAGCCTTCGCGGGCAGGGTCCTCTCTCCTCCTGTACCAGTTGTGATCTGTATTGTTTAAGATTATTGTACTTGTTTTTGTTATGTATACCCCTCCTCACATGTAAAGCGCCATGGAATAAATGGCGCTATAATAATAAATAATAATAATAAAAATAATAGTTTGCTGCACTGAAAGTAAAGGGGCCGAATAATATTGCACGCCCCACTTTTAAGTTTTTGAATTTCCACAAAAAATGTAAATAGCATATAAATTTCGTTCAACTTCACAAATGTGGTGATTTTAATTACAGCAGGTTCCTACCTACCCATAAATGCAGGCATTGCTGAGAGAGGTGTCCACATTCACTCAGGAATTCAGACTTCAGCCTAAGGCCACATGCACACGTTCAGTATTTGGTGAGTTTTTTACCCCAGTATTTGTAAGCCAAAACCAGGAGTGGGTGCAAAAATGCAGAAGTGGTGCAAATGTTTCTATTATGCTTTTCCTCTGACCGTTCCACTCCTGGTTTTGGCTTACAAATACTGGGGTAAAAAAACTCACCAAATTCTCAATGTGTGCATGTGGCCTCAAAGAGAGGTATTCACATTGATAGGGACCCATCAGTTTTTGAGACCACCTTGACATTGGTTGATGGGCAGGCATGACTTGGCCAAATTATGTGCAAAGCGTCTCATTTGTTTTTCTAGTATTCAGAAGCCGTATTGCTATTCATATTTCATGTACTACACATTGACATGCTTTAGCACGATAGGGTGCAACTTTTTTTATATATATATTGTTTATGGAAGTAGCTGCACCTATTCACACTATCTTGGATGTGCCAGTCAGTCATTTGTTATTTGATTAAGAACATGGTCAGCCAAAAAGTGCTGAGCAAGACATCAATCAAGTTAACAGTGGGCAGGAATGAAGGGCAGTTATGATTGCTCAGTACTACTTCCCATTTGGATGAATGAGATTGAGTGGTATCAGGCGCCAACATTCTATTGGTGCACACATGCAGCCTCACAGGGGCCTGAGAGCTAAGATGAACCACTTCCACCTCCAAAAGTAATTGACATTGTGTATTATGAGGAGCTTTTGGACTGCAAAAGGCCCTTGCATTGTTCTTACACAGGGGCACTCTTCTGTCTGTGTCCACATGATTGGTATTTTGTGCTTTCACTGTTGCCTGCTAATTAAGAGATCATGTAAAGATGATGTCAAACCCTAGACTGACCTGTCTCAGAGGATCTGACAGGTTCCCTCAAAAATGTGACTATCTGAAAGTTGTATCCGTGTGTAAATGAGCATTGCACAGTGAAGTTATGAAGGTGTTAATAAGTCATTCACACCCCTATCAGAATGTTATACTTTCATAATTTTTTTTTCTTTTTCGAAGCTTAAGCTACAACAAAAATACTTCATAAAGTCAAAGCAAAGTAAGTAACCGAAAGGGGTTGTTTCATCACAGACCCCCCCCCTATTGATAACATGTCCTTAAGCTACTTTCACATGTCAGTATTTTTGTAAGCGAAAACCAGATGTGGGTTCAAAACCCAGATGAGGTGTGAATCTGGTCAGAAAACTGATGTAATCTAAAATGGGGTAGGTCTCAACTATAAAAGTTACTCGAGAAGCCAAATTTTTTTGCACATTTAGTAAGAACGAACCGATAGCAAAGAGTTAAGATTTTCCTCCTCCTTACATGTGTCCAGGAGAGCTGATGGGAGTCAGTCTACATAGGAGACATGGTGCCGTGAATACCCATGACAAGGATAAAATCCAGATGTGTCCCATGCTCCCTCCGCCCCCAAAGCTCAGCCTTTGCAAATCCTTTTTCATTTCCTTTTTTGGCTAAAATTATAGAGCTCCCAGTCCATTTCGGGAGCACCCTGAAGCCTGTTAGTAATAAACTTTGCACAGTTCCCCACACTGTTTTAACCCATTATTAACGGCTTTACATCCGTACCTTAAGCAGAACTGTATTTCTATATAGTGTAGACTGATAATGTATACATAAAAGAAATGGCTAGCAAGAATCATTGCAGCAGCAAGATGTATTCAATTTCTTCTTCATTGCAATTCAGAAGTCCTTTAATAGGCAATATGAATGCAATCTTTATATTCAAAGATTTAGTATTTGGGAAGAAACATTGTGCAGAACAGTAGAGGAATTTTGCCTTCAGTGTATATATGCATCATGCAAAAAAAACAAGAAAAATATGCATTTCCTTCCTTATAAAGTTCACCAGCAATTATGTTAATCTTCACGTATCATAAATTATTCAATACGGTTCAAACACCTTTTAGATTTAAAGAGAATCCATCAATTGTATGTCACACCCCTAATTACTTATATGTGTACATACATCTTTCAAAGACAGGTCCATCAATACCTGAACATGGCAGATCTGTGCCTCTGTTGTGGAGAAATTTGCATTTGAATTGATATGCAAATGAGGTGGAAGAACAATTTGTAGATCTGAACCTTCTATCACTCCAGCTCCATTCCCTGCCCAGCATAGCCTCTTATTGCTTGACTGACGGTCTAAAGTCACAGAGCATAAGGGCTGTCAGCCAAGCGGGAGGTGGTGGCGTTGGGTGGGGAATAGAGCTGAAGTGACAGAGGCTTCAGATTTTCATCCTCATTTGCATATCAGTTCAAATGCTTATTTCTCAGTAATAGAGAAATGGACTGGCCATGTAACGGTATTTCTGGGCTATTCTGTGAAAGCGATACATTTCACATATACAAGTGCATCTCACTAAATTAGAATATCCTCCAAAAGTTAATTTGTTTCAGTTCCTCAATACAAAAAGTGAAACTCATAATATATAGAGTCATTACAGAGTGATTTATGTCAAGTGTTTATTTCTGTTAATGTTAATGATTATGGCTTACAGCCAATGAAAACCCAAAAGTCATTATCTCAGTAAATTAGAATAATTAGCAAAAAAACACCTGCAAAAGCTTCCTAAGCATTTAAAAAGGTCCTTTCTCTGTTTCAGTAGGCTCTACATTCATGGGGAAAACTGCTGACTTGACAGATGTCCAGAAGGCAGTCATTGACAAACTCCACAAGGAGGGTAAGCCACAAAAGGTCATTGCTATAGAAGCTGGCTGTTCACAGAGTGCTGTATCCAAGCATATTAATGGAAAGTTGAGTGGAATGGAAAAAGTGCGGTAGAAAAAGGTTCACAAGCAACCGGGATAACCGCAGCCTTGAAAGGATTGAATTTGTTAAGAAAAGGCCATTCAAAAATTTTGGGGGAGATGCACAAGGAGTGGACTGCTGCTGGAGTCATTGCTTCAAGAGCCACCACACACAGATGTATCTAGGACATGGGCTACAAGTGTCACATTCCTTGTGTCGAGCCACTCATGACCAATAGACAAGGCCAGAAGCGTCTTACCTGCGCCAAGGAGAAAATGAACTGGACTGTTGACCAGTGGTCCAAGGTGTTGTTTTCAGATCAAAGTACATTTTGCATTTCATTTGGAAATCAAGGTCCCAGAGTCTGAAGGAAGAGTGTAGAGGCACACAATCCAAGCTGCTTCAGGTCTAGTGTGAAGTTTCCACAATCAGTGATGGTTTGGGGAGTCATGTCATCTGCTGGTGTAGGTCCTCTGTGTTTTATCAAGACCAAAGTCTGCACAGCCGTCTACCAGGAACGATTAGAGCACTTGACGCTTCCCTCTGCCGAGAAGCTTTATGGAGACAGAAATGCTTGATTGGCCAGCAAATTCACCTGACCTTAACCCCATTTCTCTATGGGATATTGTAAAGAGAAAGATGAGACACCAGGCCCAACAATGCACATGAGCTGAAGGCTGCTATCAAAGCAACCTGGGCTTCCATAACACCTCAGCAGTGCCACAGGCTGATCGCCTCCATGCCACGTCGCATTGATGCAGTAATTGATGCAAAAGGAGCCCCAACCAAGTATTGAGTGCATTTACTGAACATACATTTCAGTAGGCCAACATTTTGGATTTTAAAATCATTACTAAAATACCACATCCTAGATATCTCTGAATGAAATATTCCAGTTGCAAATTTTTATTCATTGTATAGTGGAATGTGTTCAGAACAATAAAACATAATTATCAATGTAAATCAAAATGAATATCCCATGGAGGTCTAGATTTGGAATGATACTCAAAATCAAAGTGGAAAATCAAATTACAGGCTGATCCAACTTCAGTGGAAATGCCTCATGACAAGGAAAAGATGCTCAGTATTGTGTGTGGTCTCCACGTGCCTGTATGACCACCCTACTGTACAATGCCTGGGCATGTTCCTGATGAGTCGGCGGAGGGATCTCCTCCCAGACCTGGACAGTCTGTGGTGCAACGTGACGGTGGATGGAGTGAGACACGATGTACCAGACATGCTCAATCGGATTCAGGTCTGGGGTACAGACGGACCAGTCCATAGCTTCAATGCCTTCAATGTGCAGGAAGTGATGACACACTGCAGCCACATGAGGTCTGGCATTGTCCTGCATTAGGAGGAATCCAGGGCCAACCGCACCAGAATATGGTCTCACAAGTGGTCTGAGGATCTTATCTCTGTACCTAATGGCAGTCAGGCTACCTCTGGCGAGCACATGGAGGGCTGTGCGGCCCTCCAAAGAAATGCTACCCCACACCATTACTGACCCAATGCCAAACCGGTCATGCTGAAGGATGTTGCAGGCAGCAGATCACTCTCCACGGTGTCTCTAGACTGTCACATGTGCTCAGTGTGAACCTGTTTTCATCTGTGAAGAGCACAGGGCGCCAGTGGTGAATTTGCAAATCCTGGTGTTCTGTGACAAATGCCAAGCGTCCTGCACGGTGTTGGGCTGTGAGCACAACCCCCATCTGTGGATGTCGGGCACTCAGGCCATCCTCATGTAGTCTGTTTCTAACAGTTTGTGCAGACATGCACATTTGTGGCCTGCTGGAGGTTATTTTGCAGGGCTCTGGCAGTGCTCCTCATGTTCCTCCTTGCGCAAAGGTGGGGGTAGTGGTCCTACTGCTGTGCTGTTGCCCTTCTACGCCCTCCTCCACGTCTCCTGGTGTACCGGCCTGTCTCCCGGTAGCGCCTCCAGCCTCTGGACAATATGCTGACAGACACAGCAAACCTTCTTGCCACAGCTAGCATTGATGTGCCATCCACGATGAGCTGCACTACCTGAGCCACTTGTGTGGGTTGTAGAGTCCGTCTCATGCTACCACGAGTGTAAAAGCACAACCAACATTCAAAAGTGACCAAAACATCAGCCAGAAAGCATTGGTACTGAGATGTGGTCTGTGTTACCACCTGCGGAACCACTCCTTTATTGAGAGTGTCTTGATAATTGTCAATAATTTCCATCTGTTGTCTATTCGATTTGAACAACAGCATGTGAAATTGATTGTCAATCAGTGTTGCTTCCTAAGTGGACAGTTTGATTTAACAAAGTTTGATGTACTTGGAGTTATATTCTGTTGTTTAAGTATTCCCTTTATTTTTTGGAGCAGTGTATCTAAGTTTCACTTTTTGTATTGAAAAACAAATTAACTTTTTGATGATATTCTAATTTAGTGAGAAGCATTTGTAAATAGTTTGAATGGTGGAGGAGATGTGAAATGCTGCTGCCAGATTCCTTTTCAGGCCATGTTTAGTATTTGGTCAGTATTTTACATCAGTATTTGCAAGCCAAATAGAAAAACCAGATGAAAAGTAAAATAGAAACACATCACCACGTCTATAATTCTCACCCACTCTTGGTTTTGGCTTACAAATACTGAGGTCAAAAACTGAACAAATACTGACCGTGTGAACGTGACATAAAGCGCTGCATCAACACTTCATTTTATGAAGTAATGAACTACACTATTCCTACACATGTTAAAGTGAATAAACCAGCGACACAGTGACCTCATAAGATAGACCCTAAACTCTAATGACTTACCTATGTGCCCATCCAGGCCTATTTATTTTGGCCATTGCAAACGTGCTCCGACATATTAATTCAATATTATAGGAGTGCGTCCTTGTCCATATATTTTTCAATGTTGCTAAAATAAGCCTCAAATGTGCATTCTTTGTGAGTATAAAAACTGTGATCTCTGCTAATCAATAGAAGAAAAAATAAACTGGTACTGCACTAGAAAAGCGCTGTGACCATTAATTTGCTCTGCTCAAAGTTCTCCAGGATGCTGAATAAATGGCCTTGTGGCTGTTTTGGAAGAGAAAAAAAACTAATTTAGTGTAGCAGCCTCTACGTATTGGATATTCGTGGCAAATACTAGAGGAATGCCAATGTCTATGCTGAGAAGCAATAACGTATCATTTGCCGCCAAGACTTTAGCAGCCAACCCTATAGGTTTTTATTGTCTGGCACAGTGTTTCTCAAACTCCAGTCCTCACGGCTCCCTACACATCATGTTTTCAGGATTTCCTTAGTATTGCACAGGTAATGAAATTATTATCAAGGTATCAAAGATTGCCACAGGTTCTCTCACCTGCGGAATACTAAGGAAACTCCGAAAACATGACCTGTTGGGGCCGATGAGGACTGGACTTTGGGAATATTTGGCATGTGGGACATTTGGAAGCCAAGTCAACATCTTGAAACTCTTGAACTCTTTGAAATGGTCCACAACTCATTACTGAACAATTTCCGAAGAGCGACCGCACTGTTAAAAAACAGGCCATTTCCATTAGGAAATATTCCTGCAATGAAGAGATGTCCTTGTTCTGGAACAACATTTGGATATGTGTCAAAATGACATGCTCATGTATACCAGGACCAAAAATTTCCAAGCAGAATATTGTCCAGATTATCACAGTGCTTGTTGATTTGCCTTTTGTCTCCACAGGGCACCCTGGAACCATCCTTTCCTCACATACATGCCATACATCCACATGGCCCAAACTAAACTTTTAAACATCACAATGTGCCCCTACCAAAATAGTTTTGATATTTACGCCAGAAAACTAATTTCACTTGGTGCCAAATAATATCCCACTGCTTTGTGTCGCAAATTGCAAATGAGATAAACTAGTATTCAACTTCACTTGTCAGTAGAGTTATGGCTGATTAATGTATTCTCATTTGTTACATAATA
Source organism: Ranitomeya imitator (assembly GCF_032444005.1). NCBI lineage: Eukaryota > Metazoa > Chordata > Amphibia > Anura > Dendrobatidae > Ranitomeya > Ranitomeya imitator. Next base: position 377,867,273 of record NC_091284.1, on the reverse strand, counting down.
TTGGTGTTTGGATGAAAAAACAAAACAAAAAACAAATAAAACTGAATATGAGAATCCAGCTTAAGACTGGACAAACTTTTGGGGTCCGAGGGCCACATTGTCAGATTGAACCAACCCAATAGGCCACAACACTATCAAAGTGTTGCCCTCCAAGATATTTACTGTACATTAAAAGCATGAGCCATAAATATCTAATAGGTGCTGGTTACATTCATAGGACTCCATCCTATCAGGAAAGTAGAAGTACCCTCATGGGTGCAGAGCCCACAGGACTCGCCCATTCTGCCAAAATATGGCTGGTCCAGAAATGATCCCACAACACTCAATTCATAATAACCTTTCCTTACAGGGCTACACATTATTGGTCTTCTTCAAGAAATAGAAAATATCTGTGACTAGACACTGTACAGATGGTTGAGGGCCATACAAAAGGGTATCATGGGCCGGTGGTTCCACATCTATGATCTATATTGTTATAACAATAACATCATACAATATATCATATATATATCTTTCTTAGACCACATGCACACCTTCAGTTTTTGGTCAGTATTTTACATCAGTATTTGTAAGCAAAAATAAGGAGAGGAAAAGAATAGAAACACGTCACCTCTTCTAGATTTTTCACCCACTCCTGGTTTTGGCCTTAACCTTTTTCCGACAATGGGCATAAATTTATGCCGATGTCGAACCTTTGGTGTGGGTTCCGGTGGTGAGCCCACATCTTTCCCGGCACATGCCAGCTGTTTTGATCCACCCGTGGCTATTAACCCGTTAAATGCCGCTGTCAAACTCACAGCGGCATTTAACATGTGCGTTCGGCAATCGTGCCGGAAATCCGCCCATTGGTGACCCCGTCACATCACTAAAGGGGTTGAGTTAACATCGCCCTCCCCTCTCCTCAGCTGTACAGTTTTCTCCAACAATTCTTAGAATTCTTGTATTTTCATTCCCGAAAAATGTCAGAATCATAACGCACCCAGAATTCATCTTATTTTAAAATTGGCTTTCTAATGAGACCAAATTTGGGCTCGTTGGCACGCCCGGTTCCAGAGAAATCCGTACTCTGTTCTCGTTGGAATTAGAAGCTCGCCCTTCAGTGGCTGACAGATCCGCCGATGGAGATTCGCAACATGGACTTATTATTTTCCTAGCCCAAATCGGTTTTACAGCGGTTGTAAAAATTCCTTTTGTGGGAGGAAATGAGTAAGTTGCCCAGACCCTGGAATTTGCAGCTAGAAGCAATAAAACCTCTTCTACACACACATTCTGGGAAGCAGAAACACACCGAGAAGGGTTTTTTTTAGCCCACAGCATGGGTGCTCACAGGCAAAGCTACAAATCATATTACAGTTCATACAATATCGTGACACCTCCCCCTTTTGGTCTGCGCTACGGAGGCAGAACCCCTCGGTATACCTCCATGCGCACCTCAGTAGGTTCACGATCACTCTTACTTTTTCAGGCTCTGGCTTTAGGGTGCCCCTGTCTCCCAGTGCCCTAGGTCGTGGACCTCACTCATGCCCATCTGGCACTTTCCCGGCTTGATAGTCCAGCTTGGTGAATTCGCCTGAGCACCTCCTCGAGATGCTGCAGGTGTTCCTCCCAGGAGGAACTGAAGATGGCAATGTCATCCAAGTACACCACCGTGTACTTCTCCAGTCCCTGAAGCAGGAGGTTGACCATCTGCTGGAAAGTGGCAGGGGAATTCTTCATGCCGAAGGGCATGACTGTGGACTTGTATAGTCCGAAGGGTGTGCTAAAGGCAGACTTCTCCTGCGCCTCGGGGCTTAGGGGAATGTGCCAGTATCCTGACTCAGATCCATTATGGTCATGTAGTTTGCGCCAGCTAACCTCTCAAGCAGCTCCTCAATGCGTGGCATTGGGTGCGCATCAGAGGCTGTGATGGCATTAAGCCCCTGTAGTCCACGCAGAACCGGGTGGTCCGATCCGTCTTGGGCACGAGAACTACAGGAGAGGCGCACGCACTCTTTGACCGTCGAATCACCCCCAGCTGTAACATCTCATCGATCTCCTGGCGCATAACCTGCTGCACCTGGTCGGAGATTCGACAGGGTGTTTGCCGTAGTGGGGCATGATTCCCGGTCTCCACCTCATGGACTGCTAACTCAGCTCTTCCAGGTCGGTTGGAGAACACGACTCGGAAGGGTTCCAGCTTGGTCCGCAACTGCGACCGCTGGGGTTCGGTTAGTGAGGCGATTACCTCCACGTCCTCGATGGACACACTGGCCTGGTCTTGGGACAGCATGTCCAGGAGGGTGTCTTCCTCCCCATCTTCGGGCAGGCTGCAGACTGGTAGGATGAAATGTTCACATTCGTGATGAGCCTTCATCATGTTTACGTGAAAGGCCTTTCGCCTACCTCGAGCGTGGTCAAGTGTGACCACGTAGGTGACTGGGTTGAGCGGTTGGTGGACGACAGATGGGCCCTCCCAGGCTGCCTGAAGCTTATCCGTTGGTACGGGGACCAGCACCCACACCTTTTGACCCACATGGTAGGTCCACTCCCGGGTGTTCTGGTCATACCAGTGCGTCTGGTCAGCCTGAGCCTGCGTCATGTTGTCATGCATCAACTGCGTTAAGGTCTGCATCTTGTCACGGAAGCGCATGACATAATCCACTTTGGACACTTCAAAAGGGTTCGGCTCCTCTTCCCAGGATTCCCTTACGAACCCAAGGGGCCCTCGGACTCGCCTTCAATCCAGGAGCTCGAAGGGGGAGAACCCCGTCGAGGCCTGCGGAACCTCTCGATAAGTGAATAGCAGGCGTGGGAGGTACCACTCCCAGTCGTGCCCTTGGGTCTCAACTAGCATGCGTAGCATCTGTTTGAGGGTACCATTGAAGCGTTCACACAAGCCATTGTTCTGTGGGTGATACGCACTCGATACCAGGTGCTTCACCTGCATTGTCTAACAGAGAGCCTCCATTAGGCAAGACCTAAATTGGGTCCCTTGATCAGTAAGCATCTCCCTGGGAAACCCTCCATGTGAAAAGATAGCCAACAAGGCATCCGCTGCCTTGTCTGCCCTAGTTGATGACAGAGCTACTGCCTCTGGGTACCAGGTAGCGTAGTCTACACAGTAAGGATGTATTGCTTTCCAGGGCTGCTGGGGACGGCCAGCGGGCCTACAATGTCCACCGCAATCCTCTGGAAAGGCTCTTCTATCACTGGCAAAGGGATAAGGGGAGCCTTAGGAGCAGGCCCCGCCTTCCCCACTCTTTGACAGGTGGTACAGGAGCGGCAGTAGTTTGACACATCTGTCCCCAACTTAGGCCAATAGAAGTGTTGAGAAAGCCGGGCCTTTGCTTTGCTGACCCCAAGTGTCCAGCTAGCGGGATCTCATGGGCAATCCATAATACCTCACCCTGGAATTGCTGCGGGACAACCGGTTGTCTTTCCCTCAACCACTCCTTTTGTGATTCTCCAGGTACTGTCTCCCGATACAACCTTCCTCGTTCCCAGAACACCCTCTCCTTATCAGTCACGGAGGTGGGCGTCTTGGCGAGTTGTCTCAAACTCTCTAGGCTCGCATCTGTGTGCAGAGCGGCCTGAAACTCCTGGCTAGGGGAAGCCAGAAGCGACGTCAGGGTCCCTTCCCCACGGGAACCCTCTGGGACCTGCTCTGGGTCCATCTCTGGTTCAGTCACAATGATGACTGAGGAGGGTCCGGAAGGCAGACAGTTCTCTGCGTTCCAGGCACTTTGACTGTGGGTGACAGCAGCTACATAGGCTGTCTCCCCGGGGATTTCTACAGACTCATCAGCCGATGCTGCTATGGGTACTACTTCCCCATCCACCACCATTACCTCAGGAGCAATGCTACTTATAGGCCAGGTACCTTCCTTGGTGGCATTGGTCAATTGCATGGCATCACTATCACGGTTCCCATGTATCTCCCCATTTCCTGTAGCACCGACACTTGCCCCTGCTAGGGGCTCCTCAGCAGTCTCACTCCACAGAGCGACGGGGCTGAGCATTCCTGTACCTATAGACACATCAACTTTCACAGAAAAATCATTATCAGGTTCAGTTGGCACAGGTACAACATTTTCACCATCAATCCTAGGGAAAAAATGGTTATCAGATGCATCATTACAAGATAAAGCATGGTCAGGTAACACATGCGATTTCACATCATCATCATCATCCTCATCAGGGCTAACGTTACCCTTATTAGCAGATTGGGGAGGGGTGTCAGGAACGTAGTATGCAACCATCCTCCCCAAATCAGTCCCCAATAAAACATCAGTGGGCAAATTATCAGACAGTCCCACTTCCTTCACCCTGCTCCCGCCACCCCAATCAATATAAACCCGGGCCATTGGCAAGGGACAGCTGATGCCCCCAATCCCAGTGAGTTAGGGCTTTCCCCAGAATGACCTCTTCTGGGGCCACCAGTTCGAGTTGGATAAGGGTCCGTTCAGCCCCGGTGTCCTTGAGGCCTGTAGCGACATGGCCTCCCACGTTGACGTGCTGTACGTTGTCACACACCCTCCCAGCCACCCCACCCACCAAAAGAACTGCAGCGTTAGGCCCTGGGGCCTTGGATAGGGGGTTCTTCTGCTTGTCTGGACAGTGGGGACTGATATGGCCAGTCCGCTTGCAGAAGAAACACTGGCGAGGTTCGGTGGTAGGTCTGGTGCTGTTGGCCACGGGTACAGGGCCTCTGGTGTGTTGGCTGGCAGGGGTACTGGCGTTGGTTGCAGGCTTACCCCCTCTCCAGCTGGTGGTGACTGGCTTCCACACTACGGTTGGCCTCATAGGCTTCGGCAATCTGCGCTGCTTTTGTCACGTCTTTGGGTTCTCTGTCCATCACTAACTGTCGCACCTCAGCTGGGCAAAGATGTAAGAACTGGTCTTTGATCATCAGGTCTCCCAGCTGCTCAAAGGTGGTCACTGACAGTCCTTGGATCCACTGGTTAAAGTGGGTCCTGAGTCCATGCACCACATCGCCGTAGCTGTCGTGTGGGCCACGTTGGAGGTTCCGGAACTTTCTACGGTAAACCTCAGGTGTAAGCTGGTACTTTTTTTTATCAAGGCATGCATGATAGCCTCATAGTCACCATCTTGTTCTTGTGGGAGGGCAGCAAATGCCTCCAGAACTTTGCCTCTCAGCCCTGGGGTCAGGTATTGTGCCCATTCTGCTGTAGGCAGCTGGTACTGTCTGCAGGCTTTCTCAAAGGCCCGCAGAAAAGTGTCCAAATCCCCATCCTTTTCCATCACAGGAAAGTGCTCGGGCCGGGGCTTCGGTATCTGAGCGCTGCTGGGCTCATGGCTCCGGGCGGTGTAGGGTATCCCACCTACCGGACCATCTCCAGTTCATCGACTCACTGGGCTTGGCGCTTGGCTCTCTGAGCCTCTCGTTCGGCTCGGGCCTCCTGCCGGTATTGCTGAATCAGCTGTAGCTGTCCATCATGGTCATCAGTGGGGAATTCTTCCAAGGTCGCCAGCAGGAGGGGGTCCAATTCGCCCTGGTTGCTAGTAGGGCCAGTATTCAGTAATTGGACCTCTGCTGCAGCACCATGTTTGCTTGTCCTGGCTTCTGCGGCCACTGGGCTCTGAGAGCGGTCTAGAGTGGCTTCCCATTGCACCAGATCTGCGACCAGTTGGGCTTTGTTTTTGCCACGAGTTCAGGCCATGGTACGTGCATATCCCAGCAAGAGTGTCCTTGTTCTGCTGGGTGTAGCAGGCTTCTCCTTTCGCAGCCATGGTTGCCAAATAATAGATAGGATAGAAAAACGAAGAGAAGGGGAGAATTGCCAGTACCCAATTGTCTCAGGACTAATAAACACTGAGTTTGTTCTCCAAAGTCCTCGCAAGAAATTGCAAGTTTTTAGTGAGAGGAATGATTGCTCAAACCAAATCACTAATACTCGAAGATCCCACCGCGCTGCCACCAATGTCATGATTCACACCGTGACTGTGACCCCCTACATCACGGATCGGGGTGACTTTAGGCCAACAGACGGCTATCACATGTGCAGGGGGGCTTATCTTCGTTATCCCTCCACTGCGATGAAAACACAAACAAGGCTATTGACCTCTTAGTTTACCTCAGGTGCTTATTTTAGTTATCCCACTGCTCTGCAATATAACACGAACTGCAGGGATTTATGTATATCCCGCTTTACAGTTCCACTTGAAAACTTGCAGCTGTCTGGCGCCCCCTTACCCTCAGGTCATATTAGGTACTGCACTTCGGGTAATTAGTCGCCAGAAAGGCTGCCTGCTATGTACTGAATATTGGGCACGCTGCAGCGAGGCGATATAACTACTCCCACTCAGGCAGGAACAATAATTATCAACGCCACCGTCAATACAACGACTCCCAAAGGCACAGAACAAGGTATGCTGCCACCAGCTTCGATTAACAGGTCGGAAGCTAACCCAAAACAGTAGCGCAATTCCCTTCAGATGACTTGGGGTACATTTTAGAGCAGGAAAACGAAAACTAGTAATTTAAATATTTTACTCCAAAAGATTAAGGCAGTGTTTATAAAAAGGTATATAAAGATATTACAATATGAGACAATTGGAAATATGTACAAAGTAATTATAAAATAACAGGGGTTAAATGAGAAATTAACACTTACATGTGTTCAGGTCATTTCAAGCAAAACCAGGCTAGTGGGCAGAGCTCCAAATATCCCAGTTCATCAGGGCTGGCAGTAAGAGCTCCTCAGGTAAGACTAAAGGCTGGCTGAAGAGTAGAGACTTATAAACTGCAGCCTTGTGACATCACTAAAAGGGTTGAGTTAACATCACCCTCCCCTCTCCTCAGCTGTAGTTTTCTCCAACAATTCTTAGAATTCTTGTATTTTCGTTCCCGAACATGTCAGAATCATAACACTCCCAGCATCCATCTTATTTTAAAATTTGCTTTCTAATGAGACCAAATTTGGGCTCGTTGGGACGCCCGGTTCCAGAGAAATCCGTACTCTGTACCCGTTGGAATTAGAAGCGCGCCCTTACAGTGGCTGGAAGATCCGTCGATGGAGATTCGCAACATGGACTTATTATTTTCCTAGCCCAAATGGGTGGCCCAATATCTTACTATAGCAGGACAAAGAACCGCATGTCTTGAGAGAGATATCAGACCAGTTTTAGCTGGTACAATTGTCTATTGCAGCTACAGCGGTTGTAAAAATTCCTTTTGTGGGAGGGAATGAGTAAGTTGCCCAGACCCTGGAATTTGCAGCTAGAAGCAATAAAACATCTTCTACACACACATCCCGGGAAGCAGAAACACAGAAGGGTTTTTTTTTAGCCCAAAGCATGGGTGCTCACAGGCAAAGCTGCATAATCATATTACAGTTCATACAATATTGTGACAGGCTTTATGGTCTCTGCATCAATTTTTGCAGTCATTGAGAGTGCAATGACTACCCACGCTCACTGGAGATTCAGAAGTCTGCAAAGTTGCAGCCACCTGCTGACTCAAATCTCATCAACCTCTCTAAAATAGAGATATTGAGAGAAGTGATTGAGATTTTAATCTGCACCACAACTATGCAAATTACATACTTTAGTCACATGACTGCCCACTCATGCTAGAGTGTATTGCATACTGTTGCCATCGTAAGAAGACGGGAGGCGCCAGACCAAGACCAGCGATAGCCATCAGACCGGACAACCCTGCAGGCAAGTACAATAAAAGTTATTTTTCTTCTCTTACAGGTCAGATCGAGGACTTATATACAGCATTATAGAATGCTTTATATCATCCCTAAAAGGGGGTGGCCGTAACTTGTATCAGCCAAACCTGATGACAGGTTCACTTTAAATTGATTGTACACAATTGGAACAACTTAATTCAAGACCCCAAATAAAAAACAAAACAAAACAAAAAAAAACAGTGGATCCTGCCCTTTCCAGAGTCACACCATTCCGGCAATGTCCGTGCCACTGTATGTGGAGGGTGACAAATGTCACATGCTTTCTGCAGCCAATGAGCATCTGCTGTTTGACTGTGGCCCATGAATATTCTGTCAGGGCGGATGTACCCGCTGGCAAAATCACATCATTCTCCAGGAACAGTGGCGTTGACATCGCTGGAACGGCAACGTTAAGGGAGTATAAATTTTATATTAATTGAGGTCCTGACTTGATTAAGCTGGGATTGTCCACCATCTTAGGTGCCCACCTTCACATGTCCATGTCTCCAGTATGTGGGATATAAATTTTTTTTTTTCACGGGCATAACACGTACCCTTTATAACTGTCGGTCTGTGGAAAACACATGGAAACAGGTCTGTTTTTTCAGATAGCATGGATGACACTCATCAATACAAGTCTATGGGTCTGTGAAAAACACGTACAGCACCCGGAAGACATCCAAGTGCCATTCGTGTGTTGTCAGTGTTTAACATTGGAAACTATAGGAGAAGCTTGGTAATGTAATTCTTTTATCCATACCGGAAAAATACTGATGACTGATGGTAAACGGACACCCGGATGTCACGCGGATCCAAAACACTGATGACAACAGTACTATTTTTTTTTCACGGACATGTGCAGGAGGCCTTAAAAAGATCTCCCAGTCGTCCATATATTTCCTTACTAATCCGACCATACATGAATATGAGAATTTGAAGAAAAGGTCACATTAGTGGAGTCAAACAAATGCTTCCTAGGCAGGGTTTCACAAACTTTACCAAAAAGTTTTATTGCATAAGATGTTAAAAAAACATTTATACGATTACATGATTATGTGAACATTATTAAAAGAAAACACAAAAACATTTGATTATTGCTCATCTTAAAACTCTGATTTGCCAGCATCAAAGTTTGAAATACTAATATATCCAACACATCCACCTGGCCAGGTTCACTGTGCAGTTTTTAAGTGTTTGGTTTTTTAGCATTGCTTTGCGACTTTTCCTCTCTTAAGGGGCCACTTCTGATTTTAGCCAAATTTTAAAGCCATCAAAAACTTCTCAAGTTTGCTCTGTGTACATTTGACCTGTAGGTCCTAAAACTATTGCTCTGTAATACTGCTTTGCTTCTAGCAGTAAACCCAAGAGTGGGAAACTTCTGAAAACTGGTTTACATGAATCATTTACGTGTGATCAGGTGACTTACATGAAATGGCGTAAGCGCAAAGTAACTAGAAGGAATAGGGATTAGTTTCAGTTCATTCGAAGGGCATTTACCTCAGTTTTAGGATAGTTCACTATTGGGGGTGCATTTGGTAACAAATCTCCCATTTCCTTTACCAGCACACTTAGTAATGTACAGTTTTCTTTTTACTGTTCATAAATGTGTAAATTAGAGAAAGAGGAGAAAATTTTAGGGGGCAAAAAAAAAGCATCGTAGCAATTATTAGCCAGTAGGAGACACATCCAAATGAATTTTCAAGGGAATGTCAACCATGTATTGTAATAATCTAAAGAGATATCCAAGACAAACATGTTAATGACCTAACCATAAGATAGGTTGTCAATATCAGATCCGTGGGGCTCCAACATCTTGCGACTTCATCGATCAGTCATTCTTAGATCTGTTGACAGTGATCTGATATTGGCAGCAATACTGAGGACCTAACCAAAAGGATAGGTCATCATTATGTTAATCCTGGACACCCCTTTAAATAATACAGTACATAACCTAAAGAATACACACACAAAGAATGTAGTTTGGAAATTAAACTACTACATAACATAATATAATTTACATTATAAATCAATATTTAAAGAAAAAATTAAATAAACAAGTATATAGGAATACAAGATTGGTTTAGAAGAAAAAAAAAACAATGACAGGCCAAAAGTGAACAGCCTTCTGATATTTAGTTGCAGAGAATCTGTATTCTTCAGTCTTTGCCACTGACCTCTGCTTGGAGGCATATAAAAAAACAAAAACAAGAAAAGCAGAACAAAATTATCGAGCAATGCAAATGACCAATTCCATAAGCCAGTTATGCAAGGTGTTGGTTTTACACTAGTGTTTGAAGCGGTTTGCCGTGACTTTTATAACTTGTGCATGGGGCAAAGAATTTCCAGGCAGGTAGTTAGCAACATGCCTTTAAGTCCTTTGTTTTGCCTGGCGACAATAACAGAAATTCCCCAGATTCCATTGATGTTACGTGAACAGAGCAACATCTTCTCTTCTGTTTCATTCTGTTGAGGGGGCGCCTCTGCTGATGTCATGCTCATTCACAATTGGCTCTCCGCTGCTTAACTGCGGGGAGCCAGCTGTTAATCAGCATGGCGTCTGCAGCGAAGTGCCATCGACACAGCAGACTGGAAGAAGCACCTCTCTGATGACAAGAGGTGAAACGAAGCAGGGGAAATCGCTATGTGAACTGGCAGAGATCGTTCCTGTGCAGAACAGGCAGGTAGTTAGCAACTGTTTTTAAGTTCTTTGCCCCGTACACAAAAAAAAAAAGTTAGCAAATCTATTGCCAATAAGATTCAAAGAGGACACTTGATTTTCCTAATCACAAGAACAATTTACATTGAAATTATTCTCCCATGACAAATCCTCTTATATACAGCACAACTTGCCATAAAGTGTCTATCTCTACTACTGTGGTCACTATTGCTGAAATACAAAGGCACATTATATTACAGTCCAAAAGGGTAATATTGAAAAAAATTAATAGGGCCGGTTACTTGGCATCCCCATTTTAGAAACCTTGCAAGCAATACAAAAATACATTTGTCTTATAAATGCTTGTGGTGCAAAAGAGACATGACAAAAGATGGTTACTGCCCTCGAGGAGTTGTCCAAGATGGACTACCTCTCTAAATGTGCATCTGTGGGTTACATAAAGTAAAGGGATGCATTATTTAAAAGGAGACTAATAGTCATGAATACAACATTTGTTAAAGCAGATTCATCACGCTACAAATCAAGTTTATTTTAATAGTAAACTTTATATATGATAGAAAATGTGCATTACCAAAAAGCTATGACAAACATCAGCCTGAGGACCTGATTTTTTTTTATTATACAATCATTTTGCTTTATTTATTTATTTATTTTTTTATATAAGATTTCCGAATATATAAATGACAACGCTGAAGGTTCGTTAACTACTGAGCAATAGCAACTTTTTCCTGCAAAATCCAAACCGAACAAACAGATGTACTCCAGCAACGGCAAAAGTAAGCAATGCAGACAAGTAATGGAGTGTCAAAAGCTGTCGGAAGGACACAGTTACTGTGCAGTCCACAAGCGTGATAGCCTATTGCTCCATAGGCTAGTTGATTCATGACAAAGAGGTACAGGTTGGTGCCCGTTCCAAAACTTTATAGGTCACTGTTGCAGTCACGGCACAGAATGTCCTCGTTATCGGGAATAAATCCTTTTCCTACTAGGGAACATGAGCAACGGGAGCAGTTAAAGCAGCTGTGATGCCAGTGCTTGTCTTCAAAGGAGACATACTTCCCTCCTCCAAAACCTAAACAGAATCAAACAAAAAAAAGTAATAAATAAATAGAAAATAAGCTTGTACTAAAGTAAAAAAAAAAAAAGTATTGTGAACTTTTAATATAGGGAACATGCGTTGTCATTTTATTTGGTGCATGTCTAAAGAGCTCACTGAATTGCCTAAAGGGGCCCATTATAAGTGGACAGTTTTTTCTCCTTACTCCCACATACCCATGAACGCTTGGCTGAGCTTGCATGTTTTCTCAAGGAGAAAACAACTCTTACAACCTACAACTCCTCAGCTTATCTCCAGGGAGAACAAAAAGATCCATCTCCATGTTGACATCTGTCAGGGGGTAGTCTTACCAAAATCAGATGTTTTAGGTGACTTTAGTGATTTTAACCTTCGTGATCAGGCTACATTTTGTAAGTGTGAACAGTGTAATATAATATAATATAATATATATACACACACTATATAATTGTCTAAGGGTCACTTCCGTCTGTCTGTCTTTCTGTCACGGATATTCATTGGTCGCGGCCTCTGTCTGTCATGAAATCCAAGTCGCTGATTGGTCGTGGGCGTTTTGCCACGACCAATCAGCGACGGGCACAGTCCGCCGGCAAAATAGCCGCTCCTTCCTCCCCGCAGTCAGTGCCCGCTCCATACTCCCCTCCAGTCAGCGCTCACACAGGGTTAATGGCAGCGTTGATGGACCGCGTTATGCCGCGGTGTAACGCACTCCATTAACGCAGCTATTAACCCTGTGTGACTAACTCTTTACTATTGATGCTGCCTATGCAGCATCAATAGTAAAGAGATCTAATGTTACAAATAATAATAATTAAAAAGTTCCAGTGGCAAGGATGCTATGCGAGAAGGACCTTCCATGATGTCACTGTCATGTGACCGCGACGTCATCACAGGTCCTGCGCTCAGACCAACCCTGGGGCTGGAAGCTGCCACCTGCACCGCACACAGGCGCCAGGACTACAATGGGCCCTTGAAATGTGAGTATATGTTTATTATTTATTTTAAGTCTTTTTTAAACCTGTTACATACGTGGCTGGGCAATATACTACATGGCTGGGCAATATACTACGTGGACATGCATATTCTAGAATACCCGATGCGTTAGAATCGGGGCACCATCTAGTATATATATAATTGGCTAAGGGTCTGTTTGTCTGTAACCGAAATCCCGCGTCGCTGATTGGTCGAGGCCGGCCGGGCGCGACCAATCAGAGTTCACATGGAGGACAATATGTGAGGGCGAGAATAACATGAAGGACAGTGTGTAAGTGAGAGAATAAAAATTTTCCCTGTTTTTAAGTTTATCATATGGTAAAATAAATGGTGTCTTTGAAAACTATAAGTCATCCTGTGGAAAACAAGCTGTCATATAGCAATAGATGACTAATAAAGTTTTGACTCTTAAAATAAAGACAGGAGAAAAACAATGGCAGTGTGTCCAATGGGTTAAAACATAAATGTTAGCACCAATGTTTATATGAATACTATATGGTGGCCCGATTCTAACCCATCGGGTATCTACTATATAATCATCTAATTCTGTCTGTAACAGAAATCCCACGTCGCGGATTGGTTGCGGGCAGCTTGGCGAGACCAATCAGCGACAGGCGCAGTCCGGCCGCGAATTGGCCCGGGATTTGAACCATGCTTCGATGAATGATTGGTCGTGCACGGCCAATCAGCGATATCGGCGTGGGATTTTAACACCGCTTCACTGTAAATGTATATATTTTACCCGGAAAATCCTGTGTATTCATTGCATTATTCTTAAATTTTCATAAATAAACTACATACATATTCTAGAACACCCGATGCGTTAGAATTGGGCCACCATCTAGTGTGGTAATAACTATGGAACGCTTCCACTGATCTCCGTGATTCTGAAATAATTTTTCTTGACACATTGTACTTCATGATTGTGGTAAAATTTGTTCGATATGACTTGCATGTATTTGTGAAAATATAGGACATTTTGAAATTTTAAAACTTCATTTTTTGGTCTTTAAACTAGAAAGTGAAGTCATAAAATAGTTAATATATACATAGTTAATATATACATTTACCATGTTTAATTTATATCTGCATTTTAAAAAAAAAAATTTTTTAAATTAAGTTAGAAGGGTTCAAAGACAAACCAATTTTTTTTTTTAATCACTTTTAAAGTGACCCTTGAAGTGCTTGAAGTGCTTATATAACAGAAAATGCCCAAAAGTGACACATCTAAAGGTTATTCAGACGAAACCCGCAACAGAACCACCCAACATAATGAGGCAAATGGAGACACTTTGGAGTCAGTTTGTCACCTGTTCCTGGGTTGCCCATCTTTTAAGGCGTGCACAGATCTGTGGCTACCCACACTTGTGTGCTAAAAAGACGTCTAAAATGATGAGACACCGCCGGAACAAAGACCAATCCAAAGGGATTCCATTTGCTTCATAAGTGAGGGGTTCCATCGATGATTTTGTCTGAATTGCAGTTTTGGGTTATTTGCATGGAAGGCACAATAAGCACACAGCGGAGAGCGCAAGATAAATGTGAGCTGAGCCTTGCGCTGAGCCTTGCTCCAATTTTTGGGAGATAAAATGAGCGAATAGAGAGCAGTACAAGAAAAAAATTTTTTTTATTTTTGCGGAGTTCACCATGCGGTATAAGTGATGAGGCGGATTTATTCCTTGGGTCGGTGTGATTACAGCAATACCCAATTTATATCTTTTTTTTTTTTTTTTTAGGTTTTGCTGCCAGTAAAAGTGTTTTTTTTAGAAAAAGTATTTTTTCATAACCATATATTCTGGGAGCTGAGACTTATTTTTTTGGCAAACAGAGCTGTATTAGGACTTTCTTGGTACCATTTTGGGGAATATAACATTTTTATTGCTTGTTATTCAGATTTTTCAGGCACAGAATTAACAAAACCCAGCAATTCAGTTATTGTTTTAATTTTAGCGCTGTTCACGGCGCAATAAAAGTGAGAAGACCGTTTTGTTCTTTTGTTCATCGGGTCAGTACGATTACAGCTATGGAACTTTTATATATTTTTTTGTGATTTGCTATTTTTACACACCAAAAACAATATTTGTTTTTACATAGTCATTCTGAGAGCTGGAGCTATTTTTTTGCTGAATAAACCATGTTAGGGCTTGTTTTCTGTGGGACGGTATTGTGTATTCATTTTTCCTTTTTTTTTAGCATATATCTTTCTGGAATAACTAATGTGCCAGTTTTATATAGTGTGTAGTTTTGGGACATGGCAAATACCAATTATGTGTACTTTTTGTGTTTATTTTTGTTATCAGAAACGCTGCGTTTGGAGTGGCGAAACTTTTTTTTGCGATTCGTGTGTGCTTTTTCTGTTTTTTTTTTTTACTTCGTCCCACTGAGGGGCATGTCTAATTTTCCTTTTTTTTTGTATTACTGATCTCATACATTGCAGTACTCGTGTACTGCAGTGCATGAGACTGTCAGTGTCTCACTGACACAGACTGTGATGCCCAGCTTATAGCTGGATTGCACAGGCCACCGAACCCTGCGGTCATCACAGGACCATAGGGTACCATAATAACCATCAGGACCCGCTATTCTCATTACAGGGGTCCGATGGCTACTTGTAACCTCGTTATAGTTAATTAAATTCCGCGGGGGTTAACAAGGCTCCAAATGGCTTCAAAACCGGCTGGGGCCGATACTGCAGGGTGTCAGTGGTCATGTACAGCTGACATTTGCGGAACATGCGGCCGCCGTTATATAAGCCCCTTAACGACTGCCGCTTTAATGCGTACTGGTGGTTGTTAAGGTGTTAATGTGTAAGAGGGCATTTAGTGGTATGACTTGCACTACAAAAGACAAAAATATTGGGAAACAAGTCAATCATTTAAAATATTTTTCTTTCAGTCCCATTCTCACATGTGTACAAAATCCAGAATCCAGCCATGCAGCCTGCCTGCACAAATATTTATGAGAATGGCTTACTAAAAAGATCTCCCTGAAATCGGACGTGCTACTGTAATATTACTGTAATACCACCATTGTAACAAGTCAGCTCATAAAATGCCTTTCTAAATATTCCATCAGCTCTGAGTGATATTATTGAAAAGTGGAAGGGTTTAGCAAGTACAGCAACTTGACCACAAAGTGGAGACCTTCTAAAGTTATGCGGACTACATAATTGCGGAATTCCAGCTGCATGCAAGCCTTACACCACCAAGCACAATGCTAAGTGTTGGATGAAGTACTGTGAAACATGCCACCATGGGACTCCGGAGCAGTGGAAATGTGTTCTGTGCAGTGTCAAATCACCCCTCGCTCTCTGGCAATCTAACAGAGGAGTCATGCCTAGAATGATGTGACCTAGAGATATGATGTTGTGGAGTTCTTTTTCAGGGCTTGGTCTAGGCCCTTCGTTACAGTGAAGGGAAATCTGAATTCAGCATATCAGGACAATTAGGACAATTGTCAGCTTCTAACTCTGTGGGAACAGTTTTGGGGAAGCACTTTTCGGTGTCCACATGACTATCCCTCAGCGCAAAAAGAAAGGTTTATAAAACAGTGGTCAGAATGCCGAGCTGTGTATGATTGGCTGCTTGCTGTGTGCACAATACATTGTCAGCAAGATACCAATGAATGGTGGCTCAGGTTTACACACATTAGCTGGACACCTAGTCCTGCATAGATAATCCTTTGCTGATACAAAAGTATTGTATTGAAACTATGGGTACCGTCACACAGTGGCATTTTGATCGCTACGACGGCACGATCCGTGACGCTCCAGCATCTTAACAATATCGCTCCAGCGTCGTAGACTGCTGTCACACTTTGCAATGTACGACGCTGGAGCGATAATTTATTCTAATTTCATGACGTATGTGCGATGTAGGAGACGTTGGTTACTATGCGCACATCGTATACAATATCGTGCACACGTTTGTTACACCATGCGATCATGCCGCCACAGCGGGACACTAGACGACGGTTTCAAACGATCTGCTGCGACGTACGATTCTCAGCGGGGTCCCTGATCGCAGGAGCGTGTCAGACACTGCGAGATCGTAACTATATCGCTCGAACGTCACGAATCGTGCCGTTGTAGCGATCAAAATTGCACTGTGTGACGGTACCCTATAGCTCAGCAAGTAACATCCTTGGAATGAGGCTATCTGCCACTATATTATTCTGCTCTCAGATTAAATAGAAAGAACCTGCTGACAGATTCCCTTTATTGGACATGACAGGATACGGGTAAAAAGAATACATAAATTAATAAATTAGCTTTACATATTACAACATCAAAACAAAATAATATACCTGTGATAGGTTTAGTGCATCCAAAGCATTTCTTGGCATATAAATTTCCAAAACACTTGATACAATAAGGCTTCTCATCCTGCGAAGTAAACTGTTGGCCAGCCAACTGGGTTTTACACCCAGTACAGACAAAACATTCTTTGTGCCATGGCTCATCCCGGTAGGTTACGCCACCTTTGGTCAATGACTGCAAAGTAAAAGGACTGCGTTAATTATTACTGAAACTGAAGGCAGTTATCCAGGCGAGTCACAAAATCAATCCAGATAATCCTTGGGATTGGATATATAGTAAAGGACTAGTAGCATGTCTGGGTTTGCGTCACCTTCTCTTACCTTCTTACAATGTGTACAGCGGGGGGCAAATTTGCTTTCATAACATGGGATGCAATAGTGAGCCTGGTTATCGGGAATAAATGAGCGAGATCCGATGGGTTGCTTACAGCTATTACATATGAAGCAGTGCTCATGCCAAGTCTGTCCATTGTACTCCAATTTGCGTGATCCTGCAGGAAAAAGCAAGATGCATATTCATGCTCCAAGTATCTTTACATACATATCTGCATGACAACAAACTAATCTTAAATGCTTCATTTCAGGCCAATTTCTTTTCTTTGCTCTTCTGTAAACTCCGGTCAGGGAAGCATAATGATCTGTTTTCTAGGAAAAGTCCACATGGGCTTAAAGTATTTTAAAATATTTATAGCCTCAAGAAGCCTTTAATCCTTTTACTCCTGTCCTAAGAAGACTTCAGTGCACAGCCAAGGCACACACTGAAAAGTGCTGCATCTAACCCCGAAGAACACAGAAAAAAGGAAAGACAAAAATAGATAAGGGGTCACAACCTAATTAAGTGACAACGCAATCCTCAGAAATAATGCAACAACAGGTTTTATTCCGGCTACAGCTAGACACACTGGACAATCGTACTCTCCTCTAGCCCGGTGATCATGAACAATTATTGGACTAGGGTAGAAGACGACTTCGCATTCATACTCATTTGTGAGAAGAGCGGACGAGTGCAATCCGATAAAGAAAAAAAACAAAAAAAACTAAACAACTGATTACACTGACTTATTCTACGATTCCCTGCTCATCTGCAATTTTTTTCTCAGCTCAGAGGGAAAAAAAAAAAAAAAAAAAAAAAAGTCATAGTATCCTTTGAGTTATCTTGTATATCAGATGAGACTCTCCAATTCAAGTCAATAGGTGTGAGAAAAGAAAAAAAAAAAAAAAAAAAAAAAAAAAAAAAAAAATCACATGGACCATGTGTGTGCAGTGGTGTGTTTTATAATGTTAATGGATTTAGCCAATAATGACGTAAGTGAGGTGAACGGAGTTCATCGGCTAAGAACTCTGTCCACCTTATTCACATCACTGCATTTTCATGCGCAGTTCAGTGTGTCTGCTGGATGGCAGGTTAAAAACTCCCATCATGCCAACATTCAGCATGCCATCTAGCAGAGCAGGACAACTGGATTATCATCTTATCGGACAGGTGAGGATTATGGTGGTTTATTATTTTATCCTTCACAGGGGATCAGTATCTATTTCAATTAAAGGACTTTATTCTGGGTGTTTTTTTTTTTTATTTATTTACAATGACTGTGGGGTTAGTAGTGGTGGTGTTTAGACAACTCTCCATTACTAGCTGCCAACACAAAGCTGACATAAAACCCAATACTGCTACCCTACTTGCCACTGCCCCAAGCCAAGTGGGAAGAGTGGAGGCTAAGTGCCAGAATTGGCACATCTTATAGATGCGCCATTTCTGGGGCAGCTGAAAGCAGATGTTTTTAGTCTGGAAGGGGGCCAGTATCCATGGCCCCGTTATAAGCTATTAAGATCATCCAGGAGGTGCCTTGTCTAGTTTTAGCTGGTTAATTATAGGGTACCCCCCACCATGTCATTTCAATAACCAGTAAAGGCTAAGTATACAGCTTTGAGCTGATCTTAATAGCCTGGGAAGCTCCTTGTGTATTACCCCCTTCCCAGGCTAGAGAAATCTGCTCCTAGCTGTCTGGTGGCTATTAAAATTTCATATGGCTGCTAGGTGAGAAATATTGCAATGTATTTGCATTACATGCGTTTGAGTTTTCAAGATAAAACATTGGACTGATTTTATTCATGCTGATGGGTATGAGTCCTTTGGGTGTAAAGTAGAAAGATGAAGACATCATGCTAGATTTCTCTTTTATCAGGAGATGTTGGGGGGGGGGGGGGGGGAATTGTCAGGCAGTTCGTACAGACAGTCAAGTGTTATGAAATCCTGGGGGAAAAGATGGGACTCATGCAGAATTGTAAGGTCCATGGAAGTCATCAGACTGTATGCATATATCACTTTATTCCTCATCATATTTGTTATTATTGACTATACTCGGAAATCAGTAGGGCAAGTTCACACAGGGCGTTATTGTTGCATTTTTTTCTGCAGCAAAACCTGATCATCTTGGCAGGAAAGAAGCTGCGCTAAAAAAGCAGGTTTAGGTGCGTTTTTTTGCCACATTCTTTAATGCGTTTTTTTTTTCTCTCTTTGTGCATGCCAATAAAGTGGAGTGCACACAGAAAAAAAAAACAACTTCCTGTAGATAGAATGAATGAATAGATAGAATGGATAGATAGAATAGATAATTTACCTGCGGTATCCTCTTCACTGGCATTTTCTTAAGGTGCAGAGGTTACCTCCGGTCAGGCTGTGATGGAGCACAGGCTCGGTGACGTCACCGCTAGTTACTGAGCCTGCACCCGCTCCATCTCATTAATTCCCCAGTAGCTTGCAGCCAGGGGCGGTCACATTAGCAGTGCTCCCAGTTGTAAGGCTGGAGTCACACCGTCGTATTTCTCGTGCGATGATCACATCACACTGCACGGACTGGCCGGAACCTCTCCTGACCCGAGCATGACAGCATGATGGATTACGCTGCAGCGGTCAAGCTCAGGTCAGGAGAGCCGTCAGCCAGTGCAAGTTTTACGATGCGATTCTCGCAGGAGAAATACGGCAGTGTGACTCCAGCCTAAGCTTAATCTCCCCCAGACACTGCGTGGGACACTCGTTATATCGGACTACGATGGATGAGGGAGTATACTTTTGGTTTGTTATTTTATTTTTTTATTTCAGAAGATCAATGGCTTCGCTTGGAATGGCGGAATAATAAAATGGTAAAACTGTGTGGTGTTTTAGTTCATTAAAAGACTTTTTCTGCGTGTGCATGTGTGTGTTTATTTAACCCTTTAATTACTCTAGGATTAGTAATGGATAGGTGTCTTATTGACGCCTCTCCATTACTAAGCTGGTTTAATTTCACCTTACAATAGCAAGGTGACATTAACCCCTCATTACCCCACTTGCCAGAGCTACAGGGCAAGTGGGAAGAGCTGGGCAACAAAGCGCCAGAATTGGCGCGTCTAATAGATGCGCCTTTTCTGGGCAGCTGCGGACTACTATTTTTAGGCTGAGGGGGGCCTATATCAATGGCCCCTTACCAGCCTAAGAATACCAGCCCCCAGCTGTGAGCTTTAGCAAGGCTGGTTGTCAAAAATGCGGTGGGACCCCATGACTTTTTTTTATTATTATTTTTTAATTAAAAAGAAAAAAAAAAAAAAAAAAAAAAAAAAGAGCATGAGGACCCCTCTATTCTTGATAACTAGCCTTGCTGAAGCTGACAGCTGAGGGTTGCAGCAGTCTGGCTGGTTTTCAAAAATAGGGAGGAACCCATGCCGTGTTTTTTTTTATTTTTATTATTATTATTATTTATTTATTTATAGCGCAGGAGCAGCAGATGAAAACTCCCATCCGCCGCTCCTGCTCTCACTGTAATTAGCGGCAGTAGGTGTCGGATGATGGGAGCAGTAGTCCCATCAGCTGATACCAGTGATCGGAGGTAAAGTTTATATCTCCGATTACAGCTGAGCGCTCCCCGCTGTCTTCTGGCAGTGTGGAAACTGTGGCTCTCTGACCGGCGGGGATGATTTCCCCGCCGATCAAAAGCGGTGTTTGCGGCGCTGTCATGCAAATTACAGCGTGTCTAACACAGTATTGTCGGACCCCCCATTCAAGAGAATCGGGATCTGGTCCTCGCTGCATGGACGCATCATACAGCTTGCCATCGAGAAGTAGCAGAGCTGAGGGCGACGTCACATCCGGCTGTCCGTGACTCTTCTGCAGCAAATACGCTACAAGAAAAGTCAACCTAGCGTATTTGCAGTGTGTTTTCACCATCCATTCTAGTCAATGGGTGGAAAATGCTGAAAAAAAAAACGAAGTAACATGCTCTATGTCCAAAAAATGCAGCTAAGCACAAAATACTGATCACACAAAAAAACAATGTGTGTGCATGAGATTTCTGAAATCTCCTAGGCTTTGCCGGTACTGTAAAAAGCAGCTGAAATTAGCATAAAAAGCAGCCAAAAAAACGCAGCAAAACCGCCCTGTGTGAACTTACCCTAATGGTTTCTGTGGTTATAGATAACATGGTTTCAAATGTAACATTTGTGTGATTATAGGAAAGCGCGCACTCCAACATTCCTTGCTCATTTCATTTAGCAAGTGTTGCTCTAAAACAGGGGTGTGGAACCTTTTTTCTGCCATGGGCCTTTTGGAGATTTATACCATGCTTCATGTGCCGTACAAATTTGCGCACCAACTCAGCCCACAAAATACATCCTGACGCTTGCACTGGTGTCAGGACACAATCTTTCATTGCATGCGCTTCACCATTCAGTAGTTAACACTGTGCACGTCCTCAGAGCATGAGTAAATTAAAGGGCCAGCGGCTGCCAGCTCAAACACTGCAGTCCCGGGGTTCTGCAATAGGCTCAAGTTTCCCCCATCTCTGCTTTAAAAGCTGTGGAGTCACTTAGAATTATTTTAGTATGTCAGAATGTATTTACTTTTATGATTTAACTAACAGGG
Source organism: Ranitomeya imitator (assembly GCF_032444005.1). Taxonomy (NCBI): domain Eukaryota; kingdom Metazoa; phylum Chordata; class Amphibia; order Anura; family Dendrobatidae; genus Ranitomeya; species Ranitomeya imitator. Next base: position 377,845,638 of record NC_091284.1, on the reverse strand, counting down.
GTAGGAAGCTGTATTAAGGCTATAGGTTTCTAGAATTCTTTATTTGGATTTTGGCAGAATGCTATATGAATAGATCTGAGGAACAAAACTGTCCACTTTTTACCTGGTGACCAAAGTAGGACTTATTTTTTATTTTAAAAGATTTGGAACTATTTATTCAATAGATATAGAAAATGAGGCCGCACATCCAATGGAATGAACTTATTAACCCATGGCATGGGTTAATAAAAGGTTCATTTCATTGGATGTGCGGACTCACTTTCTATATCTATTGATTGCTAGTGGCTGTTGGATCAAGTCCATAGAGGCATGCATCCCATTTTTCAAATTGCCAGTACTGCTGACTTTCATTTACGGAACTTACTTTAGAGTGGGTCTTATTCAGGGCTAATTGGAGTGTTTGTTTTTTTTAATCAAGGGGTGTAGATTCTTGGGAGTCACACTACCTAGTAAAGACCAGAGAAATTAGCACTTAATAAAATGGCCCAAAGCTCTGGAACCGTATGGCAAATTTAAAAATACAGACTATAAGGCGGACCCCAGCAGAAAATAGAAACATTTTTTCCTATTAATTAAAAGGTTTCAAGTGCGGGGGTCGTTATCACAAATTTTAATGAACTAGAATAGGGCGGTAATAGATCTATAGTTTGTGTATAATACACAAGGCAGAGAAACACTCACCTCTCTGTTACAGGCACATTTACATACACACAGCTGAGCTACATGCACATTTACATACACACAGCTCTGCTATAGGAACCATTTACATACACACAGCTTAGCTACATGCACATTTACATACACACAGCTCTGCTATAGGAACCATTTACATACACACAGCTTAGCTACATGCACATTTACATACACACACATAGCCAGGGGCCTCCTTAGGTACTTCTAGCCAGGGCTCAAGCCTCAGATCTTACAACTAATGACCCCACTCTCTAGTGACTTTCTTTTTTAAACTGAAGTAAACGGTAATGTTCAAGCAAAACTTGAACACAGACAGCCTGGGTTTGGCAGACGCAGCCTGCATGATTGGTACATAAGTGGCTTCTCCTTCCTGCTCCACAGTCCTCCCTTTCAGGTGCTAATAAGAGAAGAATAGTTTAAAAAGAACAAAAAACAGGGAGCAGTCCCTAGCAAATGCAGTCCCTAGCAGCACCTGTTCACCCACCATTCATATACTTAATAGCCCTCTGTGTCTGTACTTGTACACATACTTGTTGGTGACCTGTTCATGCAGCGTGGGGACCCCTCTATTCTTGATAACCAACCTTGCAGAAGCTGACAGCTGGGGGTTGCAGCCCCAAGCTGCGAGTTTTGTCTGCTTGGTTAATATAGGGGGGAACCCACGCCGGGTTTTTCATTCATTCATTTCTGAACAATCGCAGCCGGCAGCTGTGGAATACCCCCATCCTCCGCACTTACTGTCACGGTTATTAGCGAGAGCAGTTGTCGGATGATGGGGGTAACAGTCCCAAAAGCCACCACCTGCTGTCATTCAGACTTTAATGTAATGCTCATCATTCTCCTCTGATCGCTAGCGGAGCAGCTGAGAATGTTGACAGCCAGCTTCAGCACCAGCCGCCGGGGAACAGCGCTTACTGTAGCGGTTCTTCCCTGGTGGCTGTCCGTGTGTTACTGATGCGGCACACGGTTGCCACATGTAGTACACACACACACAGAGACATGGATATCTCTGGCACAGTTTTTTCAGGTACATATACAGACGTGTGAAAAGGAGCTTAACACAGCATGTCGCGATACCTCGACTCCTCCCCCAGCATCTGCTCTTCCTGTGGAGGAAGCCAAATCACTCTTTAGATAAACTTCTGCTTTATCTCCTGCTCTCAAGTGCCTGTGGGCTGACATCTTCCCCAAAGACAACGGGCATGTTCCCAGCCTCCCGCACACCATAAATGCAGGTCTGGTGCGGGTGTGTTCCTTTAGCAGGACTGCTGGAACATACTGCTTCTACTTGCTGGAACCATCTGGATGTCCTACACAGTGACCACTCAGTGGTAGAGACATACACTACACTGCACTGAAAAGTCAGAGAAAACAACAGACATAATAAAGATGGACAGGAGAGGGGAAAAAATTAGCAAAGTGTTGTAATTAAAGAATTAGGCTAGGTTCCCATTGCGTTAGAGCAATCCGCTAAGCACATAGCACTAGCGGATTGCGCTAACGCAATGTTTTTTTGGTCCGCGTTCGCTGTCCCCGCTAGCGCAGGTCCCCGATCTGCGCTAGTGAGGACCGGACCTCGGACGCATCACAAAAGAAACTCATCACAAAAGAACGGCACATCGCTAGCGCGTGCAGAAAGTGGCACGCGCTAGCGATGTGCTACAGAGAAAAATCACATTGCTGTCAATGGGTGTGTTAACGGACGCGTTGCACGGCGTTAATTGCGACATTTTCGCCGTGCAACGCTGTCCGTTAGCATTAACGCAATGGGAACCTAGCCTTACAGCTAAATAGCAAATTCTCTTATCCAAACAAGAGGAAACATGTGCTACTTACTAAGGATCTGACTGTTGAGACCCCAAGAGATCCCAGGAACAGGGTCAGCTGCAACATCCCGTACATTCATTGTCTATAGGACTGCCCAGAATAGCTACAAACAGTGCTCTGCCACTTCTGGCTGTCTCATAGACTATGAATGGAGCAGTAGATGATCACTGCAGCTCCATTAATTCTTGAAGGAAGTGCCAAAGACCAGTCGAACGCAGTGATCAGGTATCTCCAGCCGGCCCACAGAGAATGAATGGTGTGCATGTAAATCGAGTCGCTCCTGTCACATGGCGTTCTCAGCAGTCAGACCCCCAGCGATCGGGAAGTTCTCCCCCATCCCCTGGATAGGAGAGTTTTTGAAACTTGGTACAATCCGATTTTTCAATCTACAGCCACCTTATTCTAAAGGTCAAGAGGATTCTGACAGTCGACCCCCCACTAATCAGAGCCCCTATAAAAAAGCTCCGCCTGCTTCCGTTATTTTAGAGTATATACAACAGTAACATCACTACTATTGTCGAGTCTTAAACCAGAGCCCATTGTAATTTTTCTAATTATTAGTGTACAATACAGTATTAGTTAAGTGTCACCTCCAACCATGAAATATATTAATGTTTTCATGTATAACAAAGTTCTTAAAATACTTATACCTACAGCTTCTACTACAAATTTGGGCTATTACAAGTCATGCACATCCCCTTAGCTACAAATACTCCTAAAAAATACAAATAAGTGTCAGTAAAAAAATGTAGTGTGACCAATGCTGCCAGGGTTATTCAGTTAATGCACAATAGTATTCTTGTATAGATTATCTATAGCTACGATGTTCAGTAAGCGTATTGTTTTTGCATTACTGTAAAGTAGTGTAGTGCTGTGTAATTAATAGTGCTATATAAGTGCGTAAAATAAATAGTACGGATGATGCAATATACATTCGGCCTGAGCCCCAGATATTTTTTCTGAACCTAGCAACACCCCTGCACATAGCTCTGCTACAAGCACATTTACATACACACACATAGCTCTGCTACAGGCACATTTACATACACACACACAGCTCTGCTACAGGCACATTTACATACACACACAGCTCTGCTACAGGCACATTTACATACACACAGCTCTGCTACAGGCACATTTACATACACACAGCTCTGCTACAGGCACGTTTACATACACACATAGCTCTGCTACAGGCACATTTACATACACACACAGCTCTGCTACAGGCACATTTACATACATACACACACACAGCTCTGCTACAGGCACATTTACATACACACACAGAGCTCTGCTACAGGCACATTTACATACACACACAGCTCTGCTACAGGCACATTTACATACACACACAGCTCTGCTACAGGCACATTTACATACACACAGCTCTGCTACAGGCACGTTTACATACACACACAGCTCTGCTACAGGCACATTTACATACACACACAGCTCTGCTACAGGCACATTTACATACACACAGCTCTGCTACAGGCACATTTACATACACACAGCTCTGCTACAGGCACATTTACATACACACACAGCTCTGCTACAGGCACATTTACATACACACAGCTCTGCTACAGGCACATTTACATACACACAGCTCTGCTACAGGCACATTTACATACACATAGCTATGCTACATGCACATTTACATACACACATAGCTCTGCTACAGGCATATTTACATACAGCTCTGCTTCAGGCACGTTTACATACACAGCTCTGCTACGGGGTCATTTACATGCACACTTAGCTCTACTACAGGCACATTTACATACACACAGCTCTGCTACAGGCACATTTACATACAGCTCTGCTTCAGGCACATTTACATACACAGCTCTACGACAAGCACATTTACATACACACTTAGCTTTGCTACAGGCACATTTACATACACACAGTTCTGCTACAGGCATATTTACATACACACAGCTCTACTACAGGCATATTTACATACACACAGCTCTGCTACAGGCACATTTACATACAGCTCTGCTTCAGGCACATTTACATACACACTTAGCTTTGCTACAGGCACATTTACATACACACAGCTCTACTACAGGCACATTTACATACACACAGCTCTACGACAAGCACATTTACATACAGCTCTGCTTCAGGCACATTTACATACACACAGCTCTGCTACAAACAGACACACACATTACATGTTCCTTCCAGGCATGTGACTGATAACATGACCTGAGAGGACCTGGTGATAGTTGTGTTGAAGATCCTTTAACTGCTTAGCACATGCACAGCTACCTTTCCTGCTCTGCACCGATCACATAAATCAGTTCATTCTGTGATTGGGAACGGTTTTCTCCATCACAGGAATTTCTGGACTAAGACATGAGCAATTTTTAGCAAGAGTATTTCTTACTAAAAAGTGCATCTTCTAATCTGAAAAATACGGTACTCATTAATAGTAATATTGGATAGGAAAGAAGTTCCAGGCACGTCACAAGCAAATGTCCTAACACTGTCAAACACTTGCCAACAATTTAGCTCACACACTACAAATGAATCTATGCCAAGGAATTCGGAACATTGATTCATTTCCTTTTTCTTGTGAAATTCCCCTGAGATTTTTATGGTTTGTGTTTAAGGCTACGTTCACATTAGCACTGTGCGGTGCAGCGTCGGCGACGCAACGCACAACGCATATGTGAACGCATGCACAACGCAGCATTTTGTGACGCATGCGTTCATTTTTTCGTGGTTTTTGGCGCAAAAAACCCTGCATCATGCAGCGTCCTCTGCGCCCTGACAGTTGCGCCATAGTGACGCATGCGTCACAAAACGCAAGAGCAACGCATGTCCATGCGCCCCCAATGTTAAATATCGGGGCGCATGACGCATGCGTCGCCGCGGCTGCCCCCGACGCAACGCTAATGTGAACGTAGCCTTAATCAGATGCCAAGTAGTTTTCTGCCACCTCTTGAAAAGTACTATTAAAAGAATATAGTAACAGACTCTTCTATACTGTGAAAATGACACTGATCCATAAAGCAACATTAGATAAATATGGTAGCCTGTGTTTTGCTCAGGACAGAACCTGAGTGGATAAACTGGAACCCGTTACTAGAATGATCATAGTTCAGTCTCATTTTGGTCTGGACTGAATGGAATAGTGTGGGCATGCATGACTGATGCCACTGCATTTCTGAATATATGCTAACTCATCAGCTTTCTGTGTACATGGTGCTTGGTTAGAAAGCTGCCAATCAGTGGTGGGGGTGGTTTTATACAGAGCTCATAAATATGAATACTACATGGCGGCAGTAGGCTTATTAGTCCTCTAGTGATAATCTCCTGCTGATAAAACAGTGATTTTATCAAAACAACACCCAGAAAACCGGTAGATTACATCACTGAATTCAGGGTCTCAAATTAGGTGGCAAAAACCTGGTGACCCATTCCCTTTAATGAGGTATTCCAATTTCACTAGATTGTTAAAAAATGTCTGATAAGTGGAGGTCCCTCTTGCATATATTTTGAGAACAAGGCCCAGTCTAACACTGCAGAGAATGGATAGGTGGCTGCAGAGGAGTTGCTCTCTCTTCATGTCAATTTGGATCTCCGGATAAAAGTGAAGGATCAATCACGAGAAACAAATGGAGGGAACATGCCGTGCATGATCACCTCTTGTGTGGTATACCATTAAAGTCTGGGATAGAAATACCCCTTTAAAAGGCAACGTAGAGATCAAGGTGGCAATAAAGCGATGGAATGCATTTTAAGACCTGAGAATATGCTATGTAGACTTAACAGACTTTCACAATCGCATATTACGATTACAGTATTGGTGGTTAGTGCGGCTTTATTAGTCAAACCTATTTGTACACCTTGTATTTTATCTTTGGTGGGAAAGTGACATGGCATGTTTGTCATTGCGGAGTACCTGGCATGACGGTCTTCTCACAGCTGACACACTTGGAGGAGAATTCACTGCAGTAGCAATCATTACACAGCAGCTCTTCATTTTGGCACGTAAAGGGCTCATCAGCCAGTGATCGCTCACATCGGAAGCACCGAAAACAGTTTTCATGGTAATGACGATCTTCATAATAGAGTTCCTATAATTCATAGATATGACACATGGTTATAATGCAGCATGTCACTAGAAAACATTTAAGGGAACTTGTCAGCAGGATTGTGCTCAGTAACCTATACACAGTGTCAGATCGGTGCCATTATACGGATTACAGTACCTGTGGTGAAGAAGTCTGTCTTGTGGTTGTTTAAGCTTTGTTTTCAGATAATGGGATTCTCGTGCTTCAGGGTGGGCCTCTCTTCATGTGGTACTCTGGCCTCATCTTCATTATTGTGGCTTAAATGACAGCTCACTTATCCTTCAGTGACCTGCCTCCTACTTTAAATATTGCAGGTCATTTCCTTCCCCCCCCCCCCCCCCCCCAACACTCAAAATATTAACTGCAATGTCTAAAATAGCAGGCAGGTCACTGAAGGATAAGTGACCTGTCATTCAAGCCACTATAATGAAGATGAGGCTAGAGAGCACCACAAAGCTCTGGCACAGGCCCACCCTGAGGAACAGAATCTCATTATCTGAAGACAAAAATTAAACAACAACCACAAGACAGATTTCTGGAACCCAGGTATTATTTTACTCACTATAACTGCGCCGACCAGACAGTGCAGGATTGTGCTCAGTAACCTAAAAGCAGACAGGTTCACTTTAAAGATATATTCTGTCTCTGTTATAAAGCACCACAGAAAAAAAAACCCAAAAACAGGAAAGAGACAACTTATTTAATTTACTTCCACATAGCATTGGATTGAAGACTTTATTTTAAGAAATGTTGTAAAATCATTCCAAACTTTTTGGAGGCGCTATACTTTTTATTTAATGACACCGGTCATGTCTGATAACTATTTGCCTGCAGATATAGGTTGTCAGATGACGCAGCAGCACTGAAAGAGTGGAGAAAATTAACTATTTCTCCCAGGAGCCGCCAGCTTTTAAATTATACATGCGTGCAGAGGACGGAGGGGCAGCTGTAAGCACGTCCCAGCACTGTGACTGACAGGGCTCTACCCTGATGCACTACTGAGCCGGCTGTCAGTCAGTGCCAGGACGTGCGCGCAGCTGACGCGCTCTCCGTCCGGTCAGCGGAGACTAATTGCTCCGGGCATGCCTGCATGATACAGTCGGCAGCTCCCGGGAAAAATAAAGTTCATTTCAGTACTGCTATGGGATTTTTTGAGGCTGTCGAGTTCAGGTCAGGAGACCCATGGTTGGTCAAGATGTGTAAAGCTGGAATGAGGCTGCAGTCAAAAAACGTCTGAATCTTAGGATCCATATTATGACTGCAAGATCAAGATCTAAATAGTCAAAGAACCTGGCATCTAACTGGTGCCTGGACACCAACTAACTGTCACCAAACCAACTTGTGATTTAATGAACATTTTCAGAAAACAATTTTATGGAATAGCTGAAAAAACACATTTGAACCGTTACCATTTTCCTCCACAAGGAAGAATAATTTAAGCTCCACTGTTTCATTATAGTAATTTTCATAGAGATCACCACTTACATGTAACAATAACGGACAATATATCTCTTACTCAGGCCGAATTTTGCCTGCCTCCATTCTGACTATACACATTTCTACTGTATTTTCACGGTTGTCAGTCTTTAAAGGGGTCTTCACTTTCAGCAAATGTTTGGGAACCACTTTTCTAACGTAGTAAATAAAGTCAGATCGTATTAAGCCTCCGTAATCCAGCGCCAAAGTGTGACTCATCATGAAAGAAGGTGAAATTTGCAAACAGCTTAAGTAGCTTTGCAATTTAATTGTTAATGCTCTCTATTCTCAATGATGAAGGAATTTTTTATTTACGGTATTTTTTTTTTTTACATGGCCGAACAGGATCATCATTATTGTAATCTTACAGTGGCGTCTAGCAGTGAAAGCCTTTCTGCACGAATTTCTTACGAAAACATGAAGGTTTAGATAACAAGTAAAAAAAAAAAACATTTCTTGACAAGGTCGACCTACCCTTGAATCGTGGCCAATAAGCTCTTTACACTCATCACATGTGTTCGCAAACAGGCTGTCATAGCACGGTATACAGTAAGGACCTTCTTCCATTTGGATATACTTCCTTCCGTAGAGAGACTCCTTACAGCTACCACAGTCAAACGGGTCACTCATTTTTTTGGGTATGTGGTTCTTGAAAAGAAAAAAAAGCAAAACAAAGAGCAAATAAGGTCACAGCCATCATATTTGATTTTTCAAATTCTCCCTCTCTTTCTAACACACACTTCTATAGAGGTGCTACCTTCCTTACTGAGGATAGTCCCATCTGATAACAGAATCCCTAATCTTCGTAGTCACATACAGGAATACAACTTGCGGAAATGGGTTCCCGAATGTGCAAGACTGGAGGTTAATAAATAGTTTGTAGTGGAGCAGAACAAAGTATTTTTCAGAACAAAAACACAATTAAATTTCACTTTCTGGCAGTATGATGGATGAACGTGGTTTTAACGGATAATTCAAGAACAATACTTGCTGTAAAATTTGGTGTACTAAGGATAGCGGTATGGGTTTATTTCAGGATTTGGGCCAGACCCATCTATCAGCCAAGGGTGATGTTGAGGAAGAAGCTTTCCTGTTCAATGTGGGAATGGGCCCCAGCGCACAAAGCAAGGTCCATAAAAGCACAGTCGGGAGAATTTGATTTGGAAAAGCTTGAATGGTCTGCACAAAACCCTGACCTCAACCACATCAAACACCTATGGGAAGAATTGAAATGCCGCTTACCAGACAAAACTTTCTCATCCAACAATAGAGACTAACCTGACCATCAACTATAATTACCACCTACTGATATTAGTCTATATTTGTGCATTTGTGTCACAGGCACGATATAACGTATGTAGTTTGAAATACCGGATATAGCCCAAAATAATGTATGTAGTCTGCTGCTGCTGTTAGTGGTCATAGAGCCACAAGAGGTATTCCAATAATGTCATTCAGGTCTTCTCTCTCCACCCTATATCACTAGCCCACTCAAGACTGACAATTGTAACAAAATCCCGCACAGAGCTCCCCCAATATCTTTTGTGTGCGCTCAGGTGACATCAGGAGTAAGGGGCTAGAAAAAGTACCGTAGTAGATACAAAGATGCACACAAAGCACCAAAACAAAGAAAGTCTTTCTTAAATCACTGAGGAAATTATCTAGTATATTGCACAGCCCACGGAGAATATTGCACAGCCCACGGAGAATATTGCACAGCCCACGGAGTATATTGCACAGCCCACGGAGTATATTGCACAGCCCACGGAGAATATTGCACAGCCCACGGAGTATATTGCACAGCCCACGGAGTATATTGCACAGCCCACGGAGTATATTGCACAGCCCACGGAGTATATTGCACAGCCCACGGAGTATATTGCACAGCCCACGGAGTATATTGCACAGCCCACGGAGTATATTGCACAGCCCACGGAGTATATTGCACAGCCCACGGAGTATATAGCAATGTGGGAATCATATCCCTGTTAAAAAAAAAAAAAAAGAGAATTAAAATAAAACATATAGTTATATACTCACCTTCCGTTGGCCCCTGGATCCAGGAAGCCTTTACCGACGCTCCTCGCGCGCTCCGGTCTCAAGAGTGCATTGCGGTTCTCGCGAGACCGCTACGTCATCATCTCGCGAGATTGCAATGCATGGACCGGTCACCGGAGCGTCGCGAGGAGCAGGAAAGGCGCCGGAAGGTGAGTATATTATGATTTTTTATTTTTATTTTTTAAATTATTTTTATCATTAGATCTTTTTACTATTGATGCTGCATAGGCAGCAATAGTAAAAAAGTTGGTCACACAGGGTTAATAGCAGCGTTAATGGAGTGCGTTACACCGTGGCATAACGCGGTCCATTAGCGCTGCCATTAACCCTGTGTGAGCGCTGACTTAAGGGGAGTATGGAGCGGCCATGTGGCCGCCGGACTGTGCCTGTCGCTGATTGGTCGTGGCAATGGTCGTGGGCGTTTTGCCATGACCAATCAGCGACTTGGATTTCCATGACAGACAGAGGCCGCGACCAATGAATATCCGTGATAGAAAGACAGACAGAAGTGACCCTTAGACAATTATATAGTAGACTAGATGGTGGCCCGATTCTAACGCATCGGGTATTCTAGAATATGCATGTATGTATATAGCAACCACATAGTATATAGCACAGGCCACGTAGTATATAGGAGTACTACGCTGCCTGTGGTATATACCATGAGGCTGCTATATACATACATATTGTAGAATATTCAATGCGTTAATATAGGCCACGCAGTAAATAGCAGCCACGTAGTATATAACGCAGTATATAGCAGCCACGCAGTATATAGCAGCCACGCAGTATATAGCAGCCACGCAGTATATAGCAGCCCACGTAATATATAGCACAGCCCACATAGTATCTAACAATGGCCATGTAATATATAGCATGCAGTATAGAACACAGCCACGTAGTATATAACACTGCCCACGTAGTATATAGTAGCCATGTAGTATATAACGCAGCCCACGCAGTATAGAACACAGCCCACATAGTATCTAACACAGGCCACGTAGTATATAGCAGCCACGAGGTATATAGCAGCCATGCGGTATCTAACAGCCCACGTAGTATTTAGCAGTGTGGGCACCATATCCCTGTTAAAAAAAAACAAACAATTAAAATAAAAAATAGTTATATACTCACCCGGCGGGATCGAGCGTAGATCCATCAAACCTCTGGCGATGCGCCTCATATACAGTATCTGCCTATAGGAGGGGGGGGGGGGGGGATGGGGGGGGAAGTGCTGCCTTATATACAGTATCTGCCTATAGGGTAGAGGGGAGTGCTGCCTCATATACAGTATCTGCCTATAGGGGGGAGTGCTGCCTTATATACAGTGTATGCCTATAGGGGGGAGTGCTGCCTTATATACAGTATCTGCCTATAGGGGAGGGAGTGCTGCCTCATATACAGTATCTGCCTATGGGGGGGGGGGACTGCTGCCTTATTCTACAGGATCTGCCTATAGGGGGGGGGACTGCTGCCTTATTCTACAGGATCTGCCTATGGGGGGGCTGCTTTAAACTACAGGGTCTGCCTATAGGGGTGATGCCTTGTGCTATATAGAGGACTATCTGGCACATTATGCTATATAGCGGTTATCTATGGGGCCATCATACAGTGTGGGGATTACAGTGTTGGAGCCATCAAACAGTTTGAAGGCTACTAAGGGGTCAGTATACTGTGTGGGTGGTACTATACTGTATATGCTAGGGTACAGGGTATTTCAGATTATATTGGTCAGACTCCTGCCTTAGAACCTAAGATTCCCACTCCTGATTTATTCTTTGGTGACAGATCCAAAAAATTTTGAGTTTCAAAAATAACTGTAAACTGTTTTTTGCATTGAGACCCCGGTCCTCTGGTGATCCCATTGAACAAGTTAAAATCATCATATCCCTGCTGCGTGGTGACCCACAGGATTGGGCATTTTCCCTGGAAACTGGCAATCCTGCTTTGCTTAATGTTGATTCTTTCTTTCAAGCATTGGGGTTATTGTATGATGAGCCTAATTCAGTGGATCAAGCTGAGAAGATCTTGTTGGCCCTGTGTCAGGGTCAAGAAGCGGCAGAATCGTATTGCCAGAAATTTAGAAAATGGTCTGTACTGACTAAATGGAATGAGGATGCCTTGGCGGCAATTTTCAGAAAGGGTCTTTCTGAATCCGTTAAAGATGTTATGGTGGGGTTCCCCACGCCTGCTGGTCTGAGTGATTCTATGTCTCTGGCCATTCAGATTGATCGGCGCTTGCGCGAGCGCAGAGTTGTGCACACTGTGGCGTTGTCCTCTGAGCAGAGCCCTGAGCCTATGCAGTGTGATAGGATTTTGTCTAGAGCTGAACGACAAGGATTCAGGCTTCAGAATTACCTGGAGCAGCCAGTGCCAGGCAGCAGCTGCCAAGGCAAACAGGATCATGGGGTGCATTAAAAGAGGTCTGGATACACATGATGAGAGCATTATACTGCCTCTGTACAAATCCCTAGTTAGACCGCACATGGAGTACTGTGTCCAATTTTGGGCACCGGTGCTCAGGAAGGATATAATGGAACTAGAGCGAGTACAAAGGAGGGCAACAAAATTAATAAAGGGGATGGGAGAACTACAATACCCAGATAGATTAGCGAAATTAGGATTATTTAGTCTAGAAAAAAGATGACTGAGGGGCGATCTAATAACCATGTATAAGTATATAAAGGGACAATACAAATATCTCACTGAGGATCTGTTTATACCAAGGAAGGTGACGGGCACAAGGGGGCATTCTTTGCGTCTGGAGGAGAGAAGGTTTTTCCACCAACATAGAAGAGGATTCTTTACTGTTAGGGCAGTGAGAATCTGGAATTGCTTGCCTGAGGAGTTGGTGATGGCGAACTCAGTCGAGGGGTTCAAGAGAGGCCTGGATGTCTTCCTGGAGCAGAACAATATTGTATCATACAATTATTAGGTTCTGTAGAAGGACGTAGATCTGGGGATTTATTATGATGGAATATAGGCTGAACTGGATGGACAAATGTCTTTTTTCGGCCTTACTATGTTACTATGTTATGTAGAATAGGTTGTGTTTTTACTGCGGCAATTCTGCTCATGTTATTTCTGATTGCCCTAAGCGTACTAAGAGAATCGCTAGTTCTGTTACCATCAGTACTGTACAACCTAAATTTCTGTTATCTGTGACCTTGATCTGCTCATTATCATCATTTTCGGTCATGGCATTTGTGGATTCAGGCGCCGCTCTGAACTTAATGGACTTAGAATTTGCCAGACGTTGTGGTTTCCCCTTGCAGCCTTTGCAGAATCCTATTCCTTTAAGGGGTATTGATGCTACACCGTTGGCTATAAATAAACCTCAGTTTTGGACACAGCTGACCATGCGCATGGCGCCAGCCCATCAGGAAGATTGTCGTTTTCTGGTGTTGCATAATTTGCATGAGGATATTGTGCTGGGTTTTCCATGGTTACAGGTACATAATCCGGTCTTAGATTGGAGATCTATGTCTGTGACTAGTTGGGGTTGTCAGGGGGTTCATGGTCACGTTCCTTTGATGTCAATTTCCTCTTCCCCCCTCTTCTGAAATTCCTGAGTTTTTGTCAGATTTCCAGGATGTATTCGATGAGCCCAAATCCAGTTCCCTTCCACCGCATAGGGACTGTGATTGTGCTATTGACTTGATTCCAGGTTGTAAGTTCCCTAAGGGCCGACTTTTCAACCGGTCTGTGCCAGAACATGCCGCTATGCAGAGCTATATTAAGGAGTCTTTGGAGAAGGGGAATATTCGGCCATCTTCTTCACCATTAGGAGCAGGTTTGTTTTTTGTTGCCAAGAAGGATGGCTCCTTGAGACCCTGTATTGATTATCGCCTCTTGAATAAGATCATGGTCAAATTTCAATATCCTTTGCTTACGGATTTGTTTGCTAGGATTAAGGGGGCTAGCTGGTTTACTAAGATTGACCTTCGAGGGGCATATAATCTCATTCGTATTAAGCAGGGTGACGAATGGAAAACTGCATTTAATACGCCCGAAGGCCATTTTGAATACCTTGTGATGCCATTCGGGCTCTCTAATGCCCCATCTGTGTTCCAGTCCTTCATGCATGATATCTTTCGGAGTTATCTTTATAAATTCATGGTTGTATATTTGGATGATATTTTGATTTTTTCCGATGATTGGGAGTCTCATGTGAAACAGGTCAGGATGGTATTTCAGATCCTCCGTGATAATGCTTTATTTGTGAAGGGGTCGAAGTGCCTCTTTGGAGTGCAGGTGGTTTCTTTTTTGGGCTTCATTTTTTCTCCTTCATCTGTAGAAATGGATCCGGTTAAGGTTCAGGCCATTCATGATTGGATTCAGCCCACATCTGTGAAGAGCTGAAATTCATGGGCTTTGCTAATTTTTATCGTCGTTTCATTGCCAACTTCTCCAGTGTGGTTAAACCTCTGACCGATTTGACCAAGAAAGGCGCTGATGTGACGAATTGGTCCTCGGTGGCTGTTTCTGCCTTTCAGGAGCTTAAACGCCGATTTACTTCTGCCCCTGTGTTGCGGAATTCTGATGGTTCCTTGATGAAACCGTGTGCCTTCTTTTCTCTGAAGTTTTCGCCTGCGGAACGCAATTCTGATGTCGGCAATCGGGAGTTGTTGGCTATGAAGTGGGCATTTGAGGAGTGGCGACATTGGCTTGAGGGGGCCAAGCACCGTATTGTGGTCCTGACCGATCATAAGAATCTGATTTACCTCGAGTCTGCCAAACGGCTGAGTCCTAGACAGGCTCGATGGTCCCTGTTTTTCTCCCGTTTTGATTTTGTGGTCTCGTACATTCCTGGTACTAAGAATGTTAAGGCGGATGCCCTCTCTGGGAGTTTTTTTCCTGATTCCGCTGGGGTTCTTGAGCCGGTCAGCATTCTGAAGGAAGGGGTGATTCTTTCTGCCATCTCCCCTGATTTACGACGAGTTCTTCAGGAGTTTCAGGCTGATAAACCTGACCGCTGTCCAGTGGGGAAACGGTTTGTTCCTGATAGATGGACTAGTAAAGTGATTTCTGAGGTTCATTGTTCTGTGTTGGCTGGCCATCCTGGGATTTTTGGTACCAGATATTTGGTTGGTAGGTCCTTTTGGTGGCCTTCTTTGTCGCGGGATGTGCGTTCTTTTGTGCAGTCCTGTGGGATTTGTGCGCGGGCTAAGCCTTGCTGTTCCCGCGCTAGTGGGTTGCTTCTGCCTTTGCCGGTCCCTGAGAGACCTTGGACGCATATTTCTATGGATTTTATTTCAGAGCTTCCGGTTTCCCAGAGGATGTCTGTTATCTGGGTGGTTTGTGACCGGTTTTCTAAATGGTTCATTTGGTACCTTTGCCTAAATTGCCTTCCTCTTCTGATTTGGTTCCGTTGTTTTTTTTCAGCATGTGGTTCGTTTGCATGGCATTCCGGAAAATATTGTGTCCGATAGAGGTTCCCAGTTTGTTTCGAGGTTTTGGCGGGCCTTTTGTGCTAAGCTGGGCATTGATTTGTCTTTTTCTTCCGCATTTCATCCTCAGACAAATGGTCTAACCGAGCGAACTAATCAGACTTTGGAAACTTATTTGAGATGCTTTGTGTCTGCTGATCAGGATGATTGGGTGGCTTTCTTGCCATTGGCCGAGTTTGCCCTTAATAATCAGGCTAGTTCTGCTACCTTGGTTTCGCCTTTTTTTTTGTAATTTTGGTTTTCATCCTCGTTTTTCTTCAGGGCAGGTTGAGCCTTCTGATTGTCCTGGTGTGAATTCTGTGGTTGACAGGCTGCGGCAGATTTGGGCTCATGTGGTGGATAATTTGGTGTTGTCTTAGGAGGAGGCTCAGCGTTTTGCTAACCGTCGTCGGTGTGTTGGTTCCCGGCTTCGGGTTGGGGATTTGGTCTGGTTGTCTTCCCGTCATGCTCCTATGAAGGTTTCTTCCCCTAAGTTTAAGCCTCGGTTTATTGGTCCTTATAAGATTTCTGAGATTATCAATCCAGTGTCTTTTCGTTTGGCCCTTCCAGCCTCTTTTTCCATCCATAATGTTTTCCATAGATCTTTGTTGCGGAAGTATGTGGTGCCCGTTGTTCCCTCTGTTGATCCTCCGGCCCCAGTGTTGATTGATGGAGAGTTGGAGTATGTGGTTGAGAAGATTTTGGATTCTCGTTTTTCGAGGCGGAAGCTTCAGTATCTGGTCAAATGGAAGGGTTATGGCCAGGAGGATAATTCTTGGGTTGTTGCCTCCGATGTTCGTGCTGACGATTTGGTTCGTGCCTTTCATTTGGCTCGTCCTGATCGGCCTAGGGGCTCTGGTGAGGGTTCGGTGACCCCTCCTCGAGGGGGGGGGGGGGGGGTACTGTTGTGAATTCTGCTCTTGGGCTCCCTCCGGTGGTTATGAGTGGTAGTGCTGCTGTCTGTGGAGCGCAGCAGCTATCAGGTGTGTTCACTTTTTGCAATTTGGACTCAGCTATTTAGTCCTGCTTGATCCTTTAGTCAGTGTCAGTTGTCCATTGTTTTTGGAGGATTCTCATCCCTTTCTGGTCTCTCCCGTTTGCTGTGCTTTTCTTCAAAGATAAGTCCTGGCTTTGTTTCTGCTGTCCACATGCTGTGGGCCTTATAGTTCTGTGCATTTTCAAGTATTGTCTTGTCCAGCTTGTCTGTGAAAGGATTTTTTGCAGCCAAGCGGTATCTCTGGAGATGCAGATATACCCTCCATGTCTTTAGTCAGATGTGGAGTTTTTGTATTTTCTGTGGTGGATATTTTCTAGTGTTTTTAATACTGAACGCATAGTACTCTGTCCTATACTTCCTATTTAGCTAGAATGGCCTCCTCTGCTAAATTCTGATTTCAGTCTGCGTATGTCTTTTCCCTCTCCTCTCACAGTCAATATTTGTGGGGGGCTGTCTTTCCTTTGGGGATTTTCTCTGAGGCAAGATAGTTTTCCGTTTCTATCTTTAGGGGTATTTAGTCCTCAGGCTGTGTCGAGGTGTCTAGGGAGCGTTAGGTACATCCCACGGCTACATCTAGTTGTGTTGTTAAGTTCAGGGTCTGCGTTCAGTGCAGGTACCACCTTCTCCAGAGTACGTCTCATGCTGCTCCTAGGCCACCAGATCATAACACATACGGCAGCAGCGGCTCAGTATTGGGGTATCAGGTGCAGTAATAGGAACACATCCGGCAGCAGCGGCTCAGTATTGGGGTGTCAGGTGCAGTAATAGGGACACATACGACAGCAGCGCCTCAGCATTGGGGTATCAGCAGGATGAGGAGTTTGTGCAGGTTGGGAATAGATGGTGATGGCTGGAATGTGAGAAGTGAAATGTGTCTGTTTTCTCTGCAGACAAGCTGTAGTTGGAAGAAGTTTGTCATGTCGGTCTGGGCCAGATGGAAAAGACAGGAAAAGTGACGATTCCATCATAAAGAACGTCAATGGTAAGACATTATCTGCAACTGTGCTGTGATCTCTTATATGCTCTGTAGGGCTAGTATCTACCACTGACCATATGGCGGTAATATCCATGTTGGTCGTTATATAGAGATTATCTTCAGTAACAGCGCGGTCATCTGCTGAGGTTCTCCACTATTAGGGGGCATCATCGAGTTGTAATCAAGGATACCTGGTTAGGGGCCCACTCAGAAGCTTCGCCCCCCCTGGACCAAAACCCTAGCTACGCCTCTGTTTAACATAATGCATTGGCAGCATCAATAGTAAAAACTTGGTCACACAGGGTTAATATCGGCGGTAACGGAGTGAGTTACCCGCGGCATAACGTGGTCCATTACCACTGGCATTAACCCTGTGTGAGCGGTGACTGGAGGGGAGTATGGAGCGGGTGCCAGGCACTGACTGCGGGGAGTAAGGAGCGGCCATTTTTCTGCCGGACTGTACCCGTCCCTGATTGGTCGTGGCTGTTTTGCCGCGACCAATCAGCGACTTGAATTTCCATGACAGACAGAGACCGCGACCAATGAATATCCGTGACAGAAGGACAGACAGAAAGACGGAAGTGACCCTTCGACAATTATATAGTAGATGACAGGCATTGATTACTTCCACTGTAGGTAGTCCAACATTTATGATGCATATACAGTGTGAAAAAAAAAAAGCACTTGTTATTCTCTCCTCCTGTGCTGGTGCTGTTCCACTGGTGTTTAAAGAGGTTGTCCACTACTAGGACAAGCCCTTCTCAATCTGAATAAAAGCATGTGAGCCCTGGGAACGCAAGTGCCGACACCACTGGAATGGGAGGAGAGAATAATAAGTGCTTTTATTTTCCTAGGGGCAAACATTCAGATCGAGAAGGGGTTGTCCTATCAGTGGACAACTCTTAAGGTTCTGGTTATGGACCATAGCTGGAGATCAGTAGTCCTGCACTGTCCTCGGCTGGCTTCTTCCAGCGCTGCTGCATAGGATTGACATGTCTTTCCCTATGTGCACATGAGGTAAAGACTGGCCAATCACCCAGAGCAACACTAAGAAGAGCTGGCGGGGTATAGCCAGACTACTATAGTCTTCAAATATGGTCAGTGGTTGGAACCTTGAACTCTCCCTCCAACACCAGAGTTTCATAGAAAAGTATACTTGCCTGTAATCATGCAGTGAGGCTGATTCATGTTTTGGCAGCATGAATCAGATGATCGTGCCCTTTAAACACTGTTTGTTCTGCTGCTGACATATCTTGGCCACCATGGTGCACTGATTCACTGGCTCTTTATCAGTGCAGGTTATTTATATAAAAGGCTGGAGAAGCAGTTCATAAAACTATATCTACCTTGCTCAATGTTATGCACACAAACCAGAGTCTTATCTGAGGGCACATCCCAGGAGCAAAACTGGAAAGCAAACACACCTAGGCCCTTTCCCTTTTTGGTCAAAAGAATAAAAACACTCCTTGCACTATAAAGTGAGGAGGATATAGGTAAAAGGATATATTGCTCTTCAGCTTGCTCTATGGCACGCATGTGGAAGTGATTTGTGCAATCACACAGTTGCTGTTTTTCTGATTTACAATTACATAAATATACAGTCATGGCCAAAAAGTGGTGGCACCCTTGAAACAGTTTCAGAAAATGCACAATTATGTAGCCCTAAGGGTATGTTTCCATGGGGCGTAATGCTTGAGTTTTTGCTGCGGATGGGAAGCTGTGTACAGCTGCAGCATCCAGATGTTACAGCATAGTGGAGGGAATTTTATGAAATCCCATCTCCACTATGCATACAAACACGCAGGTGGAAGACCTGCATAACCGGACATGCGGCGCGTCTTTATAGACTGCAGCATGTCTATTTATCTTGTGAGACGCTCAGTCTCTGCAAGATAAATATCACCCGTCCAATGTGTAGGATGTGGTGATTCTGCATGTGTCCAATGAACACATGCAGAATCAACGTGCATACAAAAAGGGGCAGCACTTTGGGCAGAGCAGGTATCTGCTGCGTCCAAAGCGCTGCCACTACGCCCTGTGGAAACATACCCTAATAGATTTCCTGCAGCAGAAAGTCCACAACAAACTCAGCAGCAGATCATGCAGATTAGGTTATGAAAATGTTTAATTGCAATTAATAAATTTAATCCATAACATTTCACATTAGGTATATTGTGGATTTGAAAATTTGCAATCGATTTATTACTCGGAGTAATAGGGATTTGGAGGAAACTCATTAACTAGGAAATTAAACTCATTGCAAAGGAAGCTGCCAGCAGCGGATCTTGATGACCTACGTGCCCACATGGATTCATCGTGGTAGAACATTTCTCAGACCACCATTAATACCCTAACTGATAGCATGTAGTATTCATTCTGGATACTAAATAGATTGAGATGTTTTAAAAACTTAATTTCCATTCTTTTTCATTTGCACATCATTAACATATCTATCCATCCTGCGATTTTCAGAATTCCACAACTTTTCATTCTTAGTATTGTAGTTTCAATGTTTAGGAGAGTATAAATAAACTAAATTCTAGTTGCAAATCTGTTGCAGATCTAGCAGTTCTCTGAACGCTGAGCTCTGTATAACCCCATCACCGATTGGCAGCTTTCTACTTATGCACTGTGTACACAGGAAGCTGCCCATCGGTGGTGTGGGTGGGGTTATACAGAGCTCAGCATTCAGAGAACTGCTAGATCTGCAACAGATAAAATTACTCTTATCAAAATTGCAGCAAGCAACCCAGTAAATGATACAAAGCTGGAATCAGGGTCTCTGCCTCTACATCAAGCTGCAGACAAGTGGAATAGCCATCACCTGATCACAGATTACCTTTACTGCGTGTCTGTTGTGGAGAAATATTGTAGAGACAATCTTCTCTAATAAAGTCATAGCAGACAGAAATTACAACACAGCACAAGCCATAAACTGGCCAACTACTCACTTATAGGACAAGTTCTCCACATACTCTTCCTTACTGTAAATCTAAAAAGTTTGATGATTTTACAATAATAGAAACAAATAGGACGTCTCCAACAACATAAAATCTGATACTTTGATGACATGTGGAAGAATGTACACTACTCTACACTATGGAGGAGTACACATCCAGTGCCAAATAAGCTAGAAGAGGCTCCATACTGGCTTTGCACACGCACAATCAAAGGTGTTTTAAAGGGAACCGGTCACCAGAAAAAATGCCATTAACCTGCAGATATGGGGTTAATCTGCAGGTTATTAACATTATAATGCTGGCCGGCCCCTGCACATAGCGAGAATATGAACTTTATTATCCCCGGCAGCGTTCCAGTTTCAGTCAAGGGGGCAACACGGATTCACTTATCGCTTTGAGTATACAGAGCGGCAGCTGTAACCGTGCCCCCGGCCCTGACTGACATCGGAGCACCAATGCAGAGCCAGGCACCGCCCCTGAGGAGTGAAATGGGAACGCTGCTGGGGAGAATAAAGTTTATTTTCTCCCCGCAGCGCTCGGCTAAGTGCAAGCACTGGGCAGGTTAGTAACGCCATTACCCTGCAGATTAACAGTGTTTTTTTCTGGTGACAGCTTCCCTTTAATATACTTTCATTCTAACCCTATTAGTGACAACTTCAATTTCATATTTTCAGACCTGTATGTATGTATATGAAGACAGAAAACACTTCAGGGTGATGGGTGGACAGTAAAGAGCAACACTGTTTAGTGGTTGTGTTGGTACAAGTTTACTTCCATACTGCCAAGACTGATGGAGATCAGCCTTCATGGGAGAGAGAAGTCAGACTGAACAACACTGGGATCAATAATAATAACAATAATAATAAATATTCTGTATTCACTCAGGAGTTCAAGACAGTTGTAAGCAAATTTGCATATAAGCAGCTTTCACATGGCCACAATATGCAGACCTCCTGCAGTTCACTAACCTAGACTGCCACAGAATAACAGTAGGACATCCCGATATTGGGGGGCCAAGTAGAGAAGCCATAGGCTGTAGTGTGTTAGTCACAGAAGAAAGGATTATCTGGCACTGTCCATTTTGAAATCTCTCAAGATGCACATTCCATTGTGGTCAACAGACAGATGCTTGTGCTATGGAGGCCATGGCCTGCCAGGCATTCTCCCGGAATGGCTGGAAACACAAGGAGGACTTCAATGTCAGAATGGGTGTTTATTCAGAGCGGATCTCCGGCCCTGCTGTCTTCCAAGTCCATAAGTCTTTACAGGGCATTTAAACAGCCCTTAACCTTTAAGAAGGTAATACCGAACTTCATACACAGGTAAAAATAAGAAGATGTGTGATGATCAGTCTGCATACCTGACTCCAGGTTATTAATGAGAGGCAGAACATGACATTCACTCCCCGCTTTCATCAAATGGTAAAAAGAGAAGCATGATCTCACCATGTTGCAATTAAACTCCGTGTTAGAATTCCTGACAGGTAAAAACAGCTCATCTAATGGGACAATATTTGGAGTGAAGCTTTTTCCCAGAAAGAGTTGCAAAAAAATATCAAGCTCCTTTTCTCCCTGAAACAATGAGGTCATATACACAACATGATGAGTCAGGTCCACTAAGTGCTGGTAGACGCTTGATTAAAGTCTAGGTTTTCTCATTTCTTCCAGTTACTATTAGGTGGCATCTGGCACACATATTAAACTAAAAAGCATACCGCCCATTTCTTACTAGTTTATACTGACCATTTTTACTGGTTTTCAGATTGCCTGTACATTTTTTTCTCAACCTGCGGTATGCGTGCCTCTGATGGTACGACAAGCAGTCTGAGGGGGTAGGAGCCATGGTTGACCATCTGCTTCAGATCTCCCTAGGATCCAGTATGTTTTAATCACTAGCTGCTAATATATCCCACATGTTAGTCAATGTGCTTACCGAGTAGCCAGATCAGCTCTACCACTGCTTGGATAACCCTTCTTAAATGCCCAAGTCCCTTTGTAAAACATGAATCATTTCATCTCCAGTCCCAGTGATGTTGGTCCACGGCGCTCAAGTGACATTATTATGCCAAAATGAGGGATGCAGCTATTCAGTGGTCACTGATATAGGATATGTGCACACGTTGCAGATTTGCCTGCTGAATTTCCTGTGCAGATTCTTCCATCTCTTGCCAGAAAACGCAGGTGCGTTTTTTCCATGCTGATTTGAATGCGTTTTTGAAAGCTAAATAAAGATCTATTATTGGAAAAAAAAATATTTGTGATGTCATTTCTGTCCAACCTCCTCTTTTACATTTGTCCAACCCACACTCCATTACACACAGATAGAAGGAATGAGATAGATATATCTATGGATAGATATATGGACAGTTAGGCTACTTTCTCAAATCAGTTTTTTCCGTCAGGCAGGATCCGGCGAATTTTTGAAAAAACGGATCAGTTGCAAGTAGTGAAAAACTGATGTAACTGATGAGAGAGAGAGAGAGAGAGAGAGAGAGAGAGACAGAGACAGAGAGAGAGAGAGAGAGAGAGAGAGAGAGAAAGAAAGAAAGAAAGAAAGAAAGAAAGAAAGAAAGAAATAAAGAAAGAAAGAAAGAAAGAAAGAAAGAAAGATGCATGATTTGAATGGAAACATGCATGAAAAACCAAATTCGGAGGCCGGATTCATCATTTCACATCTCAGTTTCATACATTTTTCATCAGATCCGTCGCTGTGAGTTTTTTCGCGAGAAAGAAAAACCGTTCTGTACGTTTTCTCCGTCCGCCGGAAACAGCTTTTTTGATGGATCCAGCAAAAAAACGGATGGAACGTGTGGCCATCAGGTGCAATCCGGCGCTCATACAACTCGGAGAAAAAAAATTGGATCCGGGGAAAAAAAAAAAAAAAAAGCCGTTTTTTTTTTCCAAAACTCACCGGATTGTGCCTGACGGCAAAAACCTGATGTGTGAAAGTAGCCAGATATATGGATAGGTATGTCTATGTGTCTATAGATGTAACTCTCTATAAATATATCTATAGATAGATATAGCCATAGTTATATCTATAGATAAATCCATAGATATATAATAAGGCCGATGTTGATTAATTTACAGGTTTAATTAAAAAAAAAAAAACACGGAAAAAAATGGGGGTAATACCCATGGCCCCTTCCCAGGCTATGAATATCAGCCCGCAGCTGTCAGCATAGCCTTTACTGGCTATTAAAATAGGGGGACCCCCCAAAAAAAAATGACGTGGGGTCCCTCTATTTTATAGCCAGAAAGGCTACACAGACAGCTGCGGGCTGATATTCATAGCCTAGAGAGGGGCCATGGATATTTGCCCCCCTCCTGGCTACAAATACCAGCCCGCAGCCGCACCAGAAAGATGCGCCAATTCCGGCACTTAGCCCCTCTATTCCCACTTCCCTGTAGTGGTGGGATATGGGGTAATAAGGGATTGAATGTCATCTTGCTAATATAAGGTGCCATTAAGCCCGGTTAATAATGGAGAGGCGTCAATAAGACGCCTATCCATTATTAATCCTATAGTAGTGAAAGGGTTAAAAAAATAAGACACCACCAGAAAAAAAGTATTTTAATATTCTTAATTTCACCATACTTACCATTCTCGATCGCCTCCAAAAAATTAAAAATAATGAACCAACCGTATACTCACTTTCCGCCGTAGTGCAATTAATAACGAGTGTCCCACGATGATCTCCCCTATAGAACAGAGACAATGGCTCCTGCAGTGCATCACTGAAGAGGTTACCTGAGTTCAGGGCAGTGAGTTCAGGGCAGTGGTCCCCAACTCCAGGCCTCGAGGGCCGCCAACAGTGCAGGTTTTCAGGATTTCTTCAGTATTGCATCAGTGGTAATGTGATCATCTGCACAGGTGATGATTCCAACCCCTGTGGAATACTAAGGAAATCCTGAAAACCTGCACTGTTGGCGGCCCTCGAGGCCTGGAGTTGGGGACCACTGGTTCAGGGTCTCACTTTATGGCAAAGCAGCAGTGCCACAAGTGAGAGTAGGGACTATTTCTCACAGGAATACAGTGCGGAAGAATACCTTCTGTCATTGTATTCCTGGAGCCCCTGGAGAGCAGTTGCATCAGCGATGCTGCAGCTCTCCATGAGAGATCATCGTGGGACACTCGTTTTAATTGGATATCTGCAAATCAGGGAGTATATTGTTTGTTTATTATTTTAATATTTTTTTACAGGTGACAATGCCTTCGGGGATCAAGGTGATGGTGAGTATGTACTCACTGTTGCATGTACTGTTGCATGTTGCATGTACTGTTGCATGTACTGTTGCATGTTTTTCTTTTTTTACATTCAACACATTAGCCGGATGATGGGACTACTACTGTCCCATCATTGGCTAATGTGTCAATCACTGTGACTGTAGCAGGCATAGCACGATGGGACTTGTAGTCCCATCGGACGATGCCTGCACGCACACACACACACCCCACCAAAGACCCCCCCCCAGACAGCCCCGCACAGACCCACGGTACACCTGCACAGACCCCCACACAGCCCCGCGATCGCCGCACAGCCAATCAATCCCAGCACAGCCCCGCAGACATACACAAACACCCGCACACAGTCTCCGCCCACACACTTTTCCCCTCCCGATCTGCAGTGTTTCTTGCACCCAACTCCGCAGCAAAACCGCAGATCTTTTTTACATCTGC
The DNA here is from genome assembly GCF_032444005.1 of Ranitomeya imitator. Classification (NCBI taxonomy): domain Eukaryota; kingdom Metazoa; phylum Chordata; class Amphibia; order Anura; family Dendrobatidae; genus Ranitomeya; species Ranitomeya imitator. The sequence goes on along the minus strand of NC_091284.1, from coordinate 377,820,448 downwards.
GGTTTTGCTGCGGATGTGCCTGACTCAATGCAAGTCAATGGGTGCAGAAACGCTGCAGATCTGCACAAATAAATGACATGCTCCTTTTAATCCGCAGTGTTTTCAGTGCGGAGTTTTCCGCACCATTAGCATTTTTGTTTCCCCATTGATTTAAATTGTACTGTAAATCACTTCCGAATCTGCAGCGTTTCTGCGCGGAAAAAACGCTACGGAGAAATCCGCAAACGTGTGCACATAGCCTTAAGATACAGGGGCATGTAAAAGTTTGGGCACCCCACGTTAAAATTACTGTTATTGTGACCAGTTAAGCAAGTTGAAGATGAAATAGGCCGATGTAAAAGTTTGGGAACCCTTGGAGATGTGCATGCTCAAATAACTTTGACCAAGCTATTAGACCTTAATTAGCTTGGGGTTATGATTTCTTCAACATCATCCTTAGGAAAGTCCAGGTGATGCAAATTTCCCAGCTTAATAAAAACCCAGCCTCCTCTAACCTGGCATCAAAAACCAGCAGCTATGGGTTCTTCTAAGCAGCTGCCTAGCACTCTGAAAATGGTGGAGGCCCATAAAGCAGGAGAAGGCTACAAGATAGCAAAGAGTTTTCAAGTTGTTCTTTCCTCAGTTCAAAATGTATGGTAATTAAAAGGAAACTTGTAAAGTCTTTTGTCCCCCATGCCCCATTTATGAGTAAATTTCCTGACTAAGAATCCTTGTATAACGTTTTTTATGCAAATGAGGTTTACAAAAAAAAAAAAAAAAAAAAAATATATGGGCATTTATATTTTTCCCGTTTGTTATGCTAATTAGGGCGTTGACTAGTTGATGGGGCGTTAGTTTCCGTTGACTACTCAGCCCTCTTTCCATGTTATCATGCCCCTATCGGTGTGATAATTTGTTAGAGCAGCATCATCTCCACTTGTACACATCTCCCGCATGCGCACCCGTTCATTCCGGCAGCGTCACTGTGTTTCTGAAGACAGATGTTCGCTTCCCAGCTTCAGAGGAACTCTGTGCATGACCGGAAGCTATCTTCTAAACTTCAGCACATGCACAGTGCATGCCTCCGAAGCCGGGAAGCATACACCTGGATGCAGAAGTGCGGCAACGCTGCCGAAATGTGCAGCACACGTGCACGAGATTTGCAGGAGCTCGCGATAACAGCTCCTGCAAATTATGTTCTCACCCACAGGGGACGGGGAGAACATTTCACGGATAGAGGGAAGAATGGATTTAATAAAAAGGTCAACAAATGTTTTACGCAATCATAACATCATCTGTAAAAAAGCTGAAATTGAAAAGTGGATGGCTTCTACAAATGGATAATGATCCTAAACACACATCAAAATCCACAATACACTACCTCAAAAGGGGCAAGCTGAAGGTTTTACAATGGCCCTCACAGTCCCCTAATCTGATCATCATTGAAAATCTGTGGCTAGACCTCAAAATAGCAGTGCGTGCAAGACGACCCAAGAATTTCACAGAGCTGGAAGAATGGATGAAAATTCAAACAAGAATTGAAAGACTCTTGTCTGGCTACAAATAGCATTAACAAGCTTTGATACTTGCAAAAAGGGGGTGCTACTAAGTACTAACCATGCAGGGTGCCCAGACTTTTGCATTGGCCCATCTTACCTTTTTGTAATTTTTAAAATGTAAATTATATATAATAAAATTATAAATTCTTAATTTATACATATTAAATATATTAATATACAGTGTCCGTAAAGTCATGGTGCACTTTTGACCAGTCACTGGAAAGCAAAAAAAAACAAAAACAAAAAGGTATAAATGTGATATCTGCTCCAAATAAAAAGAAAAACTTTCCCAGTTTCATACCTATTCAGTGCAGTTTGATGTGGGCTCCGTTTATTGCCCTTCACACATCCAAACGATAGCATAAGCTTGTGGTTGCATGATGTCACAGACCTGGCAGTGTATTAATCAGAGTTCAGTTTATCAGGGGTTAATCTGACTGGGGGCTCAGCACCAGCTTAAATGAGTTTGTGTTTGACTGGTTCTTGTTATATCTCTCCTCATGAACAGGTCTGATATGATTGGGCCAGAGAAAGGGCGCCAAAATGTAAACTATAAAAAAGTGCACCATGACTTTACGGACACACTGTATATAAAAATGTTATACACACACACACACACACACGCCTACATACATACACACACATCTTCACCTTGCTTAACTGTTCACAATAACTAATTTTATCATTGGTGCTGAAACTTTTACATGCCACTGTAAATGGAGTGTGGTCTCCTTTTTAGGGGGGCGTCAACTGCTGATTGAGCACATAACCTACTGCTCAAGTAATAATGTATTGAAATTGGGCCTGGCAGCCCTCTCTTGTTTGGTTACATAAAGGTACTGTCACACTAGACGATATCGCTAGCGATCCGTGACGTTGCAGCGTCCTCGCTAGCGATATCGTCCAGTGTGACAGGCAGCAGCGATCAGGCCCCTGCTGGGAGATCGCTGGTCGGGGAAGAAAGTCCAGAACTTTATTTCGTCGCTGGACTCCCCGTAGACATCGCTGAATCGGCGTGTGTGACACCGATTCAGCGATGTCTTCACTGGTAACCAGGGTAAACATCGGGTAACTAAGCGCAGGGCCGCGCTTAGTAACCCGATGTTTACCCTGGTTACCAGCGTAAAAAAACAAACAGTACATACTTACATTCAGCTGTCTGTCCCTTGCCGTCTGGTTCCTGCACTGACTGCTGGCCATAAAGTGAAAGCAGAGCACAGCCACAGCGGTGAGTCACCGCTGTGTGACTCACCGCTGTGCTGTGCTTTCACTTTCACTTTACGGCCAGCAGTCAGTGCAGGAACCAGACGGCAAGGGACAGACAGCTGAATGTAAGTATGTACTGTTTGTTTTTTTACGCTGGTAACCAGGGTAAACATCGGGTTACTAAGCGCGGCCCTGCGCTTAGTTACCCGATGTTTACCCTGGTTACCGGGGACCTCGGGATCGTTGGTCGCTGGAGAGCTGTCTGTGTGACAGCTCTCCAGCGACCAAACAGCGACGCTGCAGCGATCCGGATCGTTGTCGGTATCGCTGCAGCGTCGCTAAGTGTGACGGTACCTTAAGTGTCCCCAGACAGACAGACCCCCACTGAATTATATAAAGGTGTGACAAATTATCCAAGGTTTTGTTTGCACAGACTGACCAGCAGCAGGATAAGACCACTGATTGCGATCTATATTAGATTGCTCACTCACTGTGCATAGGTTGATGTCCTTCTCAGCATTGCGGGTCTTTTGACACAGAACGATGCACTGCCAAAAAATGATGATCTTTTATGATGCCTGTTTTACACAGCAAGATAATTGTGAAAGAAGCATTTCTAACAAGGTTTGTTCACAATTTCTTGCAGTGTAAATGCCTTGTCACTTTGATGGGAAGAAAGGTGCTTTAATTATTCTCTGCTATTCTCGTGGTCAAATCAGACATGGCTGATAATGCAGGCTCCTGAAGGTGTCATCACAGGCGTATTTTGTTAATTATAACTGATTGCTTCCTTGGAGTACAAGGTTGTAACTTTTTGTTACTTGGGGGGGACTACTTGATACACAATTGTGAACATAACCTTAAACATTGGTTCAAATTTGATATTTTTATTCTGTGGGAGGAACAGGAGGATAACCCTTGCATTTCTTCTACAGATGTGCCATGGATCAGCATGAGGATTACGGTAGCTTTATTGGCATTTGATGACACTAATCAGCAGACTTTCTGTGATGAATCTATAGGAAAAATAGGAAAGTGCTTTTTTTCCTACTGTGGATTTTAAATTTTTGAAGCCGCAACAAAAGTCTCTGCACAAATTTTCAATGCATGGGAATGAGCTAGCGAAAAGTCCACCCACTTTTTTTGGTGAAGCCAGCACATGTATAGCAAAAATAATTTCTCTAAAAAGTGTAATTGTGCAAATGCAAGTCTTTAATATGTTGTAAAAACCCTTAATGAATTTTCCACATTGTGCCCATCAGCAGATCACGTTTCACACAAGCATAGAGTGAAAGGATATCTCTGCATGGTCACTGAATTTTTCTATTGTGGGTGAAAAACACATTAACACCATTGGAGCCAATATGGCTGATAAAGGTACAGTAGCTGTCCACTACTACTGTACCCCGTCCCAAAAAAAACCAAACAAAAAAAAAACACGAGAGCACAATTCTAGAGTACTAAAGAAAAACTGCACATAAGGGTTCAAAACAGTCCATTTTTCATTGCTGGCGATGGATGCATTTTAGACACGATTTCTGCCTTTCATTTTGTAGTTACTGTACCTACTACAATCATCAAAAAGTTCTCAGGTAAACAATTCAGGAAACCTATACCAATCTTTGAAGAGCATTTTGAGCACCTTCAAGGCCTAATGTGAACATCAACATGAGGCACATATAAAAACATGTGTACCCAAAGCATATAGACAAATGTGGGTATTATAAATAAATATATAATTATAAACTTGCACATGGGCATACATATAAACAATATTTTGGTGGAAAAGCTCATAAAGGAGAGAGCAGATAGAAAGAGCCCCAGTTTGAGATTTTAGAACTGCGAAAAACTGCAGCCAAGTGCAAATATCCCGAAGGATCCATGAATCTTTCTGCAGCAGTGAAGTCTATTCTGGTTGATTGCCAATAATATATTTTTCTTGGAACCTTTTCTTGCCCCTGGTTCTAAGGCTATGTGCGCACATTCAGGATTTTTCACGGGTTTTTTGGCCATTTTCCACGGAAAAAAACGCTTAAACGTATAACTTTGGCTACGTTCACATTAGCGTTCCGCTAATGTGCGTCGCTGTTGCGTCGGCGACGCGCCCCTATGTTTAACATGGGGGACGCGTGCGTTTTTTTTGTTGCGTTTTCCGACACGTGCGTCGTTTCCGACGCTAGCGTCGGACGCAAGAAAATGCAACAAGTTGCATTTTTCGTGCGTCCGATTTTCGTCAAAAAACGACGCACGCGTCGCAAAACGCAGCATTTTTGCGTGCGTTTGCGCGCGTTTTTTGTGCGTCGTGCATTGCGTCGCCGACGCAGCGGCGCGCAACGCTAATGTGAACGTAGCCATATAAGCATCCCATCATTTTTAATGCATTCTGCAATTTTTGTGCACATGGTGCGTTTTTTTTCCCCGCGTAAAAAACACAGCATGTTCATTAATTTTGCGGATGGTTTGCATTTTTGCCGCTATTTAATGCATTGGGAAGCTCCAGAAAAACGCACCAACAAAAACGCATGCGGATTTCCTGCAGAAAAAGACCGGTTTTGTTCAGGAAAATTCTGCAGAAAATCCCGAAGTGTGCACATAGCCTAAAGGCGGATAGTGTTCGGCAATGACGTAATAAAAACGCTATTGCTCTTTGTTATTTCCATAGTAGAAGAGTCCAGGATTCTCATGTTACTAGTGATATGTAGACATCAACAGATACAAAACCGGTGAATAGAGTCTTAAGGACTCCATACAAATTAGACTAAAGTCGTCCAAACCAGCCAACTGGCAGACAGACTAATGTGTATAGGGGGCCTCCTGACAGATAGTGGAATGGTAGAATTACAATGGCTGATCCATTTGCTACGCGCAGAGAACACAGGCGTACTCAGCCGAGCCTAGGATTTGAGTGTAGGTAGGGACAGGGACTGATGAGTACGATTATAATCTGTGTGCTGCGCTGCAGAACTCATAAGCACAATAAAAGTAACAGGAAATACTTTATTATGGATCACTTTAGAATTCATCTTTTTCCAGAGTTGCTGCAAAACATTTGCTGTTTTTTTGTCCCTTAAAGCGAAACCTTCACCAGATTATCCATATAAAAATCACTGACCCCACATATAAAGAATGTATTAAAATACTGAAGTCAGTCAACTATAAAACTCAGGCAACTGTCTCGAGCAGGTCACGTCCACCTGAGATCAGGGGTTCGACAATCACTACGTTTTGTGAATTGCATATTTTAAATTTTGCCAATGTTTGTGTTTCTTATTAAATGGATTTAGTTTCCTTTAGTGCTTAGGAGGTTAACAATCCCCCTTTCTATGCTGGTTAGAAACTTTCAGCTCCATCTAACAGCTGTCCCTGACCTGGTCATTTCCTCACCCTACAAAATCTGGTCAGAGCTTCTCTTCCATGCAAGTGAAAGCTTTGCTTCCTAGCTCCTTGGAGACGCTGTGCTGAATTGGAGACTTGTTGCTACTGGAGATTGTTGTGTGCTGTTTTTTGGTGTATGCTTTCCTCTTTGTCCTATTCCCATTTGGTTGGTACATTCCTATCCTTCCCTATATACCTCTCTACCTTTGGTGAGGGCTTGTATGTTTGTTGCTTTTTGTTATCACTGGGTCTTGTGTGTTGATACACTAGCATATCTGTCCCAGGCCTCCTGAGGGGACAGCTTAGGGAATAACAGAACAGTTAATGGGTTAACGCTAGTGGACTGCGTTATATGGCGAAATTGTCTCAATTAACGCCATGCAACGGATCCGTTAGCGCACCCATTGACGGCAATGTGCTAACGGATCTCTAGTGCATCGCTAGCGCATGCCATTTTCGGCACACGCTAGCGATGTCCCGTTAATTTCGGACGGACCGCGGACACTGCTTGTAGCGTCCAAGGTCCGTTCCTCGCTATCGCAGATCGGGTATTTGCGCTAGCGGGATCGGCAAACACAATCCCTTTTGGGACATTGCATAAGCGCAGTCCATAGCGCTATGCGCTAAACGGACTGCCCTAACGCAATGTGAACCTAGCCTAAGGCTGGTGGCCCAAACCTCCTCACCTTTAGAGGTACCTTTGGGAGCAGGAATAGTTAGGGCCCCAGTCCTAGGGACAGTTCAGGGCCCCTTTACCTAATCATGAGCAGTCACAGCAGCTCCGTAAAAAAATACATAAAGAAAACACACACACACACGGTCCAATGGGCTTTTCAGACCAAGCACGGCAGCTCCTCTCTGCCTTGTAATGATGCCCCTATATTTATGAATGATTTGAATTAGGTCTTCTTCTTCAACCACACAGCCAGCAAAGCCTCACACCTGTGCACGCACTTTGTCGGCTGTGTATATCAATCACAGGTGGAGGGAGAGAGGTACAAGGCAGCGAGGGGATTGTTAGGGCTTTTCTAGGGACAACCTGACTCCCTTTGAGTAAAACAAGCATATTAATAACAAATACATAAATAGTACCCAAAGCTATAACAAAAAAAAAAAAAAGAAGTACCGTATATTATATACCGTACCTCTCTTGCAAAGTGCATAGTAGTGCATATACGGTAAGTTTGTGAAACCTTAATAGTCTTCCAAGTTTGTGCATACATTTGTACTTAAACTTCGTTAGATTTTTACAGAAATCCTAAAAGTAGATGAAAAAACACAAATCTAACAAATAAGTAAAAAATTATTAGACTGTCATTTCAAATGAGGAAAATTATTAATACTACATGTTTGACTGGCAAAAGTATATGAACCTTTGCTTTCAGTATCTGGGTTGTCCAGCACATTGGCTTGGAAGACGTTTAGCACATTCTTTGCTACACAACACCTTCAACTATTCTATTGGTGGGTTTTCTCCCATGACGCGCTTGCTTCAGGTCCTTCCTCAACATTTTCTATAGGACTGAGGTTAAGACAAGACTTTGATTCAGCCAGAACTTTATTATTCTGTTACTATTGTTTCGTAAAATGTCTTGTGTGCTTTGGGTCTTTGTCTTGTGCATGACTGCCATTCTCTTCATATTCAGCTCATGGACAGATGTCCTCACATTTTCTTTTAGAATTTGCTGGTATACTTGAGAGTTCATTGTTCCAATCAATAACGGAAACCCATCATGGCCCAAACCATGCAGCAAACCAAACCCAAACCATGATACTATTCACCATCGTGCTGTAATTTTTTTTCCAAACATTCTCATCTAAACCAGAAAGTTGTATTTTGGTCTCATCCATCCCCCCACCCCCCAAAAAAAACATTGTTCCTATAGCGTTATGCCTTCTCCAGTTGTTTGCTATCCAAAACAAGAAAACCGCTGCCCATTTGCGGAGGTATTCTCCTTACTCTCCATGCCTGTAATAGTGACAATAGTTCTGCAGACCGGCAGCAATGCAGCCAATAATGGAGCCAAGCAGCTCTGAATTGTTCGTGCAGTCAACTTGGGTAGAGCCAGTAAATTCAGTTTTTGTCTCCTGCTCCGTCAACATGAAGTCAGCTCTACAAACAATAAACGACACTGGGAGCAGTGATGGAGACTCAGCGCTGGGCCTAGGGGAGGGAGAGTAAAGCATTTTTCATATATATGTTTTTTTTTTTTTTTTTTTTGTTTTTTTTTTACACAAACTGCGGCTATGGGATAGGCTTTCCAAAACAAATTCTTTCATAAGGAAATCTGGCAACTGATCCATTGTGCTCGATCTGTAATGTGGAGCGAAGTGGTAGCAGTGGGCGAGGTACTACTCTTGTGACCCACCACATTACATGAAAGTGGAGGTCCTGGCTAGGTGTGTGGACTTGTGCTGTGAGGGCGCTATACGCCCGTGCAGGCTGGTTTCCCCGGAACAGATGCTGGACAGTTCAATGAGGGAGACCGCAGTTCAAAAAGAAACTTTACGAAGCGGGAAATTGGTAGGGAATATATACAGAAGATAGAGGTACACAACTTTACGAACATTTCCTTCATGATACCGAGCATTTTCCACACAATGCTTTCCTCTTTGCTAGCTTATTTATTTTTTACCATTCCTCTTCATTCCACCACAAACTGTACCACAACCCAGCTCAGTATACAGTCCAGTTTGTAAGAATCATTTGCTCAACCCTTGGTTCTGCATCCTTTTCCCCTAATGGAAGCTACTTTACCAGTAATTATCTTTTCTGTCTATGACGCTCTGGGACTGCCGCCCGGGGCACACTCTTCGACTTACGTATGCCCATTACCTCTGAGCTGTAAACTCTAGGACGTACCGCTAGGCGTCCTGACCCAAGACCTGTCTCCGATCACTATTCCTGCAGTCACTTCTACTTCTCCGCTCAGAATCTCATTTTCCTCTGTCTCAATATCCTCTCTTGGTAGAGACACCCACATCATGCTTCACTGCTCACACTAGACCTTAGGTCTTTCTTCTACGATCACTGGGCCTTTCTGCCGTTCTTACAGGAAACTATTTTCCCTTCAGCTTAGCCCCTCACACCCTGGGCTAGTCCCAACCATTAATTCTCACTGTGTATACTGTCAAACACTACACAATATCGGCATTACTAACACTAGTCACAATTCACATTACAAAAAACACTTGTTTCTTCAAGGGGGAATGTGGGAAGCATGTCCAACTCCTTACAGATCCACCCACTTGATGGTGGTTTGCTTGCCTGTTTACATGGACCAATAATCAGGAACTAAACTCCTTGGAATGCCAATTACATAGTTATCAGCACAACAAAATGGGTGCTGACTATCAGTTATACAGATACTTTGCAGTAGGTAATAATGAAACCATTACTTTACGGCCTCTTTCATATATTGATATAGAGACGGAAACAATTAGTCAGCTTGGTGTGCAGTAACTTGTGAGGTATGCCAGCCTTTCTAACCTCACCTCAGGTTGTGTGAGTGATAGGCGAGTATGAGACAGGAATACAAGTGAAAAGATCTGTCTGCTCATGGCGAAATAAAGCACAGAAGAGAATGACAAAAGGAACCACCCTATCTGCATCAGCCCGTCACTCAGGCAAGTCATCAAAACCATCCGAACATCTGAAACGGCTGGTAGGCAAAAGAATAAACAGGTCTCCCGTCCGCACACGCAAATCTATCATCATGTCAAACAAGAAAACTTGCCTGTGAATCAGTCTGTGCCGTCCCAGCGTGAAGCCTTTTCTTCAGTTTCAGCAGATGACGACTTCTTCCAGTGTATATGGACACTGAAAGCTCATGTCCGCTCACATAGATATATCAATATCATATCTATTACTACCACTAACAACAGGAAAGCTAAAGTCGAGAGCAACAGCCATATACAAAAAAAGCAAAGTGCACCATGACATATCTGACAGTCATAGTAACATACTTGCATAAGTTTTTGAGTCTGCTTTGCAAACCATCTCAAAAAGGGGTATAGCTTAGACCAGTTTTTGTAAAAAATTGTATTTTCTGGAACTTTAAATGTCAAGTGAGATGCCTGTTGGATGTCCCCAAAAAGATCCTCGGCCATTCTAGATCTTTTAACCATCCAATGAAGAGAAGCGCCTGGGCTACAATCTCGACTGGCTTGTTTGATGCAATCAAATCTAAACTCTCGACCAGTGGAATAATAGGCAGCAGTAAATGCACATTGGTCACTGTACGGCTCGGCAGATCAGAACAATGAGTTACAAGCAGAATGATAATTTCCAGACTAGAAGACTTCTCTAACCATTCCTCATGAGCCCCGTCATGTTTAATGATGTGTATGCAGCACAAGGCTTGCCAAAAATATGGCATGTAAAACTTTCTGCTCTTTGGCATGAGGTCACTGTAAAAAAAATATATATACGGTATATAATCACATAATGGAAAAAATAAGTTAGCAGAGAACAGGAAATAAGAGAACTTTTTAAGTGAGGGGTTGCAAGCATACTGGGGATGAATCAGTTGTCACCATTATTTATGGCAGGTGGGGCTAGTTCCCCATCCCATCCCCCAACTGGAAATGCCACTGACAGCACAGCAGTGCAGCTGGGAGAGGTCAGCACAGACATGAGACATATGGCAGCACACTGGTCACAGTATTGAGAGCTAGAGAGATTAGAGCATATATCCAGGATAAAACTACAGGACCCCCAACCTTTGCCTTATTGAACACAAAGGCTTCATCTACATAAAAGTGACAGCAAGCAAATATCAAAGTTTTAACGTGTGAAGGATTACAATGTGCCAAGGGTAAGAACGGGCACATCTTGTGCCTCTGTGATGCCAGTAAAGGAATTCTATGCTAGCTGAAAGCTGTGGCTTCATCATTTTCTGGGACAAGTTGCGGAAAATCTGTCTATGGAGATGCCGCACCCTTCTCTTGTTCCTTTTAAAAATGTATTAATTGGAGTAGGAAATACTTTATTTTGTAAGTGTGGCTTGTGCCATTGGCAGCCTTCTTATGCCATACAAGTGGCAAACCATTCATGATAAGATTCCCAGCTTGGGTCAAAAGTGTGTGGGGCCCGCACTCTCCTAGCGAAACTTATCTCCCATTCTAATTTTGTTTATTGTATTGTTTTTTGTTCCATGTTTGTTTTGTAAACAAGAGGTAAGCAACAGTCAATCAGAAGAACTATACTACATTTCTTATTGGAGGTATTTGGTAAATATTGTTACACCTACTACATATCGGACTAGGATTTGGGAGATGGGAATACCCCTGTAAAAGTGTACTGAAACCTTCATTTCACCATGCTACAGAGAGGTAGCAGAGGTGTATGTTGGACATAGAAGGCTGTGAATATTCCACTACATAGGCTTACAATGGGATACATTCAGCAATAGAAGAATTGGTTAGGAGAGTGTACATTTTTCACGAAGGATCGAAGATTTCAAGCTGAAGTCTGTAACTGAGGCCAGCGACCACGCATGTGCCGGGCAAGCTGCCAACCTCAAACCCTGGTGTTAGTGGGATCATAAACTCATCGGGCCCAGCTAAGAAAGGAAGATTGCAGGAAAGAGTCTACATTTTTACGGGCGAGTAAAGTTTGTTGTGCTGCGTGACTGAAGGGCCGAGACTGCTATTACCTCTTGCCTCAAACCTACAGAAAGGATTTTCTGGCAGGCTGTTAATCTTTATCAGCTGCAGTTTCAGATCCATCAGTTTTCTTGCTAAATCGAGCTCATCAGAAACCACGAGCAATACTATGTAATGAAAAGGACCGGAAAAGATGGCATCTCCAAAAGATATAGGAAAAACTTGGTAGGAAATGTCTGCAGTGGTTGAACTCCTTCTAGAGTTACTTAGACACAAATGGGTTAATGAAAATCCTTGAGAAAGCAAATTACATAGGCTTGGTTGCTGTTCCAGCTGTGTCAGGATGAACCAGATGACATCATTGACCACAAGCCGAAGCCAGACTAAATACCTACTACTCAACGCTACTGTTTTGGGACCCACAAGCCTAGCATCAGTCAGAGCCCAGACGCCCGCTCACAGATGACAGAGGAGCCTAATTACAGGCCCAACCCACCCAAATAAGATTTCCCTCTCATTAACTAAATGCCATTCATGAAGGCATAACATTAGCCAAGATTGCCGAGAGCTTTATTAGATTCCTAAAAGTAGTATTAATGTAACTGAAGGTAATGATCAGGAGGACTAGTTCAGTATTGAATTATTCTAACCCTGGGCTAGTCCTCATCTGGAAAAAGAACATGGGGGTCTCTTTTCTATGCGAGGCAGTTAAATTCCCTGAATGGGGCTCAGATTCTGTAATGTCAAGATATAGATATATATTTCAACGGTTTAGTACCTAGTTCCAGGTGACAAGCTAGGGGGGAAAAACTAAGGGCTAAGCCTCTCATTGAAAAAGAAAGAAAAAAAGAAGATCCCCCCCCAATGTCCTTTTTCATCACTGCCCTAAGAGGAGGACTAGCCCAGGGTTAGAATAGCTCAATACTTAACTATAGTATAATCTATATACATACAGTATAGACCAAAAGTTTGGACACACCTCATTTAAAGATTTTTCTGTATTTTCATAGCTATGAAAATTGTACATCCACACTGAAGGCATCAAAACTATGAATTAACACATGTGGAATTATATACTTAAAAAAGTGTGAAACAACTGAAATTGTATCTTATATTCTAGGTTCTTCAAAGTAGCCACCTTTTGCTTCGATGACTGCTTTGCACACTCTTGGCATTGTACAATTTTCATAGTCACGAAAATACAGAAAAATCTTTAAATGAGGTGCGTCCAAACTTTTGGTCTGTACTGTATATACACCACAAATGCACTTCAGAGACGCAAGTGCCTAGCATCATATGCAATGTAAGGCTCTGTATCTGAATAGAACATTCAGCCGCCATAGCCGTGTCCTGATGAAGCGCATACGCCAGTCAAACCACAAACCTCAGTTTCCACTTTCTCTGGAACAAAGCATATTTGCAGGGTGAGGTAACATATCATCATAGCATCTCTCCACCGCTCTCCAATAAAACTTAAAGGCCCTTTTCCTGATGGAGGGTCCTGCGTTTTAATATCCAGAGAAAGCAGTAGGGGATAGAATTACAGGCACAGCGTGGTGTTTTTACGCCTTGAGTAAAAGTTTATACACAAGTGTGATTCTACAGATCACCATTACATTCCTTGGGTTTCATGCCGGCCTTTGTCAGAGAACGTGTGGCTAACGCAACATTATTTGAAGTCAAGTCTGTGGTGTGGTTATAGCTGCAATGCACAAGCCACAAGCCCCATACCATTATATAATGGGGCATAGCGAGGTACAATAGGTAGCAAAAAGGCCAAGGCAGGACGTGGCCACTCAAAATGTTTGGTGTCAGTGTGCAAATCCACAATTAAGAAATGACTAAGGATTTTTTTTTTTTTTAACTCTGTATAAACATTCTCCAGATCAGACTACATTTATAGATTTTTTTTTGCTCAATACACCAAACAATGGTCTGTTTCTTCAAATGAAGCCCATTAAAAGCAGCAAGAGGCCAAGCAGGCTAAATTTAGTTGTCATTGACATGGGTTTTGTGTTTCCCATACTATAGAAGGAGAAGAATACTCTTTTACATGGAGGAAGAGGAGATGTTGAAGGAAGCAGGAATCCCTATAGGAGGGATACACATATGTAAGGAATTGTTCTGCCACAATAGATGCAAAACAAACAAACGTTCCATTAAAAAGGTGATTTTACAGCAGTAAAAAGAGAACAATAGGGTTTGTGCTCATTGAGATTTTCTAGGGGGTTTTGGAGAACAAACTAAGCTGATACTTTCCAAATCCTATTTCATATCTGAAAACGTATTGTACCCCCCAACCATCACATGAGAAACTGTAACACACAGTAACGCATAATGCTCCATGATTTCTGCCTCACGGACGTTCAGCCTGGGTAGTTACCTTTAGGGGGCACTACTGGGGTAGAACTACTTTGCCCAATTCCCCCCCACTTGCTGGCTCTCTAGAAGCAGTGCCGTTTGTGAGGCTTCATATATAAAGGCGAGTTACCGTACGGGTTACATAAAGCATGGCACAGATAGCCCATTCCTAACACGGACGCTGTGACCAACCGCACCCTACACTGTGCTGCAAAATAAAAGGAGAATTTTCATTTTAACAATTAAAAATCAACATTTATTTTGCCGCATCCAGCTACGAAGGGAAAATATTGATATTAAAGCGATTTATTCTAGTGCTAGGCAATTATATAATTAACTTTAGTCCAAGGCATTAAACTCGAATTTAGTGTTCCCGAGAATAATGATCATTTCACAGAAGAAATAAGGATGGGGCGTTAACTGTGATTAATCTGTCATCGAAGAAACATTTATTACTTTTATTAAGACACTTTATGTGCCCATGTAAATCTGCCTATTTAATGGGTGTAAGATATTGTAAAACAAAGACTGCTTAACTATTTGTGCCTGTATGTTGTTTATTATTATTATTTACAGCTAAGATTTTGTCTAAGAAGTAATAAAAGCATATGAGCTATGCCAGTAGCCTCGTCCTAGCCAATATGCTTACTGTCACAGCAGACCATCTTAATTTCTATATCTGTTCCAAAATTCGATTATGCGCTCTGCAGGGCTGGGAAGGAAACAATTGCCGGGCGGTGTAGTGCCATACATAAGACAAGTATTAATATGTTGCAGACATGAGGGATGGGAGCCAGGGATTTCCTGAGGTCATTGTGCTTACAGCCTCTTCCACCTGCTGGCTCATGTTATTTTAGGAAGTCCTTGTCTACAGGCCTGCTGGCATGCTCTCCTTGGCCATGGCAAACAGGATACACCTGTATGCTTCACTCAAATGTCGTGCCCAGGTGCGAGGCCCAAACCGATGCACGGCACTCAAATAGAACTAATGCCAATCAGAAGAAAAAGGAAGAAAAACATAAGTTGTTCACAGAAGCAAACAACCACATTAGTGTTAGAAAAAATGTATTAAAGAGGCTTTCTAATACATTAGCCACTGTAGGAAAAGCTCTTTATATGGTGGCTTCACATCCAATTAAAGCGGCAAAATGCCTTTTGCACCACAGTGGAGGAAATGTACTGAGTGCATCAAACAATGTGTATGAACTGCACATGCTCAGTGGATGTCCGAGCACTTCCGGGTACCCTATTACGTGGCATCAGTAGTGGAGTGGAAGCTAGAAAATCCTATGGGAAGGCATCATATGGCCTGCACTCACAGTTTCAAGAGGGACAGTAAATAGAAAAGGGTCTACTTTTTAGACTGAGTATTAGTTCATTGGTCCCTGGAAAGAGGTGTTACACAAATGAAATTGCACTGGTGATTGTTGTGTTTCACTATAGCAGTTGAGGCAGAAAGTGCATGTAAAAAACTGTAGCATTATCACTCGAAGGATCAAATGGGAGTGATCTACACATCTGCAGGCATGATCTAAGTGGGTGATCTATACAGCTATCGTCTAGACCTAATGGGAATGATCCAGACAAGCTATAGTCTAGAGATAATGGTAGTGGCCTATGCTGCTATAGTCAAGAGCTAAATCGGAGTGATCAATACAGCTACAGGCAAGATTTAACGGGAGTAATCCATACAGCTATAGTCTACATCGAAAAGGGAGTAATTCAAAGCTGCAGTAAATGGTAGTGATCTATACGGCTATAGTCAAGAGCTAATCGGAGTGATCCATACAGTCACAGTCTAGCTCTAAAAGGGAGTAATCCTTAGCGCGATTGTCAAGATTTAGTGGGAGTGCTCCATACAGCCATTGTATTTTTTCCATTTTAAGTTTGATCGTTTTGTAGGATTCCTACAGCTCTAAATCAAGAAGTCCGTGCATAAATATAACACACACACAACACTACGAAATTTTGATCTAGAGATTACAATATTCTTTTATTTTATAAAGGGAAGGATCTACTCAATGTTACATTTACAACTAACTTCTGGGCTAGAAATGTGCCAAGTAGTTGTGATTTTCCTTTCTCCACTTGTCTAGTCAGTTCACAAGAATATACTGCACTCAGTAATAAATCTGAGAATAACGAGAACCGGGCTAACCATTGTGACTACTGCATAAGCCCTGATGACTATGACTTGTTCCTGCCTTATATGATTTAGGTGGGCAGATGCCCCTCTACTGGGTTGCCACTGAGCCTATAGCTGCACCTCTCCCTGCAGTCAACATTAAACTGCTCTGCTGGGAAGACAACACAACTATTGTTTGGATTTCTACTGAGCTAGCAGCACTGGGGAAAAATGGGGTGCCTGCTTGCCTGCTGTGGGCAAGGTGATGGTAGCCGGAACTGATGTGATCCCGAAGGAGTATGGGTGGCGCTGTTTAGAATAATAGATCGGAGGCAAGCAAATGAGAAGCTAAATTGGGACTACTGGTGCACAGTAGTAGTGTGTTTGCTAGCTGCATTTTTTATCAGAATGACTTGGATAGAAAAGATAATGCATTTTAAACTGGATCTTTTACAAAGCCAAGATTATGCAAGCAAAATGTGGTCCATAACAGTTTTCCTTAAAGGGAATCTATCCTCTCCAAAATCTATTTAAAAAATGGGCTATAGTGTGGTATGGGACTTTTAGCCCCTAAAAGAACCATACTAGCAGTGTACATGTCACTGGTACAGTGCGTGAGAAAATAACTTCATTCATATACAAATGAGGTGGCTTCGGTGCACCCTTGGCATGGCCGAAAGATCGGAGCACAGGTACGCCTCCTCATATGCATATTGGGGGTCTCCCCCCACCTTCTTACAGTACTTGCTTACCAGAACGACCTACAATAATAGAGTTAGAGAGGAGAAAGTGCGCAGCCACAGCCAGACACACCGACAGCAGACGCGTTTGCTCTGGGAAGATAGCCCTATCAATAAGAAGCAGGGGAAGGGCGTCAATTTGCAAACGAGGAGGCATAATGATGCACCAAACTCTTGGCCACACTAAGGGTGCACCAAAACCTATTAATTTGCATATGAATTAAAAGTCATTGTCACTGTACCAGCAACAGGTACAATGCCAGTATGATTGTTTTAGGGGCCAGTTCCGCTACACACAATCTAGACGGACTCCTTTTAGGATCCAGATGTGAACATAACAGCACATTCAAGGACAAAGCCTATACTAAAAGTCAGTTTCATCGGGCACTATATATTTGAGAAATCATGCTGACAATTTTTAGGAGGAAAAAAAAAATAAAAATCATTAGTGCAGTCATAATCGAAACAATAAATGATTCAGAAGACATTCATGCACTGCATTATCCAACAATAGGTGTGGCTTCATGTACTTTCGTATTCAAACATTTCAAATAAAACCTTAACTGTAGATAAATATATATTACCAGAATTCTGCACGTCTAAACTTAATGCCACTCCAACCTACAGCTTATAATGCGGAAAAAAAAAAAACCTAGAAAGTTTTATTGTTAGGGTTCGACAGCTGACATTGAACAGTGCGTTATGTGCATAGTGTCGGAATCAAACACTGCAATGTATACAGTTATAGCTAGACTAGATGGAGGCCCGAGGGCGGTAATGTCACGATGGGGGCAGGCTTTGCAGCGTTGAGAATCTCTCCCCCCCCCCTCATGTGCTCACCCACCTATCCACTCTCTCTTTCCCCCATGTGCGGACTTCTCTCGTCTGTGCTCTCTTCTTTGACCTGTTTACCCCATGTGCTATCCCCCCATCTCTCTCCTTCCTGTGCTGTGTTCTCCCCTCAATGACAATACTGACATTACAGCAGGAGATCGCAGACGATACATTTTGTCGTCTTCCACTGGTGGTACTACACAAGAGGCTGGTACCACCAGCAGTTTCCATATTGAGACACCCATCACTTGGGTGTCCCAATATGGAGGTCGGTGAACTTCCGCTGCTTGGAATTCTGAGATCCGGACACATCTGGACGGAACAGGATGTGAAGACATTACAAGGTAAGTATATATTAAGATGTTTACTGCAGTAGTGGTAAAGTAATTTCTTTGAGTGGTGAAAACGAAAAAAAAAAATATCACCAGACCAGAGCGGTTTTCTAAAGTCTTAAATTAATAATGCTGACACTGGCAGACATGGACAGAAGAGGGCACTAGTACACGAACAGTACAGTAAATGGGCCCTTTCCAGTCCAATAGCTCATAATAATGCAAAATGCCACCTGTTCTGGAGATAGAAATGGGCCCCTTCGCTCATGGGGCACCTGTGCGGCTGCACAGGTGCCCCAATAATACGTCCGCTCCGATGCCTGAAAAGAAATGTAGACTTCAATAGTTAGGATGTCAATCACGAATTACGGTACTTTTAGGCCACAGTCACACTAGCAGTATTTGGTCAGTATTTTACATCAGTATTTATAAGTCAAAACCCGGAGTGGAACAATTAGAGGAAAAGTATAATAGAAACATATTCACCACTTCTGTATTATCACCCACTCCTGGTTTTGGCTTACAAATACGTCAAAGCATAGAAAGGCCCGATTCCTCAACACTTCCGATTCTCTTGCCGGCCTTGATGAGGTGGTGTGCTGGAGCGGACGCTGCACATGCCTCTTAATGAATCAGGTGCGGGGGGTAGTGGAGTGCGCCTCACTATTTGTGGCATAGAATTACATGACCAGAGGTTGCCACATCCTCATCTCTTTCAAGTACTGACCATTTTGCTGAGGTGAAAATTGCATGAAAACAACAGAAGTTGTATTTTCTTGCGCAACCTTGCACTGAACAAAGTCTACTTTCCAAAGCTTTTTTTTGTTGTTTTCACCAGAAATCTGGCAAAAAACCTTTGATGAATCGCACTCAAGAGGCCTTTTGTACTTTCTGATCATTAGGCGTATCTATGTGAGGTAAAGATCCATGAAATGATGCAACACCTATTGGACTCCATTCACTAGATTTAGGGTCCTTTCTTTCATTTTTCTTGAAAAGAAATAGTGCAGCATACTGTGCTATAACTTTGGGTGAAGAATAGCAGAGGCTACTTTGGCACCTCCAGACAAGCTACTCCAACTTAGGTGGTAAATGCAATCGAAAGGCCCCAATACACGTACATAACAGAAAAGGTGGACAGATGACCGATTCTCTACGACAAAAATAGCATGTCAGCATTCTTTTTTGGCCATTAATGCAGCCAGTGCTTATAAAAAAAATAAAAATGAAACAATTAAATGATAATGATATCTTGTTCGGGCATCAGTTGAACTAAACAATTGTTAGTTTCACCAAAACATCCGAGGATCGATCATCACGGTGTAAATTGGCCATTTTGACCAACTTATTTTGTGTGTATGTGTGCCTTTTGATGGCTAACTTTTCTGACTTCCGCCACCCCATCATACATGCATATTCATCTTAATAGTAATAAAGGAATTAAGGCCCATTTACATCGGCAGATTTAAGCAAGGACACATACGACTACACAAGTTGACCAGCGTTTAATAATCATCTCACACAAGATACTTCAAAACATTGTTGAAGGCACAGTCCCCATTTACACAGGATGATCTGCTGATGACAATCTAATTACCTGACCAACAAGCATGCATAAATGGGTCAACAGTCAGAAACAAGTTTGTTTTCCACTTTTCTACCAGTGTAAAAGGGCCATAAGTATCTGCCAGATACCTCTAGTATCTGCTTATCTCCTAAAAGAAGAAAGGACTAGGTGACTATCCTACAAGGTCCGTCCTCAACACATTGGCAAATCTTGCGGAAATGGGATTTGGCCACCTTATATATTAATGTGTATAGCCAATTTGAGACAATTTCCATTTCTGTCAACTGGATATTCAAGCTCCATTGAGTTTATATAGCTATTGTAAAGCCTATAATGCTACCATGTAGCTATGTAAATTGTCATCATCCACAAGAAAGCTATGTTTCATCAGCAGACAAGGAAAGCAGCAGTGACGAGAATACAATGATCCAACAATAGCAAAAGATTCTTTGCCATATTAAGACAAGATGCGGTTACACGGCTCTTTATTTGCAGACCACAAAGAACATCTGCCCTTGAATAACCTTTACTGGGACTCCTGACATTTATTACTGCTATTTTTCTCGTCATTACACAGGAGACCACCATCTGTTTAAAGCCATCAACTTCAGACATCCATAATTTGCAAGTGCTCTGTTTTTGTCAGAAAATTAAACTTGGTGCATGTTGTTCTCATGGTATACAAGTCAACATAAAAGTTACTGTAAAAATCTTTCACCCTCCGTGAAATGATCAGTCTTGATCTGGTAGACTTGAGAATTCCATATAATAAAAATGGTCAATTTCAAGTTTGCGGGGAAAAAAAAAAATATATACACAGAAAACTCATGGCAATATCCACCCCATTTTTCCAATGTTTGAAACTTTCTTCACCAGTGATAACTTTCTGTGCATGTACGGTATACAGAAAGCATCCTTTTTGGAATAAATCATGATGAGGATACACAACTTTTTTTACTTCAGGAATTCAACTCTGGGCATTTTGTTTTTTTTAAATGGACAGAGGAATGTGCCCTTCTGACATTACAGCTCAAAAATAGTGCTTGGTTGGGAGACCATTCACAGGATTTGGCTCTGCAGGGGACCACGGTGCACTTTGCCAAATCAGTTGTCTCTGGACATGAACATGGAGGGTTTGAGTGAATTCAGAGTCCATTTATTAATACTCAAGTGGACTGTAAAATATTTATTATGTAAAAGCCACTTTACCGGATATAAAAGAACAAAACGTACTGCAAGATTACCAGAAACTTTCCATATTTCTTAAAAAAAAAAAAGAATCGTGTATGAATTACATAAAAAAAAGTCTATTTAAAGTCACAGTAGGAGTTCAATGCAAACAAAACATTTACTAGAACCAAAGAGTCATGTGGATGCTAGTTATAACAGATAATAAGGGAAACCAGTAGTGATGAGCAAGTATGTAAATACTTGGATAAGAATACAGTAATTAACCAGAGCCAGCATGGGTTTTTAGCAAACAAGTCATGCCAGACTAATCTAATTTCCTTTTAAGATGGAATCACTGACTGGGTGGATCAGGGAAATGCGGTAGATATAGTATATCTCAATATCTGGTAAGTATATGACAAAGTACTGTACTTCATACTATCCTTATTGAAAAACTTACCAAGTATGGGACTGACAAGGCAACAGTTAGGTGGATTCATAACTGGCTCAGTGATCATACTCAAGGAGTGGTGATAAACTGTTGATCATCCAATAGAAAGATTGTTTCAAGTTGGGTACAACAAGACTCTGTCCTGGCCCCAGTGTTCAACATTTTTATAAATGTACTGGCCGCACAGGCGCAGTCTGCAAGACTGCATGAGAGGTCAGACGGCCAGAGCTCACTGCGCCTGCACCAGCCAGTACTAAACAGCGCAGGCGCCAAATTTCATGGGAAAACAGCGCGGAGGGGGCGGCGCCCGGTGCCCCAGAAGATTTGAGTGACGGCAGTGTGGCGTTTCCAGCAGGGGGGGTTAAAACCTGCCTCCCTGTCTAAAGAAAGGTATTTTGGCGAAATTATAAAACGCTTTATTTTCGCAATAACTGCACCAAAAACTAAAAGAGCCACCTTGTTACAATGCAGCATTACTGCTGCACAAGGTGGCTCTTTTAGTTTATAACGGCTGGAGGGGGGTGACAAGAGTCCCTTTAAAGGATCTGGGAATGTTTGGCCAACAAAAAAGAGACTTTATAGCTGTCTACAAATATCTGAAGGGATGTCACAGTGTAGAGGGATCATCCTTCTCAGTTGCACATGGAAGCATGAGAGGCAATGGAATTAAACTGAAAGGGAGATCAAATTAGATATTAGAAAAAGCTTTTTGACAGTGAGGGTAATCAATAAGTGGAATAGTCTGCCACGAGAGGTGGCGAGTTCTCCTTCAACAGAAGTCCTCAAACAGAAGCAGGACAGATATATATCAGTGATGGTTTAATGAATCCTGCATTGAGCAGGGGGTTGAACATGATAACCCTGGAATTCCCTTCCACCACTAACATTGTAGGAATCTATGATCAGAGTATGCTTGTATGCTAATAGAGTATCTTCGATGTGCTTGAATACTATGTTTGAGTCACTGTGGCTGCAACACATGCAGGGATTGCTGTTTGTTAGGAAATTGCTGCATGTGTTGTGGCTGTCGAACTTGAGCACAGAGTATCTTCAGTGTGCTTGAATACTTTTATCCGAGCACATTCGCTCATCACTAGAAACCATTCACCGGGTTTTTTCCTATGCAATCGGAGAGCAGCATGATGTAGTGGCTGAGATCCCGATTCCAATGATGCATCACTTGCTTGTCTACATGCCACCATTTTGATACAATCACTGTTTTCTTTGTTGCAGATCTAGTGCTAAAATGAGCTCTGTGTAAACTCACGCACATGATTGGCAGCATTCTGTATACACTGTATATTGACAGAAAACTGCTAATTAGTGTCAGGGGCCTGGTTACATAAAGCAGCCGTCTAGAAGTGACACCTAGTTCTGTAGTGATAACCTACTGATGTTATTGAATCAGCAACACACAGTCCAATAAGTGACGCATCGCTGGAGTTGGGGTCTCAGCCCCTACATCTTGCTGCTCTCAGATTCCATATAAAACATGCTGACATATTCCCTTTAAAAGAAAGCTTTAGACAGTTACATAGGTGATAATGGAAGCAGTTTGAACCATTCTGATTCTCAGGAATCCAAGTTTAGACCCCCTTATGTCTATCAGAGCAAGTGTCCATTTGGAGGTCTCTACTCTGAACACTCCCCAACTTCTCCACTCAGCTTTTGAGAGAAAGCTCTAGCGGTCTGGTTAGATGCTACAGCCATCACTCAGAGGGGAAATATTGGGGAGTGCTTAGTGTAGCGTGCCCGGGATACTGCACACAAAAATCAACTGTCCCCAGAACATTTGCGATCTCACAATGCGAGGAATTGTAAAATGTGGCGTCATTGGTCATGTAACCTGTATGACCATGCGCATATGTATGTTTCAACTGCTCTCTGTGAAGGATCAAAACTGGTGATAGACCCTCTAGAGATATACTCTAGCCAAAACTGGGAACGTGCTGAAATTTCTTTTCATGGTTTTCTTTTCTTATCTGCAAAAAAAGATAAGAAATGAATTTAGAGGTTAATGCCTGTTTGATATGGCGAGGATAAATAAAATGTGTGTAGCTACTAACATTAGAAGCACAGGGCGTGGGTCCAAAGCAGTCTATAGGTGTTGTATTACAGAACCACACTGTACAGATCTGTAATATGGCAAAAGTCGGATACATAACCGCTATGCATTAGCAATAAGAAACAGAACACTAATGAAACGGCAATTGTTGATTTTATTGCATTACTCTGCAGGTAGCAGTCTGCTGCTTTCTGCAAGTAGCCATTGGGAGAGGCTGATGTAAAGGGTCTCAATAGAAATAGTGTAATGAAGTCCAGAAAAAAGTGTCTATATTGATTATTTCCAAAAGATGAAGTCAGGTATATTTATAAGCTGCCAACTGGAGGTGAAGTGACAAAGTACAAGACAGCGGAAGAACAGAAATGGGCTTCTATGAAGCTGGAAAGAGTCACAGTGCTGTGTATTGACATCGTGGAGGTACACGTGTCATCGAAGCCATTCTGAGAGGTCTGCTTTCAGGCACACAAAGCCGTCTCTTGACACCTATTACATGTTCCAGCACTACAACAAAATACTCTATACATGTCATCCATCCGCTTTCCCAACACTTCCAGGAAGTCTTCTCCAAGTCTGACTCTGCAGGAGTTAATCCTCTCAGGTATGAAACCACCTTTAAGCTTTGTCAATAATGCTTTATGTATGTCGTTCAGGGAAGAGAATTATGGTACTTGGCAATTCAGAGTCACACTCATTTGTCGCTTATTGTGGAAAGTGACAGGCAGCAAGATATTCTCAATAGGTGTATTACTGAAAATTATACACAATAATCGGAAATGTCTATGCAAGACATAACAGGATAAGACAGCTAACTTGGTTCCGCTCAATATACATCATGTCCGGCTTCATACGTCCACATTTCATAGTTATATATGCCAATGAGGCTTTTAGGGCTCGTGCAGATAACAGTGATAATCAGACGAGCATCATCCGTTATTTTGACAGACAGCCCTCGTCCCCATGTTATTTTATGGGGCCATGCACATGTCCGACTTCTAGGACTGAGCCCATAAATAAAATTGCAGCATGCCCAAGTTTGAGCCATGCAAGTCAATCAGTGCGTGGAAAACATCGAACTTCACTTGGATGACATCTGAGTGCAGTCCAATTTCCATGGACTGACACAATGGAGGAGGTTGATAAATTTTATGAAAATTGGTCTGAAGATAAAAGAAGTGACTGGTAACTCAATGAGCTGTTCTCCTACAGTGTCAGTAGTGGAAATCGGCCCCGATTCATCAAGACTGGCGATTTTCTCACCAGTATTGAAGAGGGGCTGTGGTGAAGTCAGATGCTCCCGATTCATGAAGACGTGCACGTCTCTTTATGAATTAGGAGCATCTGACAAGTTTCACGCACTTACGATCACTGAACCAAACATCTTACCTCAATCTTTGACTAGAGTAAGATTTCTAGAGTAGGACACCACAGATCATTATGAATTAGACGAGCTTTGGCATCACTTTGACGGAGCTGGGAAAAGCGGACATGAAAACACAAAAGATTATAAAATGTATCTGCAGCGCCCCAGAGACGTGGTCGTTGCAGTAACGTTGCTCTGCCACTAAGGGGAGTGATGGTATGTCTGATGGCACCAAGGAGTTCTTCTGACCAGGTATCACCAGCACACATTACACTTCACACTCCGGCCACTAGGGGGAGCAAAAGGCTTTATTTATTAGGCCACTCCTCACACTGGTAAAACTAGGGGTTGGATAGCAAGTTAGTCAGAAGCTGACTGGGTTGGATTCAGGCAACATCCCGTGGCAGGGGGTGTTGCAGGGAGAAGATTCAGGGGGGTCCCTGTCAGGCGTGGGAACCTGGCAGGTACCTAGCGACAAGAACAGAACGTTACGGAACCACGCCTGCACTACCCGCGGCGGTATCCTAAGAAAGAGACACGAAGCGAAGGATATTGTGGACAGTGAGAAATGAGATCAAGCACAAAGGAGAGCCAGTAGGAGTCATGCCTGGAGAACGGCAACATCCTACTGAGGCGCGTAGCTGATGCCCGGAACACTGAGGAAGTGACTTTATGCCTTACTTCAGGACAGTTAATTATAGGTTGGCTGTCTACCTTACATCACCTAAGCAGACATAGGGGCCAACGCGTGGAGAGGGGAGTCTCTAGGGTCCCGGAAGAGCTCCGAGCCTACCCGTCATACGGGTGCGTCCTAGCCATAACATACCTGGGGGACGTAGAACTAGAAAGAACTGGAACGAATTGGAACGAACGAGAACAGCAGTTGTGAGGACTATTCCGAATGCTCAGCAGGGAAGCACTACAACACACAGGCACTAGTGGTAGGCTATGATTTCCACCTGCAAAGGGAACTCTGGATGTGCCTTCGGACCGGCCGGTCTCAGACAGCCCTGTTAACTGTGCTCTGGATTGCGGATCCTGAAGTCTTCAGTAAAGAGGTAAAGAGACTGCAACCCTGTGTCCCCGTTATTGTCTGCACCTCACACCATCACCATCCACAGTACTGGGAAGCCCTGGGGACATACTTCACCTGTGGGAAGGTATACCATCTAGCTGCCATCACATCACCCCAGTGGACCCCAAGCAGCATCGGTCACCCTGACCGAACACCACAGGTGGCGTCACAAACCCTTGACAGACTCGTATCACCTTTCATTGGGCGCCCCTTAGCAGGGTCACGGACCGGGTCCAGCCACCGTGACATCCCCAGAACTGAGCCAGCAGAGGACCGGTACCGAGTAACCCGCGGCCCTACGTCTGGGGGCGCTCCATATCTGCAACTTCAAGTTGTGCAAAAATTTTACAACTTTTCAAAGCAATTTACCCAAGAATTCTGGCAAAATTGCTCTGATGAATCAAGGCCACAGTATGCAAAGTCTCAGTAATTAATATGCTCTATAACTAGAGCATTATAATGGGTGATTCTTTCATCTCATTTAGAAACCAGAGAGAAATTTCCTGAAATTAGCCAATGTAGAAGAAAAAAAGTGACGAGATGTTGATATATATATCAACTCAGACCATGGTTATTGTGAAAGTCTGCTTTTTGTCAGCAGTCACAGTTCTGCAACACCGAATGGTCTCTGAATGCTTGCCACCTTACCTGGAAATAGTCAGCAGATTGTTATTTCCTTCCAGGACAGGTTAATCCTGTACAAGTAATAGTACACCACTGAAGTAAACTTGTTCACACTATCTGACCCATCTGCTGTGAATTATAACACTTAGGATATACCCTGTAGATTCTTGAGGATGTGGCATAATTCCTTTTGGGTTCACTAAAGTACATGCACAGGAATCCACATCAAGCGTGGTCATGTCCTATGTCTGTCTTCCACTGGAACGTGAAATGAAGTGTGTGTGTGAGTGCGGGAGTGTGCGTGCGGGAGTGTGCGTGCGGGAGTGTGCGTGCGGGAGTGTGTGTGTGAGTGTGTGCGAGTGTGTGTGTGTGTGTGTGCGCGCGAGAGAGAGAGAGTGTGTGTGCGAGTGTGTGTGTGTGTGCGCGCGAGAGAGAGAGAGAGTGTGTGCGCGAGTGTGTGTGTGTGTGTGTGCGCGAGAGTGTGTGTGTGCGCGAGTGAGTGAGTGTGTGTGTGCGAGAGTGTGTGTGTGCGAGTGAGTGAGTGTGTGTGCGCGAGTGAGTGTGCGAGTGAGTGTGTGTGTGTGCGCGCGAGTGAGTGAGAGTGTGTGTGCGAGTGTGTGTGAGAGAGTGAGTGAGTGTGTGCGTGAGTGAGTGTGTGAGTGTGTGTGTGAGTGTGCGTGTGAGTGTGCGTGAGTGTGCGTGCGAGTGTGCGTGAGTGTGTGCGTGAGTGTGTGCGTGAGTGTGTGCGTGAGTGTGTGCGTGAGTGTGTGCGTGTGAGTGTGTGCGAGTGTGTGTATGTGTGTGCGCGCGAGTGTGTGTGCGCGCGAGTGTGTGTGCGCGCGAGTGTGTGTGCGCGCGAGTGTGTGTGCGCGCGCGCGCGAGTGTGTGTGCGCGCGAGTGTGTGTGCGCGCGAGTGTGTGTGCGCGCGAGTGTGTGTGCGCGCGAGTGTGTGTGCGCGCGCGAGTGTGTGCGCGAGTGTGTGTGCGCGAGTGTGTGTGCGCGAGTGTGTGTGCGCGAGTGTGTGTGCGCGAGTGTGTGTGCGCGAGTGTGTGTGCGCGAGTGTGTGTGCGCGCGCGAGTGTGTGTGCGAGAGAGAGTGTGAGAGAGTGGAGTCGGAGAAAAAAAAATGGCATAACTGAGAATATTAGGAAAGTAATCCAAATGGCATAGACAGAACAGATCGCCCAACCATAAGACGTTGCATTCCTTCCTACTAGAACACATTGCAGCGTGTACTGCATTTGTCTTTGGCAGGGGAGAAATCGGCAGTGCGGTCACAAGACGTCTTCTGTTCCAGTGGATTCAAGCTGTGGGGTTCTGAAGCCAAGAGGAAACCCAACCACTGGCTGCGACTCGGAAGCTAGGAGACTCCACAGCAAGAATTCACATCTGCATGGGACGCTTTGCCAAACATCCAAATAAAATGCTTGAAAATTGTGCAGTGTGGTATGCTCTTTTGTTCAGTAAAAGGAAGGACTCCATACCCAAGACAAAGATAGTTTACTCACTCCGAAAACTTTGTACTTAAATTTAGAGTACGAGTCATTTGTGTGTTTGTTTGTTTTTTTTTAAAGCCACTTTATTTTGTTTTGTAGAATTTGTCATATTTTTTTTTGCACCAAATTCTTTTCAATGGTGCATGTGTTTACTGAATTTTGCGCTAAAAAGGTTTTTTTTTCCCCTCCTTTAACTTTGTTTGGCACCTTTTTCTAATAAAACGTTTCATACGTTGTTAAAATGTTGCAGCCAACTCTAGCATTTGCCCCAAAATTTCTATCATCAAAAAAAAAAAAAAAAAAGACGCTGTGGGTGTACTACTTTGCACAAAAAAATAGCGACTTTTAGAAAAAATGAACTTGTTTTCTGTTGCTTAGCATACGGCACTTTATCTGTTACAGCTTGGGCTAGGAATAGTCTAGGAGTGTTTTTCATATGTGACAATAGTAACGTTATAAGCATCTTTATTACACCTGCTGTGGGCTTTGTGTGTATTTATTGTTGAATAACTGGGTACATCTGGCTACAGCCATTTGGGAATACTATTATTACATTATGTGAGATTTATTACATAGCTCTACATACTGTACCCAAGCCTGAAGTCACACCAGCTTATAGCACCCACTGCGAGAGCATCAGACATGATATGCTAATGACCCTCAGCTCCAGCTCTGCTGCGAGTGTGAGGCGAGTGCTCTCTGATCTGATCTTTTTGCACGACAGGATCGGAGCACAACTGTGGAGGAGACGGAGAAAGTACCGTATTTTTCGGACTGTGAAACGCACTTTTTTCCTCCGAAAATGTGGAGGAAATTGGGGGGTGCGTCTTATAGTCTGGATACATTGGCTCTGGCTGTGGTGGGGAGGTGGGGGGAGCGATATCAAAGGAGCAGCGGGTCACAGAGGCAGGAGCCGGCAGCTCCGGCCAATTCCTCTGCCCGCTGCTAAAGAGAAATGAATATGCACTGCATTCCACGACCATGGGCGTGGAGGGCAATGAATATTCATTTCTTTCTGGCATCCTGGTATGATTGATTGGCCCCAACCCTTGCTGGTATGATTGGCCCCATCCCAGTCCTGGTATCCATGTCCCCATCAGAAACGATTAAACAAAAAAAAACCTTTACTTAAGAAAAATGAATATTCAGGTATATTTAAGTAGCGGCACACGTGACCGCCGACAGCAGAAGGAAGCAGTGCGCGATACTGAAGAGGAATGGATACACACCGCGATCTCCAATGAACACCCAGTGAGTATTCTGGCAGCTGTGCTCTGCTTGTGCGCAGCACATGATGTCCCTGCCATGCATGGCTTACAAGCATTAACCCCTTTACCCCCAAGGGTGGTTTGCACGTTAATGACCGGGCCAATTTTTACAATTCTGACCACTGTCCCTTTATGAGGTTATAACTCTGGAACGTTTCAACGGATCCCAGTGATTCTGACATTGTTTTCTCGTGACATATTGTACTTCATGATAGTGGTAAAAACTCTTTGATAGTACCTGCGTTTATTTGTGAAAAAAACGGAAATTTGGCGAAAATTATGAAAATTTCGCAATTTTCCAACTTTGAATTTTTATGCAATTAAATCACAGAGGTATGTCACACAAAATACTTAAGTAATATTTCCCACATGTCTACTTTACATCAGCACAATTTTGGAACCAAAATTTTATTTTTTGTTAGGGAGTTATAAGGGTTAAAAGTTGACCAGCAATTTCTCACTTTTACAACACCATTTTTTTTTTTTTTTTAGGGACCACATCTCATTTGAAGTCATTTTGAGGGGTCTATATGATAGAAAATACCCAAGTGTGACACCATTTTAAAAACTGCACCCCTCATGGTGCTCAAAACCACATTCAAGAAGTTTATTAACCCTACTGGTGCTTCACAGGAATTTTTGGAATGTTTAAATAAAAATGAACATTTAACTTTTTTTTTTTTTTCACAAAAAATTTACTTCAGCTCCAATTTGTTTTATTTTACCAAGGGTAAGAGAAGAAATTGGATTCCAAAAGTTGTTGTACAATTTGTCCTGAGTACGCCGATACCCCATATGTGGGGGTAAACCACTGTTTGGGCGCATGGGAGAGCTCGGAAGGGAAGGAGCGCCGTTTGACTTTTCAATGCAAAATTGACAGGAATTGAGATGGGACGCCATGTTGCGTTTGAAGAGCCACTGATGTGCCTAAACATTGAAACCCCCCACAAGTGACACCATTTTGGAAAGTAGACCCCCTAAGGAACTTATCTAGATGTGTGGTGAGCACTTTGACCCCCCAAGGGCTTCACAGAAGTTTATAATGCAGAGCCGTAAAAATAAAACAAAAATTTTTTCCCACAAAAATTATTTTTTAGCCCCCAGTTTTGTATTTTCCCGAGGGTAAGAGGAGAAATTCGACCCCAAAAGTTGTTGTCCAATTTGTCCTGAGTACGCTGATACCCCATATGGTGGGGGGAACCACCGTTTGGGCGCTTGGGAGGGCTCGGAAGGGAAGGAGTGCCATTTGGAATGCAGACTTAGATGGAATAGTCTGCAGGCGTCACATTGCGTTTGCAGAGCCCCTAATGTACCTAAACAGTAGAAACCCCCCACAAGTGACCCCATATTGGAAACTAGACTCCCCAGGGAACTCATCTAGATGTGTTGTGAGAACTTTGAGCCCCCAAGTGTTTCACTACAGTTTATAACGCAGAGCCGTGAAAATAAAAAAAATCTTTTTTTTTCCCACAAAAATTATTTTTTAGCCCCCAGTTTTGTATTTTCCCAAAGGTAACAGGAGAAATTGGACCCCAAAAGTTGTTGTCCTATTTGTCCTGAGTACGCCGATACCCAATATGTTGGGGTAAACCCCTGTTTGGGCACACGGGAGAGCTCGGAAGGGAAGGAGCACTGTTTTACTTTTTCAACGCAGAATTGGCTGGAATTGAGATCGGACGTTTGGAGAGCCCCTGATGTGCCTAAACAGTCCAAACACACCCCTAACCCTAATTCCAACAGTAACCCTAACCACACCTCTAGCCCTGACACACCCCTAACCCTAATTCCAACAGTAACCCTAACCACACCTAACCCTAATCCCAACCCTATTCCCAACTGTAAAGGGGGAGGGGGAGGGGGAGAGGGAGATGCATTATACTAGGTGTGTATAGCGAAGTACTCTGAGGGGGGTTGCAGTATACTCTACAAAGGACCGTGGGGAGTGCATTATACTATATCGAGGACTATCTGTGCCCATAATTCTTCCTTAGGCAGTTTAAAGAAACTCAGGAACAAGCGTCAAACAACTTCACTGTCACGGTTGTTTAATGGCCTGAACTGAGTGAATGTAAATACAACCGAAATGTTTCTGTGTGATGGTGCAATATGTGATATTTCACTCTTTCTGTAGCTCATCTCCAGTATGCCTTGTTCTCACTGGTGTGGGATGTAGCATACCATTTCTTTATTCCTTAGGATTATTGGGGCATTATATGGTGCCCTCTATATGCATGACTTATACTAATTCTATGTGCCATTGCTAGTAATAATTATAAGAGATGATGTATTATAATGCTGTTAAGTCTACCTTTTGGTATGTCAACTTGGCCCATGTTTGCACCAGACTATGTGCAGCTCAGGTTGTTTCGTTGATATTTTATATATATTTTCATGCTTGTACACCAACAGAAGCTGGTTTTAGTTCATGTGTGTGCATCACTGGTGTATCTTTTCCATGACATTTGCCATTGCGGAAGTGTCTCATGAGCTCCATGCACACCGAATAGTTGGCTTACTGACATGTATATTGCAACCTAAATAGTGTGCAGGGAACAGCCCTCACTTGTCAACTTGTTTATTTATTACTAGAAAGAATGATTGTGGAATGGCGCAATGCAGACTAAGTAAAGCATTGTTATTTCATGGAGAATAGAAATATTTACTACAAAAGTCATCAGTAGTGACAGGTCCTCTAAGACACGTTCTAACTACTGCACCAAATCCCTAAAACAGACTGCCACACAATGAAATACTATGGAGGCCATGCTGGTGTCTGGTTGACCTCCCCATAATATACTTGGGTGGCCAAGACACTGACACAAGCCATGTATAGAACTGCTGAGAAAAGCACAGGACATCACTGAAAAAACATTACTCCTGACTGACAAGGAAATGGGACAATGCAAATAATGGATGTCATGAGGTTTCCTCCATGTAATTCTCTAGTCAGCTATAATCCACTTCCTCGCTTTATCAGCTTTCCCATAGCATGAAAAACAAGAACCTTATACTATTCTGTATTTTGCAGTGAATTTTCCTGTTTTATATACATAAGGAACTGGAAAGTTTTAATACTAGAGGATCCGAAAATTAATGGTGTTAATTTGAAATAATGTTCCAGTCACCAAAATATACGCCACCCTAAAAGAGAACTAGTCACCAGATTTTTGCTGCCTCATCTGTGAGTACCATAGTGTAGGAACAAAGACCCCAATTCCAGAGACCCAGATTTCAAAGATCCTAGACTTTTTGCTCTAGTTTTGGTAACACCCCCCCCATACACCCCGAAAACAAAACAAACCACTGTTTTATCTGCTGCTGGTCTAGTAGTTCTCTGAATGATGAACTCTGTGTAACCCTGTCCATGTCACCGATTGGCAGCTTTCTGTGTATACTGTGCATAGGCATATAGCTGCCAATCAGTGCTGGGAATAAACGGAGCTCATGAATCTCGAGGTCTACAGGACATCTGCCCCTACATTATGCTGCTCTTAGATGAGGTTAGAAAAGCTTGGTGACAGTCTCTTTAAAGAGTTAGTCCAAAATCAGGAGTTATTTCCTATCCATCAGATAGTAGATAAATTACTGACCGCTAGATGTCCGACTGTGGGACAGCCAGCGATTCCAGGAACAGGCATCTTAACTGGAGGAGAGGTGCGCATGCTCAACCTACACCCCATTTATGGTCTATAAGAATGCCAGAGAAAGCCAAAATACAGCACTCTGATATTTTAGCAGTCACAGAGATGACAGTCCCACACTTTCAGAACTTTCCACATCTAATATGCAAGCTGTGAAAAGACCTCCAGGGGAGTTCCTGAAAGGGTATGTGCACAGACGTCTTTTAAAGGGAATCTGTCACCACTTTGAGCTATGTAAACTATTAATATGGGCATACAGGTTATAGACTGCTGAAAACATTCCTCTATTAATATGGGCATACAGGTTATAGACTGCTGAAAACATTCCTCTATTAATATGGGCATACAGGTTATAGACTGCTGAAAACAGTCCTCTTTGTATGTATCATATCAGATGCCTTGTTGCTGAGAAATCATCTTTTATCAATTTATGTACACTAGTTCTTCCAGGTAGGGCTGGATACCCTCCGCCTCCGTACTTCATTATCCTGTGAATCGCCTCCCACAGCATCACTGACACGTTGGGTTTTCAGCCTGTAATCTCGCGCCTGCGCAGTCGTTCCTCTTCAGTGTTCCACCCTTCCCTGGACATGGGCTTCATGTTTCCACTGTGCAGGCGAGTCACTTGTGCTTTAGCTCCCAGCGTACTCCTGATAGGAAAGACTTTTTTTTTTTTTGATTTTTTAAAAAGGTTTTTCTCAAGTATTTTTTTCACTGTCATTTCCCAGTCCAAAAAACATCTTGGTGTCTTCTGAACCTTTCTATTGCCTTGTATTGTAAAGTAAAAAGCATCTTTTGACTGGAAAAAAACAGAAGAATAAACAGCAATACAAAAATAGAGAAAACGCTCCTTGTGTAAAACTTGTGGATCAACTTTTTTCAATATAAGATTGTGCACTGCTCACCTGGGGAGGTTGTGCATAGCAGGCAACACTGGAGAGAGTGTGTGAGTCCACTAGAGACAGCTGCGACCTGTGCATAGCATGCACAACACTGGAGAGAGTGTGCGAGTTCACTAGAGACAGCTGCGACCTGTGCATAGCAGGCACAACACTGGAGCGGGTGTGAGAGCCCGCTAGAGACAGCTGCGACCTGTGCATAGCAGGCACAACACTGGAGCGGGTGTGAGAGCCCGCTAGAGACAGCTGCGACCTGTGCATAGCAGGCACAACACTGGAGCGGGTGTGAGAGCCCGCTAGAGACAGCTGCGACCTGTGCATAGCAGGCACAACACTGGAGCGGGTGTGAGAGCCCGCTAGAGACAGCTGCGACCTGTGCATAGGAGGCACAACACTGGAGCGGGTGTGAGAGCCCGCTAGAGACAGCTGCGACCTGTGCATAGCAGGCACAACACTGGAGCGGGTGTGCGAGTCCACTAGAGACAGCTGCGACCTGTGCATAGCAGGCACAACACTGGAGCGGGTGTGAGAGCCCGCTCGAGACAGCTGCGACCTGTGCATAGCAGGCACAACACTGGAGAGAGTGTGCGAGTTCACTAGAGACAGTTGCGACCTGTGCCTAGCAGGCACAACACTGGAGAGAGTGTGCGAGGCCACTAGAGACAGCTGCGACCTGTGCATAGCAGGCACAACACTGGAGAGAGTGTGCGAGTTCACTAGAGAGTTGCGACCTGTGCCTAGCAGGCACAACACTGGAGAGAGTGTGCGAGGCCACTAGAGACAGCTGCGACCTGTGCATAGCAGGCACAACACTGGAGAGAGTGTGCGAGTCCACTAGAGATAGTTGCGACCTCTGCCTAGCAGGCACAACACTGGAGTGGTGTGTGAGTCCACTAGAGACAGTTGCGACCTCTGCCTAGCAGGCACAACACTGGAGAGGGTGTGCGAGTCCACTAGAGACAGCTGCGACCTGTGCATAGCAGGCACAACACTGGAGCGGGTGTGCGAGTCCACTAGAGACTGCTGCGACCTGTGCCTAGCAGGCACAACACTGGAGCGTGTGTGCGAGTCCATTAGACACCTCTGTGACCGCTGCTCCTATGCATATATACTGCTGGAATTGGAATGAACGTTTGACATTCAAAAATACGAATTACGAAATATATTGGGCGAAGCCTGTGGGTGAGAGATGTCCAAAGTCAGGTAGATGAAGGTTTTCTTTTTTTTGTATTACTCGTTTCAGAGTGGATCCAACTCCCTCCTCAGATACATTAAAATAGGATATCACCTCTGACCAGTTCATCCAAAACTTGACATCTAGTGACCACAAAAAGTGGATGGTCTTCTGATCTGCTGAAAGTAACTTGTAAATATCTGACCATGTAACGGATGTACTTCACCCATACTGATACAGTAAGCTATATCTATATAGACGTTTCCTCTCCCCAAAAGGACTCGTTTTTTCGGACAAAATCTTATGCTCTGTAGTACATTTGTTTCTGTAATGTTACAAATACTGAGCTAGCACACATGGCTTGGATTATAGATTCTGCGTCCTGAAGGAACGAGCTCTCAACTGATGCACTTGTACTGTAGAGATAAACATTACAGACAGGGCCACATACACATCCTGCGCCAGCCAACTTCCTGCCCATAGACCCGAAAACTACAGGTTATATAGATTGAGAGGAAACGGATTGTTAACAGATATAGACAAAGTAGCTAGGAAAAAAAAAAAAAAAAACTGTTCCTCAATCAGACATACAATGATATCACACTTGGATCACCTCTATAAAAAATAAAAGGAATTAATAGATAACAAACCTACCTTACAAATATTTACATGAAATAATAAGTGCAGAACATCCAGAGCTGCTTCTCTGCACCCTGGATATTGGCACATCCAACAGAGGTTATTATGGATGGGACAGTTATTGTGTGATCACTTTGTGAAATGGTCTTAGTCATCCTTGTCAGATCGGTTTATACTTGTCAGTAGCATCAGAGAAGAAAAAGAAATAAAACATTAAAGTGATTGTCTTGGCAGTGAGCGCAGCGGATTTAGCGTTCAGTTCCATTATGAAGAGCTCCCCCTGTGGGCTTACCACATGTACAACATGACTCAGACCTACAATTACCTTCAACTTTTCCAGCATCTGGCACATCAGGCTGCTTATCCCACAGACGCAGCCAACGTCTACACCCTTTCTTTTCCTTCTATACATAGTAACAACGACTTGTGATGAGCCAACGTGCTGGGATTAGGTGTTATCTGAGCATGCTCGTGTGCTCGAATAATATGTGCGAGTCCCCACAGCTGCATGTCCCTTAATCCATGCAGGCAGGCAATCCCCACATGCGTTGCAGCTGTCGAACAGCCGTGAGACATGCAGCTGCGGGGACTCGAACATATTATTCGAGCATGCCGAAGACACTCGGTTAGCACACAAGCATGCTCAGATAACACCTTATCCCAGCACGTTCGCTCATCACTAATAACGACACAATATTAGGAAGACATACACCTGGCTGTACAAATCCAACCTACTACTGCTGCTGCCCGTCTTTGAGATCTAGAAAAGGTTTCATTGTATGGCCCCTGAAGGCATAAATGGTATATGACGCAATGATATTCATCATTAAAGAAGTTGTTGGGTTAAAACAAAATATCAGCTACCCACAGACTAGGAGATAAGTTGCTGATCTGTGGGGAATAGACTGCCGCGACCTAGGGAATTTCTATCCAAGACAGGGCTCTTATCTCGGTTACAAAATGGCGTGGCATTTTGAATGCCCAACTCCTGTGCCATTCATTCGCCATGAGGCTGCCAGAGAAAGTCAATAGCAGCGCTAACCAGCCCCATAGAGAATGAATGTAATGCAGGACGAGCATACGCCTCCATTATAATAGGGGTAAGAGTTCTGTCCATTGATGGGGGTCCCAGTGGTCAGACCCCTACTGGACAAATCACCAATCCCGAGAATAGATCACTTCTTTTCACAGCAGAATGCATTGGGAAGTGTCCGGAAAAAAACGCGGAAAAAACGCGTCAAAACCGCGGCAAAAACGCATGCGGTTTTCTTGCGGATTTCATGCAGAAAATGTCCGGAATTCTCAGGAATTTTCTGCATGAATTCCTGAACGTGTGCACATAGCCTTACTGTCAACTACATAGGCCATAAATGTCTGATAGGTGGGATTCCTACTCTATGCCCACTAAGTGGGAGATCAGGGATCCCCTGACCCATTCTACAGGCCAGAGGCAGCATCGCACTAGACCACCTTCACTAGGCTATAGAAGCCACAGAAACAGCCAAGCCATCACCTATCTCATTAGTGGCCATTGCTAGAGACCTTGTCTTACAGGTCAGAATTCCCCACAGATAGGATGGGACCCCCATTTATCACATTTATGGCACATGCAAGGACCGAGAACCCCTGTAATGATGGAAACTGTAGCTGGGGGTCTACTATAGCAGAGACTGCACTTAGGCGCAGATCCTCAACAAACATTAGAGCTGGCAGATACCTGCTGGGCATTGTATGGCCACCTAAGAAGGTACGTCTCTACCCGCCATATGTCACATTGGGCAGGAGAGCAACACTGGAGGGGGACACTAAAGATCTGCTACAACACCACCTAGGGTGTACATACAGGGTTCCCATCCAGCACACCTTCCACGTTAGGCGGGGGTCTCATCCAGCACACCTTCCACGTTAGGCGGGGGTCTCATCCAGCACACCTTCCACGTTAGGCGGGGGTCTCATCCAGCACACCTTCCACGTTAGGCGGGGGTCTCATCCAGCACACCTTCCACGTTAGGCGGGGGTCTCATCCAGCACACCTTCCACGTTAGGCGGGGGTCTCATCCAGCACACCTTCCACGTTAGGCGGGGGTCTCATCCAGCACACCTTCCACGTTAGGCGGGGGTCTCATCCAGCACACCTTCCACGTTAGGCGGGGGTCTCATCCAGCACACCTTCCACGTTAGGCGGGGGTCTCATCCAGCACACCTTCCACGTTAGGCGGGGGTCTCATCCAGCACACCTTCCACGTTAGGCGGGGGTCTCATCTAGCACACCTTCCACGTTAGGCGGGGGTCTCATCCAGCACACCTTCCACGTTAGGCGGGGGTCTCATCCAGCACACCTTCCACGTTAGGCGGGGGTCTCATCCAGCACACCTTCCACGTTAGGCGGGGGTCTCATCCAGCACACCTTCCACGTTAGGCGGGGGTCTCATCCAGCACACCTTCCACGTTAGGCGGGGGTCTCATCCAGCACACCTTCCACGTTAGGCGGGGGTCTCATCCAGCACACCTTCCACGTTAGGCGGGGGTCTCATCCAGCACACCTTCCACGTTAGGCGGGGGTCTCATCCAGCACACCTTCCACGTTAGGCGGGGGTCTCATCCAGCACACCTTCCACGTTAGGCGGGGGTCTCATCCAGCACACCTTCCACGTTAGGCGGGGGTCTCATCCAGCACACCTTCCACGTTAGGCGGGGGTCTCATCCAGCACACCTTCCACGTTAGGCGGGGGTCTCATCCAGCACACCTTCCACGTTAGGCGGGGGTCTCATCTAGCACACCTTCCACGTTAGGCGGGGGTCTCATCTAGCACACCTTCCACGTTAGGCGGGGGTCTCATCTAGCACACCTTCCATGTTAGGTGGGGGTCTCATCCAGCACACCTTCCATGTTAGGCGGGGGTCTCATCCAGCACACCTTCCATGTTAGGTGGGGGTCTCATCCAGCACACCTTCCATGTTAGGCGGGGGTCTCATCCAGCACACCTTCCATGTTAGGTGGGGGTCTCATCTAGCACACCTTCCATGTTAGGCGGGGGTCTCATCCAGCACACCTTCCATGTTAGGTGGGGGTCTCATCCAGCACACCTTCCATGTTAGGTGGGGGTCTCATCCAGCACACCTTCCATGTTAGGTGGGGGTCTCATCCAGCACACCTTCCATGTTAGGTGGGGGTCTCATCCAGCACACCTTCCACGTTAGGCGGGGGTCTCATCTAGCACACCTTCCATGTTAGGTGGGGGTCTCATCCAGCACACCTTCCATGTTAGGTGAATTATACAATCATAATCCGGCTGAATATTACAGCTCAGATCGGTGGTGATCACAGTCTCTGTACTGCGCTGCGGAATATGTTGCCGCTATAGAGGCAGAAGAGATCACAGGTGACAACACAATTCACCTGGACTAATAGAAAACTGTAGCCCAGAAGGGCAGAGGACAGACATGTCTCCCCATCAGTCCATACATGAAGAGGTTCTGCAGCTTCCTGACTAATGGCCCCACAGCAGACAGGTAGGCTCTCCCCTGTGTTCGGCAGACTCCATTGTGTCTGAGGCACTGGCACTCACCTCTTCTCCTGGCACTGGTACCACACGGCTGCCCTCCTGGCTGTGAGGAAAGTGGCGAGACTCCGGAGACAGACACGCGTGTAATGTGGCCACTCAGAGGAAATGACTAACAGCAGAGGACTGGCCTCATTCCTGAGGTACGGCTCATTAGCATAGGCCGCGCCCACCAGTGTGTGCTGCGTGCCCGGGGCGGGGATGGGCAGTGACAAGGGGCAGCCTGGTACCTGGCTCCTGTGTGGTGCCATCTGCTACCTGTCCACACACAGCCCCGCCGGGCTTTAGAAACAGTGCGGCTTTTCTCACTTTCTGGTCATAGTTTAATCCTGGTGTCAGTTTTCCTACTTAAAAAAAAACGACGTTGTGATTCCATGCGGTTTTAGCAGTAGTTTTCTATCCTATGGACTTGTGGCATAAGCTGTTCACACATTGTGGCCACGTTTTATTTTTGGTCGTCAAGGTAAAACAGCAACATGGCAGACGGTGTGAGCGCAGACTAAGTTGTGACAGAATTGTACACTACATTGCCCGTATATTGCTGCATGTTGTCTCCCTCACAGATGTGAACACAGGCTGAGGCTTATTTCACACGTCCGTCGTTTGGCCAACGTCGCCATGCGTCATTTTGGAGAAAAACGCATCCTGCAAAGTTGCCCGCAGGATGCGTTTTTTCTCCATAGACTTGCATTAGCGACGCATTGGGACGTATGGCTACACGTTGCATGCGTCGTCCACTGGATGCGTCGGGTTCTGGCGGACCGTCGTCTCGTAAAAACGTTCAAGTGAACGTTTTTCCGTACGTCGCATCCAGTGTTTCACACTGCGTATGCCCAGCAGGAAATATCCCTCTCACGATCTTTCCTGCTCGGCAACGCAGACGGAAATGTGAAAGCAAACACTTCCGTCAGTACGACGCGCCGACGCTTCGTGACGGGCCCGTACCGACGGAAGTGTGAAAGAAGCCTAAGCCCACACGTGACCATATGAAAAAATGGATGTGAAAACAATTGTCAGCCCTCGGACCAATATTATTCAGAAGGGCTGATCAGATAATCGATCCTTTTTTAAGTGACCGAATGTCCACGTAAAACAAAATGGCAGCCGCACCAGTGTCTTCTGTACATCACTCACCCATTCAAGTCTACGGGTGCGCAAAAAAATCCGATTTTTCCGAATACATTGGTCTTATCAATTGCATTAACAGCTGATGTATAAACCCAGGTGTCGTACAGATTGTGCGTGTGGGACAACGCAGATGAAAATTGGACGATTTTGCCTCCATCTGTGCGAACTTGTCCTCACGGACTGGGATTTCACATTAGCAGCAGGCTGATTGAGAATGTTAAATTCTCTTTATTTCTCGTGTTGAGGCTCACCTGCGTTCTGGATTCTTTTTTTTAATCCACATATCACTTTATAGGGGAGCGTACAGTATGTACTGTTTAATATGAAAGTTACAATCTACGATAAAGGCCATTTTTTTGCAGATTTTGCTGTGGATTACTCTTGGAAAGATACAAATGATATCCTAGGACCATTTTCTATGCCAGTCTTGGTACATTCTGGGCAGTGGCCGACACAGACGGAGGAGGGCCGCTGTGCAAGAACAGCATTTGGGACCCCCTTCGTGTCTGTGACTGGACCTGCTTGCTGCTTCTGTAAGCAGGTTGTGAGATGCAGTGACGGACAGGAGGCAGAGAAAGGTTTAACTTAACGGGAATACTCCACGCAGGGAGGCAAACAGTTAAAGGATGAACAAAAACAGTAGCAGATGCTGAAAAAGATGCAAAAAAAGATGCTGTCAAAGTCAATGAAAACAAGGGAAAAGGTAGTGGCAGTTCCTGTTAGATCAACTTAGCCTGTCAGTCGTCTTCCACGCCGTGGCAATTACAGAGCAGGCGATGATGCCAACAACGGTTGGCGCGGTGCTGTTCCAGTGGGGTCCTGCAAACAACGGTCCGTCTTCTGGCGGCAGTAGTCGGTGTCCTGTATCTTCCACTGAGCCCCTAGTCCATGAACATATGCGGCAGGAGCAAACAAGGCCGCAGCACAATCAGGGTCTCCCGTGGTTGGGAAAGTATATGCTGTTAAGGTGGGTTACAAAAGTCTATCCAGTACTTGGTTCTCTCTTTGCGGCACGTGCGCTGTACTCACGGTCACGAAGCACACGGCACCTCATTCTCTGCCAGCCACCGGGGGCATGCTGCACTTTTCTCTCTATGTTGCGCGTTGCCTGTTCCCGCAAAGACTGAAGCGTCGAAAACCACTGGTGCAATGCTTCTCCAGCATGGTCCCGCGGAACACGGTCCGGCAAAAAGGGCAGCAGCGAACAGTCCTGAACTCTGCCCTGGCTCTTAGGCTGGCATGCGGGGCTTAGCTGAGCAGGGCTCCCGGCTCTTTCCTTATTAATGCGGTGGGCTCCGTCACTGTCTGAGCCCGACGTGGCCCAGCAGATATACCCTGGTGAATCGAGGTGCAGATGGCAGTCCTGCACCCGATCTCGCTCTAGGCCACCGGGTCTGGCTGCTGGAGTCCGTCGCAGTGCCGGTGGTTCGAGTGTGGAGCACGTTGCCTGCCCTGCTGCTCGCACGCTGACGGCAGGGGCCTCTCTGTAGCTTCGTACCCTTTCTACCTCTGCTTCTGGCTGGGTTCTCTCTCTAAACACACCCCCTCTTCCTGGGTCATGGGGCCTGTCTGGTCCTCTATTCCTTCCCCCAGGAGACAGAGGATGCCGCCTCAGCAGTTCCAGACCCGGCTCAATACAGGTACTTGCAGCCTGGTCCTCCTCCTTACACTTCGGAGGTGGATGTGGGCCCACTTACCTCTTGGGCCCCTGTGCATCTGCACACGTTGCACTATATGATTCTGGTCTCCTGACCTTTCATCCCATGGGAACTCATCAGTCCAGCATGGAAACACTGCAGAGGTTTTCAGTGTCTGAGCATGGTCTAGGAAGAACGGACCGTCCACTGGTCTCTTGACCAGAACTTCACGGCCTCATTTATATCTATGAGTCTGATAACTTCAGGTCAAGAGACTCTCGGGCCAGTCGGTGACTCAGGGTCCATGTTGAGATCATCACACACAGAAGTGTGAATACGACATTAGGCCGTGTTCAGATGAGAGTACCGTATGAAAAGTTACTTTTCAACTAGAAAAAATGAGTGATTTTTTATCCTTCTGCAACGCCCCAGAGTTCTGGTCGTTGCAGTATGACACTCTAAGGGGAGTTATGGTACGTCTGATGGCACTGAAGGAATTCTACTGACCAGGTATCACCAGCACACATTACACTTCACACTCCGGCCACTAGGGGGAGCAACAGGCTTTATTGATTGGGCCACTCTTCACACTGGTAAAACTAGGGGTTGGATAGGAAGTTAGTCAGAAGCTGACTGGGTTGGATTCAGGCAACATCCCGTGGCAGGGGCTGTTGCAGGGAGAAGACACAGGGGGGTCCCTGTCAGGCGTGGGAACCTGGCAGGCACCTAGCGACCAGAATAGAACGTTACGGAACCGCGCCTGCACACCCCGCGGCGGTATCCTAAGAAAGAGACACGAAGCGAAGGATATTGTGGAACAGTGAGAAACGAGATCAAGCACAAAGGAGAACCAGTAGGAGTCGTGCTGTGAGACCGAGGCAACATCCTACTGAGGCGCGTAGCCGGTGGCCGGAACACTGAGGGAGTAACTGACTCTACACTTTACTTCAAACTCCGCAGGACAGTTAATTATAGGTTGGCTGTATTACCTAAACACCTACGAAGACATAGGGGGCAACTGTGGGAGAGGGGCGTCTCTAGGGTCCCGGAAGAACTCCAGGCCTTCCCGTCATACGGGTGCGTCCTAGCCATAACATACCTGGGGGACGTTGAACTAGAAAGATCTGGAACGAATTAGAAAGAACAAACAAACGAGAACAGAAGTTGTGAGGAATATTCCGAATGCTCAGCAAGGTAGCACTACAACACACAGGCGCTAGTGGTAGGCAACGATTTCCACCTGCAAAGGGAATTCTGGATGTGCCCATAGGACCGGCCGGTCTCAGATAGCCCTGTAAACTGTGCTCTGGATTGAGGATCCTGAAGTCTTCAGTAAAGAGGTAAAGAGACTGCAACCTTGTGTCCTCGTTATTGACTGCACTTCACACCATCACCATCCACCTTACTGGGAAGCCCTGGGGACATACTTCACCTGTGGGAAGGTATACCATCTAGCTGCCATTCCATCACCCCAGCGGACCCCACAGCAGCGTCAGTCAACCTGACCGAACACCACAGGTGGCGTCACAAATCCCTGACAGACAGTACCACCTTTATTGGACGCCCCTTAGCAGGGTCGCGGACCGGGTCTAGCCACCGTGACAGCCACAGAACCGAACCAGAGAGGCCTGGTACCGAGAACGCGTGGCCCTGTGTCTGGGGGCGCTCCACTTCCGTGTGCCTCTATTTTCCAGCCGACATTGTTTTTATACAAAAAACTAAAGGTCAAATATAGTTTCTTATGTTCTCAATTGCAATTGGATAAAAAAAAACACTGATGTCATGCATATGGTGCATTAATTTTATTAACACACCCATTGAGTTTAATAGGCAAGTCTGATCTGAAAATTGGGTCAGAGTGGTGTATGCTTTGGCTTGTGTGTAAGAATGCTTATGTTAAACCCAAATTTGGCTTATGTTGGTCCGTGTGCTGTCTGTGTGCTAACTGGTTTGCATATTGACAGCACATGGGCGTAAAACATGTTCTCCTGGATGAGCATTAAGAAGAAAAGAAAGCGGATAGACATTGAGCTTCATATTCACATGATGCAGATGTGACCAAACTATTTCACATTGTTGAATCTGCACATAACAGAAATTGTCTGTGTAATCACTGTGTGTTTTTTTCTTCAGGGTCAGATCAGTCACAGATTGTTCCTGCCGGTGATTCGGCAGCTTCCTGTGACATCATGTTGACAGAGCAGGTGCTTCTCCCTGTTGACGGGGCATGTCTGCCAATGTCATGGTGATTGACAGCCGGCTCCCCCATGCCTAACTGGGGGAAGCCGACTGTCAATCAGCATACCATAGACAGTCACTGACCAGAAGAGGAAGAGCTGCTCTGTTGGCGCGGCATCTCTGCCAATGTCATCGTGATTGACAGCCGACTCCCCTATGCCTAACTGTGGGAA
This sequence comes from Ranitomeya imitator, assembly GCF_032444005.1. Taxonomy (NCBI): domain Eukaryota; kingdom Metazoa; phylum Chordata; class Amphibia; order Anura; family Dendrobatidae; genus Ranitomeya; species Ranitomeya imitator. Next base: position 377,776,163 of record NC_091284.1, on the reverse strand, counting down.
GCCGACTGTCAATCAGCATACCGTAAACAGTCACTGACCAGAAGAGGAAGAGCTGCTCTGTTGGCGCGGCATCTCTGCCAATGTCATCGTGATTGACAGCCGACTCCCCTATGCCTAACTGTGGGAAGCCGACTGTCAATCAGCATACTGTAGACAGTCACTGACCAGAAGAGGAAGAGCTGCTCTATTGGCGCGGCATCTCTGCCAATGTCACAGTGATTGACAGCCGACTCCCCTATGCCTAAGGCCGGCGTCACACTTGCGAGTTCTACGGACGTAAGAGCGCAGAAACTACGTCCGTAAAACTCGCAAAACATACGGCACAATTATTCTCTATGCCCCTGCTCCTATCTGCCGTATTAAACTGATCAGTATAATACGGCTTTCTACGGCCGTAGAAAATCGCAGCATGCTGCGTTTGTCACCGTATTGCGCAAATAAAACGTCAATGAAAGTCTATGGAAGCCCCAAAAATACGGATTACACACGGACCAGCAGTGTGACTTGCGAGGAATACGCAGCGCTGTTAGAGAGAAAAGCCGGCAATTCAGTGCGGTGTACAGTAAAATCACACTGACAGCTTACAGTAGAATAGGTAGAATAAATGTGTACACATAGAATAGGTATATATACAGTTAGGGCCAGAAATATTTGGACAGTGACACAAGTTTTGTTATTTTAGCTGTTTACAAAAACATGTTCAGAAATACAATTATATATATAATATGGGCTGAAAGTGCACACTCCCAGCTGCAATATGATAGTTTCCACATCCAAATCAGAGAAAGGGTTTAGGAATCATAGCTCTGTAATGCATAGCGTCCTCTTTTTCAAGGGACCAAAAGTAATTGGACAATGGACTCTAAGGGCTGCAATTAACTCTGAAGGCGTCTCCCTCGTTAACCTGTAATCAATGAAGTAGTTAAAAGGTCAGGGGTGGATTCCAGGTGTGTGGTTTTGCATTTCGAAGCTGTTGCTGTGAGCAGACAACATGCGGTCAAAGGAACTCTCAATTGAGGTGAAGAAGAACATCCTGAGGCTGAAAAAAAAGAAAAAATCCATCAGAGAGATAGCAGACATGCTTGGAGTAGCAAAATCAACAGTTGGGTACATTCTGAGAAAAAAGGAATTGACTGGTGAGCTTGGGAACTCAAAAAGGCCTGGGCGTCCACGGATGACAACAGTGGTGGATGATCGCCGCATACTTAATTGGGGGAAGAAGAACCCGTTCACAACATCAACTGAAGTCCAGAACACTCACAGTGAAGTAGGTGTATCTGTCTCTAAGTCAACAGTAAAGAGAAGACTCCATGACAGTAAATACAAAGGGTTCAC